>NW_006921601.1:13580482-13587136 GCF_000298275.1 Orycteropus afer afer | reverse complement strand
GATGATGGGCTCAAGTATAGCAGGGATTGTGGGGCTGGCACGGGATAGGGCAATGTTTCGTTCTGCTGTGCATGGGGTCGCTATGAGTCAGAAATGACTCAATGGCACTTAACAGCAACAACAACAACAGTCTTTCTGTTATCAGAAAAGTCTAAGTTTCTAGGTTGAATGATGGTGGAACTATTTCTACTCTGCTATACTGTTTTGATCAGCGAGAAGAGATAAATGTGGAATTTTGGATGAGGGACTAGAGGTGTATAGTGAGTTTTCTTTGCCAGCTAGGAATGAAAGGAGATCACTGTTTGCAAGGAGAATGGCCACAAAGGATCTACAATTGATTAACAGGGGCAGCAAATATCCTTGCCACCTCCATCTGACAGTAACATCTATACAACCTTCACAGCCTGCAGACTAGATTACCCATATTCTCCAATGAGTGGTAAGCAGGGGATTTTCATGATTTCATTTGCTTTTTAGAATGATCCTTCAGGATACCCTTCAAAAGAAAAAGTGAACTTTAAGGCAGTACAATGGATGCTGAAGAGTCAGAATAGAAGCAGGAGGTATTTTAAATACTACCTTGCACTATGCCTATGTTAGCTTGATTCTATCCTATCTTTTTGCTGGGTCTGATCCAGATTCTCAGGCTCACATAGCACTCACTCTTACTTTATCAGCATACTGGTAGCTTCTCCCCAAGTTTTATTAGAACCCAAATAGAAAACCCAGACCAGGAAGACCACAGGAGATGGAGTGGCAGCTGATTTTTATAGTCAATAATTGAGCCAGTGAGTCATTCAGAAACATATATTGAGCACCTGTTATCATCCAGATACTCTTCCAGGTGCCAAGGATGCAGTAGTGTTTAAGATGGATGAGATTCCTCTCTTATGAAGCTGATGTCGAAGAGAGGGCAGATATTAAATGAATGAACAAACAAGGCAATTTCAGGTAGTACTAAATGCTTTAAAGACAATCAAACAAGAAAAAATGAAAGAAAGTGATTTGATGAGTGAATTCTACCTCAGAAAAGAGGGAGAGTGCTCCAGGAAGAAGGACCAACATGTGCAAAGACATTGAGATAGAGACAGGCTCAGCATGATTAATGAAGCAAAAGAAGGATAGTGAGAGAAAACAGGGATGAGGCTGGCCTTCTGTGAAGTTGAAGAGGAGGACAGGGGCCACACAGTGCAGGGCCTTATAAAATATGGTTAGAGTATGATGGGAAGTCATTCAAAGGTTTATAATGTGGAATGTGATGCAATCTAGTTTGTGATTTAAAAGACCACTGTGGTCACTTTTAGGAGAGAGGATAGTAGGGCTGCAAAGGTGAAATTATAAGAGAAGTTAGGAGGTCATTTCATTTTTTATCCTTCTTTGATTCAATAAAATGAAGGTTTCCCTTGAAGTGAAGGGAACTTTTAAAGCGTACACATATTCAAAACCATAACACAACTTTCATGGAACCTGTGAAGAGAGAAAACCTCTATTTTCCAATGTGTGTTTTTCCATGTATTGGTAGGTCTGATGAAAGGCGTCATTAACTACCTTTTCCCCTTGGATCTTTCATGAATACTTCACTGGTAATTGCTTAGGTCCCTTCACAACAGGAAGAGGATTACCCAGCATGACATCAATTGCTGGCAGGAACACACGGAAATTGCTGATATTGAAGAGATAAATGGGGTGAAAATCCCTCACACCCAGCCTACCCTCTGATGGTGCATGTGCCTCTCCATCTGCGAGGGTGAAGACAGACTTGGGAAAACAATGTGCCCATTATGAGACCCTCTAGAAGTCTAAGGCCATCATAGGGAGGGCAGAGTCTTGCACCTTTAGATCTCACTGATTATACGAAATACCAGCGATTGCCACTATTCTTTACTTCATGCAAAATTGGAATTACAGAGGTCATGACAATAAATACAGTATTACCACTTTCAAGTACTTAAAAGAACCCTAGACTATGATAACTAAGGTTTGCCTGGCATAGGTCCTCTTAAAACATACTTTAATGAATAAAGAACACTTTTAATAAGTTCATTGATTTGATTTCATTATTTTCTGCCTCATTTTCAAAGAAGAATTTGAAGTGGCTTCTAGCATTTTGTTTGAATGGAAAAAATAATGTTTCCAAAATCATGAAATTGGATCATCTTAAGGTGGTTCAAATGAAAGTTGAACAAATGAACAAACAAAACAATTTCAAAGAGTGCTATTTCTTTAGGAGCTCTGGTAGCATAGTGCCTAAGGCACTTGACTGCTAACCAGAAGGCTGGCTGTTCAAACCCACCAGCCACTCCTTGGAAGGAAGGTTGGGCAATCCTACTTCCGTAGTGATACTGCCTCGGAAACCCAAGGAGGGGTCGCTATGAGTCGGGGCCAACTCGATGGCAAATAACAACAACAACATAGTATAAGACAAAGAGCTTTGGTGATGTAGTGGGTAAGGCATTTAGTTGCTAACCAGGTCAGTGGTTCAAATCCACCAGCTGCTCCATGGGAGGAAAATGAAGAAATCTACTTCTACAAAGATTTACAGCCATGGAAACCCAACAGCAGTAGCTATGAGTCAGAATCAACTCCATAGCAATAGATTGGTTTAGAGTATAAGACAGATAGATAGCTATTGTTGAGTTGACTTCAATTCATGGTGACCTTATTTATAACAGAAAAAAAAGTATTACCCAGACCTATATCATCCTTGCTGGCATGTTCAAGTCCATCTTTAAGGATACTCTATCAACTCATCTCACCAACAGGCTCCCTTGCCTTCACCACCACTCCACTTCACCAAACACAATGTCGTTCTCCGGTGACTGAACCTTCCTTATCATGTGTCCAAAGTAATGGAGTCATACAATGTTCTGTTGTGATCCATAATGATTTCACTGGCTAATTTTAGGAAGTAGATCACCAAGCCTTTCTTCCTAGTCTTAGTCTAGAAGCTCTGCTGAGACCTGTCCACCATGGTTTGCAATACAGGTGGCACAGCTTTCAGTATCACAGCAATATACAAGCCAGCACAACAAAATGGCAGACAGGTGGTGGACTTCACTCTAATCTGGACTTTTTGAGTCCATGTTACCAAGATACAGTTGTATCTACTTTAGTATGATTACATTTAATTTCCGTAGATTAGGGATTCAGCATTACCAGATAACTTTACTAAGCAAGGTGTAATGAACCTGTCTCATAATGCGATAAGAAAAACCTGCCCAAAAAATGAAGATCCAACACTCAAATGGACAGAGGACTATGCTCACAAAGAAAAAGCTACCCTGAGACTCCACAGACCTCTTGGAGACCATTCTTCCTCATACCAGTGAGAAGAAACTCAAGAGGTAATGAAATCCAACTTCCTCCCTTCATGAATGGGAAACCTGAGATCCAGGTATCATAAGACCTTTGCCAGGAATCACATAGGGTTGGGGACACAGTTAGTACTATCACCAGGGTCTCCTGACTCTTGAATGATTTCATGGTTTTGCCTTTTCTTCACAGTTCCTTAGATTTCACATGGAAAACCAAATCCACTGCCATTGAGTCAATTCCAACACACAGCAAACCTACAGGACAGGATAGAATTGCCCCATAGGGTTTCCAAGCTGTAAATCATTTAGACTGCCTCATCTTTCTGCTGTGAAGCAACTGGTGGATTTGAACCATCAACTTTTGGGTTAGCAGCAAAATGCTTTAACCACTGTGTCACCAGAGTTCCTTCTTCTTACCCCAGGTATGAAAGCTGGCCCATTGTAAGAGAGATGGGCTACTCTGATGATCCTTTGAAGAGAAATGGCAAGAGAAATCATAGCCCTACATCAGAAAGGCAACCCAAGCAGAGAGCCAGAGATGCCTGAAAGTCTGCTGCCCCAACACAGGGCTTCCCAGCCCCCACAGATCTACATGGAATCCCTGAGAGTGATAATAACTCACTATTACTGTCCAGGAGGGCTCACTGTGGGTTCCATACTATCTTGAACATTGTTTTACTTAAACATCACCAAAATCCTACAAGGTCAGACAGATGGCTACACAGGGTGGTTGGGAGGAGGGCTCCAGAGACAGTCCAGATTTCCATCCCATTCCCCCTGCTTGAACTGATCTTCTCCATGTCTCAGTTTCTTCTCTTAAAAATGGTAATAACCATACAGTGAAACCTGTGAAAGCCAGAACTCCACGGACTGCCTTGTTTTTCCTGGTTTCACAAGTCTTTCACCTTTGACAGGATGCATTTTTTAAATCACTTTCTCTCTCTCTCTCTCTCTCTCCTATTTAAATTTTCTTCCACTAACAGGTTTCTACCTTACACAGGTTCCAGCTTTTGCAGGATTTACTGTATTTTTACTGTATTATTAATATAGTGAATTTGTTATGACAATTAAATGAGTGAATTCATGTGAAATATTTAGAAAAGTACTTGACACACATTAAATACTCAATAAATGCTGAGATTATCATTGTCTCTGTTTTACAGAGGAGGAAAGCAATGCTAATAGAAACCAAGGTTTAAAATTCCAGAGTGACCAAGTGAAGAGCTGGCATCTGAATCTGCCTGTATGATGGCGAAGCTGGAGTTATTAAGCACTTTTCTACAGCATGTCTTTCTCCAGAGGCTCAAATACAATTTTTGCTCTGGTGTCACAGGTTGTCAGTCCACAGCACAGTGGCTCTCTGCAGCTAGCAGGGAGGGACCTGATGTAGTTCCCAAGGTATCAGAAGTACCCTTCTCATCTGGCCCAGCTCAACTTCTCAGATTCTTTCGAGCCCCCCTCCTCCCTTCACTGTCCACAAGCCTTTGTTCTAGCTGCCTTCAATCAACAGGCTCCATTTTTTCATAACTTTTTTTTCAAGAGATGCCCTTGTCTTGAATCCCCTGTCCACTATTTCCATGTGAAAAACCCTTATTTATCCCCACTCCCTCCATCCTGAGCACTCCCTGGGCAGGGGCAGATTGGCAATGAGAAGAGAGCTCCTGGGGTCAGAAGGACCAGAATTCAAGCCCCATTTCTGACACTTCCAGGCTAGATAATTTCAGAAATTGCTTTACCTCTCATGGACTCAGTTTCAGCATCCGTGAAATGGGGTCAATATCTTCCTTGTTAGGTTTTGTGGAGATTCATTAATATATGCAAAAGATCCTGGCACATGGAAGATTTTCAAAAACTGGTAGAAATTATGATCCTCTTTTCTATAGAATTTTGCATAAATATCTATTAGAGACTTAATATGTTCAACCAAGCATTTTCATGCCTGTTTCACACACCACTATATGAACTTCTCAAGGTCAGAATGGTGACAAACCCCAGGACACAGCACAGTGTCTAGCATAGTGTGGGTACTCCATAAATATTGATTAATTATATTTACACAATTAGCTGGTTCATTCATACATCCATAGAACAGCCATTCAGGACTATAATGAAGATAATGGTTCCAATGGGACTTGCATTCCTGCAAAGTATTAGAATAGATACACAGTTGCTTATTAAAGAATTCCTAGCTTTGGAAGATAGAGAAATAGGCAGACTAGGCAGACAAGCGACACAGACCCTCTTCAACAAAGAAAAGAAAAACCAATTGACAGAAATACAGAAGATAATCCTGGAGCCCTGAGCTTTGAAAGGAACTATGCAGAAGTGGATTAGGCACCAACTAGTGGAAAAACCTGAACAAAAACAGTGAGTACAGAGATGGTCAGAGCTGTGGACTGTCAGCTACTCTGACGGGACTAATGATCTGAATATTTCCAAGTGATGTTGGAACCTGAGAATTGACCTAAAGATCAACCCTGGTCACCAGTGGCTGCAGGGACGACTGCGCTGGTGGCCTTAACAAGGAAGGGAAACAGCAAGGAAGGCGATAACCTGAGCTGTTGACTTTCTGCTGTCCAAAAGGAGCAGCCATTTTGATTGTTTACATGTGGCAGCCATTTTGGATATTCAAAGTGACCAAGGGCACAGTCATTTTAAAAGTTTACAAGTGGCAACCATTTTGGATTTTAAAGTGATAGCATTCTCATTCAGATTCCAGGGACCTATGAATAGGCTTTGTTTGCCAAGGTCAGCAAAGACATACCAGAGGCTGACAACAGGAAAGGAGACAGGTGGTGAGTGTATAAGTGCCGTCAACTAGTGACTAGAAGAGCACAGTACCCTGCTTGCATAGATAACATACAAACAAAACAAAGACAACAAAAATCGTGGGCAAGTCACTCCAACATACAATCACCAATTAAATATGAACACAAAAACGTCACAATGCCTTGGAGACAACAGAGCATCACAGTTCACAAAAAAAGCAAGATAAAGCAGGAGAAACAGGGAACCAGGATACAGACTCAAAACACATCCCTAGGAACATGCAACATTGGAACTCCCTGATAAGGAATTCAAAAGAATTATATTTAGGTATTTTCAACAAATTGAGAGACAGATCAAGAAAAACACAGAGAAAACCCTAGAACAATTTCAAAAGACAATACAAGAACAAAAGGACAAAATAAATAAAAATTAGAAATGATACAAAATCTACACAAAGAAATCCAGAAGATTAATACTAAATTTTCAGAACTAGATAAGACATTTAATGGGCAAAGGAGCAGAATTGAATCAGTGGAAGACAGAATTAGGGAGATTGAAGGCAAATACCTGA
>NW_006921601.1:13528565-13563457 GCF_000298275.1 Orycteropus afer afer | reverse complement strand
TTTTTTTTTTTTTTTTTTTTTTTTTTAGAGGAGAATCCTTTTATCCAGAAAGCAGGCATTATTACTTCTGCCTTGTAAGTAAAGAAACTAAATCTTAGAAAGATTACATGACTTGCCCAAGGCCACACAACAAGGCTGAGCTGGGATTCAAAGGGAGGTTAGGTTGGCTCCATAGCCTAAGAGAAGGAAATGAAACAAGACTGAGCACTGAGACTACCCAGCATTCATTCTCATTCTTGCTTTCTCAAAGCCCAATATTCAGAAGGTCCTCTGTCTTCAAAGGCTTGAAAGTTTTCAAGGCTTCTGCATCCATGTGATACAGAAGAGCACTGGGCTGCAAGTGGAAGAACTAGGTTCCAGATTTGCTGTATGTCCTTGACCAAGTCATTTCCTTTCTGTGGTCCTCATTCTCTCTACATGTGGAAGATTATGGAATCCCAAGTCTGTGAGTGGCAGGGGGCTTCCCTTGGACCCCAAGCCTCCCCACCAAGGCTACCAGTATCTATTTGTCTCCTTCCAATCCCTTTCTCCTCCACCCATACTAGACATTCCAGCTTGGGCTTCGCAGCTGAGGGCCCGGCGTGGGTTGTTTGAAAAGACATATGGCATCCCAGTGCAGCGGAGAGTCCAATCTCAAGGGGAAACCATTGTTCATTCATCTGGACCAAGTGACATTCTTTATGCAAGAATAACTCTTGATTAAAGGGTGAGTTTTAATGGAAACTAATTAGGCAAACTCTTTAGCCTGGGCATAATGATCAAATGAGCTGTCACACGTACCTGATACAATGATCTCACTCGCTACAAGATTTTATTCCTTAGCAATTACACTCCCACATGGCACTGCGTGCCGTTATTGCCTGGAGCACACATGTCAAATTAAAGAGCAACTTATGCACCTGATATTTAATTATTGCCTAGTACTACAGACACCCGGGGAATGTCAAAGTGAGCATTCCTGCTTGGGAGAAACAAAAACTGAAATCTTCTTCTGCAAGGGAGCGAGGGGAAAAAAAAAATAGGGATAAAATATGTATGGGCTACTATAGTTTCTTATTCAGCCATCTCAAAATTCACAGTTACAAAACCTGCTCTCCCCATTCTTGAATAATTTACCTTTCCTCCCCCCAGACCCCTTTATCCCGAGAAGTCAGCAGAAGGAGAGTTGCAGGTCAAGGCACTGGGGCCCTATTGGTGTTTGTTTACCTACCTGATTGATGTAGTCCAGATCTGGTCAAAGTGGAGCTCTTCCTGTAAGTTATTCTTCCCCTAATAGGCTCTGACAGGAAAGAGGGTGCTCATATGCCTAGCTAGCCCAAAGGGAAATGTTTGCCCTCAAGGCTGAGCACTCAGGAAGCCCCATCTTTGCTTCAGTCATACTCAGCAACAAATTTGAAAAGCTGGCCAAAGTTTCTCCCCGGTGCATTTGCCCAAAAGTTGAGAAGGTGAGAAGCATTGAGTTGTAAGGGTCAATCTCAATGTTGACTGTATATTAGAATAATTTGGAGAATTTTTCAAGCTTACTGAGGTAAGTTTTTAAAGCTTCTCAGGTGATTCTTTTTTCAAGTAGGTTGAGAAGCAGTGGTTTGGGTATCAAACAGACATACACAGAGGGACACTTAGTGACACGGGAGCTGCTTTGCAGTCTTTGAAATGATAGACTGCCCTGCCTCTGTGCCTTTGCACATGCTGCTCTCTCTCTCTCTCTCTCTCTCTCTCTCTGAAATGGCCCTCCGCCATCCCTTCTTTCTAACTGGAAAAGCCCCATTTATCCTATACCATGAAGGGCAAATGTTACTTTCTCTACAAAGTCTGTCCTGATGTCCCATGAAGAGTTTTGTCAGCATCCACCAACAGCCGACACAATGCTTAGAAGATCACATATTTGTTTCCTAAGGCTGCCATAGCAAAATACCACAAAGTGGGTGGCTTAAAAGAGTGGAAATTAGTCAAAAAACAATTCATCTAACAGCTGTGGAGACTATGAGTTTAGGGTATCAGTAGGGCCATGCTTTCTCTGAAAGTAGGGGAAGGTCCCTTCTTGTCACGTCCAGCTTCTGGTTGCTGGGGCTTTCCTGGCTTGCAACTACAGCATAACGCTCTCTGTGTCACTACTTCTCTTTTACAAGGACACAAACCAGATTGGATTAGGACCCACCCTCCTCCAGTATGACCTCATTTTAAATTAGCTGATAATATCTTCACAGACCCTATTTCCAAGCAAGGTCATATTCACCAATAGCAGGAGTTAGAACTTCAATACACAATTCAGTCTATTACAGACCATTAAACCAAACCCCTTTCCTCAGTTGCAGTTCAAGAAGGGAATCCCCATGACTTCAGTAACCCTCTTTGTCCCCCAGCTGAGCCAGAGCACCTTGGTCGTTTTTGCACCAAGTAAAAAATTCAATTACCCACTATCAGAATTGCATTGCCTAATACTAAAGTGCCTTAATAGGAGTGCTTTTGTATTTAGTAAACTGCACAGCTTGTGAAAACCCCCTCCAAACATCTGGCAGGAGGCCCAGTAGAGGTAAGGCTGGAACCTCTAATGATGGCAACATGTAAACAAGTGTTTTGTCTCAACTGATAATCATTAACTTCCAGTGTCAGCCTTATCCCCAGAGGTCTGATTCCTCAGCCTTGCAAAGATTTCTGGGAAACAGGAGCTGGGGCGGGGCCTGTGCTCACACGGTTGGGAGGAGGGAGAAAGCAGGCCTGTCACTATCCACCTGGAGAGGCAGGAGATAAAGGGAGCAGGTTGGAAGCAGATGCTTCTGGTAAAAGAGAGTGGAGTCAGGTGCTCCTATCCTCTTTTCAGGACTCCCTGGATAATGCAAACAGTAGTGTGCTCACCTACTAATCAAACAGTTGCAAGTTCAAGTCCCCCAAAGGCTCCTCAGAAGAAAAGCCTGGTATTCTACTTCTGAAAAATCAGCCATTAAAAACCATAAGGAGCACAACTCTCCTCTGACACGCATGAGGTCACCATGAGTTAGAATTAGCTCAGTAGTAACTGGTTTGGATGCTGAGAAATTCTTCGTAGACCAACCCAAATTCAAAAACCAATTCATTCAATCAGCATCAAGTACCTGATATGTACCAGGCACTATGCATAAAAAGATCAATTAGAAGTATATGGCAGGTTGGGTTGCCCCAAGGCAGACTTTAATACAGACATTAGTGGAAGCAGGTTATTAGTGAGTGTTTTCAGGATCCACAACTGTGGAAGGCAGGAGATGAGGAGAAAAGAGCAGAAGCAAAAGGCAGATTGAAATACAGGTCCATTGAAGACCTCAGCTGGCCCCGTGGGTAGCTCCAGCATTGGGATGACCCTACAGAGTCATCCATGGTTAGAGTGAAGGGGCTGGGCCTTTATACCCCTGGGTAATTAGTCATTGGAAGCAAACTGCCCCTGAAAAGACTTGACCTTGGAGAGGGTCCTAAGAGGCTGACAGGACACAGGGCATCACAGCATCCCATCACAATGTAGTTCCTAGAGTTCATAACATGGTACGGAGCTCAGTCTAGGGAGTGGTACACTTTCCCCAGCACCCACCGTGTACCAGGAACTTTGCAAATGTCATTTTATTTGATCTTTGCAGTACTCCTGTGAGCTAATACCTATTTCACAAGGAAGGTTAAATAATTTGTCCAAATTCACAAAAGCTGGCAAATAATGAAGCCAGAAATAAGAGTCTCTGTTTCTCGGTAACCTTGACACCATATTGTTTTTCCATCAGAAACTTTCATCTTCTTTAAGAAGTATTCCTTGTCCTCATCTAGAAGTTAAATGTCCCCAACATACCTTCCACATCTCTTCACAAAGCCCATATCACTTTGCCTTATAACAGTCATAGTGTTATTGTGGGCCATCAAATTGACTCCTACTCATAGTGACCCTATATGACAGAGTAGAACTGCCCCCATACAGTTTTCTATGCTACAATCTTTATGGGAGCAGATTGTCATGTCTTTTCTCCCAGAGCCAGATTGGAACCTCCAACTGTTTGTTTAGCAGCCGAGCACTTAACCACTATGCAGTAGACACCTACTTAGCACTTACCACCTAGCAGGGATATTCGAGTACTTTTAATCTATTAATTCATTTATTCTTCCCAAAGGCTCTCTGAGAGATTATTTTCATCACTCCCATTTTACTGACGAGAAGGCCAAGGTACAGAGCTGCTAAATAACTTCATGACAACACTCAACCAGGATTTGAACTCAAGAGCACCAATTCTAGACATTACACTACACTATCTTGGAGTTATGATACCCACGTCTACCTCCCTTCTGGTCTGCATGTACCTGGAGAGCATGGCTAACTCTTATTCATCTTTACAACTCTAGTTCCTTACCTGGGACTGACATAGGATAAGTTCTTTGTAAGATTTTCCAAAATAACTGAATGACGTTTTGCACGTGAACATTTTGAAAATAATTTGACTTGATTTTTATGGACAAAGCCAAGAAGAAAAGAGAAATAAATAAAATTCATTTGTTTTGTTGAGACATTGAGATTATAAGTGTTTTGTTGAGACACTGAGATCATGAGTGACTTTTGATTCTTTTAATATAAAGATATTAATATAATATGATTTTTAAGAGCTCCAAGTTGGGTCATGGCAAGCCTTCTATTACCTCCTTATGACTGTTATAAAAATAGACATCTACTACATCGCTTGTTTGCATTGCTGGTGAGATATAGGCTTCCCTAGTGCCATGAGGATCTGATGGTGATGTCTTTCCTAGGATCCAATAACCAATTCATAACTCAGAAGTTACTGATAAGCTGCAATGACATGGAGAGCTTCTCAGAGGCTGTTTGTGACAGCCTCCTTTAAGCTTGCTGCCACATGGACTTTTGCATTTGTTGTTAATTGATGAGTTGGCTCTGACTCACAGTGACCACATATACAACGGAAGGAAACACTGCCTGGTCCTGTGCCATCCCTATGACCACTGGTGTGCTTGAGTGCATTGTGGCTCCACTGTGTATTCTGAGTGCCTTCCAATCTATGGAGATTATCTTCCAGAACTACAGTGGACAATATTCTGTTGAGATCCACAGGGTTTTCATGGACTGACTTTCAGAAGATCGCCAGGTCTTTCTTCCTAGTCTGTCTTAGTCTGGAATCTCCTTGGAAACTTATCTACCACAGTCACCCTGATGGTATTTGAAGAGCAGTTACATAGCTTCCAGCAGTACAGGAACATGCAAGCCACCACAGTGCAACAAACTGACAGACAGATAGTGGAAGTGAATTCCAGTGATCAGAAATACACCAAATCTTCAGACCCTCTAGCTACTAAGATATTTTAAAAAGCTGATTCTTATGGACATAACGCAGGTGATGGAAAATAAAAACAAGCCAACTGAGGGGAAACTCTTTGACAGAAATTATGCTAGATCCTCTCATCTCAGACCCTTGTTTGGTATTCATTTTATATTCATTCCCTCATTCATTCATTCAACAAATATAATTGGGCTCACACTGTATGCCAGGCAGTATTCTGAGCTCACAGACACAGTAATGAACAATTCAGATGAGTTCCTTTTTTGTGTGTGTGGCACAGGAGAAAGATGAGGCAGTCTGCTTCCTTAGAGATTTACAGCCTTGGAAACCCTATGAGACAGTTCTACTCTGTCCTAAATGGTCCATATAAGTCAGGATCAACTCGATGGCAGTGGGGTTTTTTGTTTGTTTGTTTTTTTATACTCTAGTGGGAGTAGACAAACAATAAATAGATTGTATAATTTTAACTCTTGATAACTCCTTTAAAGAAAATGAAAGAGTAATGTTTTCATAGGGTATTTGGGGAGATTTTTTTATTTGACTTTTGAATTGAGACCTGAATGGCAAAAGTAGCCAGCCCTCACAAAATCTGGGGAAATAGCTTGTCAGGCAGAAGAAAAAGCAAGTGCCAAGGTCTTGAGGCAGAACTAAGCTTACCAATGTTTCGGGGATAGAAATGTGGCCAGTGTGGTTGGGCAGAATGAGCAGGAGAGAGAATGGTAAGACACAAGACCTGAGAAGCAAGCAGGGGACAGACCACCTACATAACGCAACACAACCATTGTCGTGGAATCGAATCCAACTCATAGCAACCCCTCCTTGGGTTTCTGAGGCAGTATCACTACGGAAGTAGGTGGCCCAACCTTCCTTCCAGGGAGTGGCTGGTGAGTTTGAGCCACCAGCCTTCTGGTTAGCAGTCATATGCCTTAGGCACTGTGCCACCAGAACTCCCTAGGCACCTCCAACAAAAGTGTGGATTTTATTCCTGGTGACCCTTTGCAGAGCTTTAAACTGCTGAGTGAATAATGAATGACAAAAGTGGAAGCAGAGAGACTTACTTTATTTTCTCCTGGGTGTCTGGTCTTGTGATTTGGCCCCTGTTTATAACCCCAAAGTTTCTGCTGAGCAATTCAGATTCCTCAACCCCCCAACCTTACCCAAGCTCTTCCACACGCAACCTGTCCTGCTGCTAGGCACTTCAGCCACCGTCCCTGCTCAGCTCGCTCTAAAAAAAACCAAACTCACTGCCATTGAGTCTGATCCGACTCATAGTGACCCCTCCTTGGGTTTTTGAGGAGCTCTGGTAGCATAGTGCCTAAGGCACTTGACTGCTAACCACAAGGCTGGAGGTTCAAACACACCAGCCACTCCTTGGAAGGAAGATTGGGCAATCTACTTCCATAGTGATACAACCTCAGAAACCCAAGGAGGGGTCGCTAAGAGTTGGGTCCGACTTGACGGTATAGGTATATAACAACAACAACAACATCAATGGAAGTAGATTGCCCAACCTTCCTTGCGAGGAGTGGCTGATAGGTTTGAACCACCAGCCTTCTGGTTAGCAGTCAAGTGCCTTAGGCACTACGCCACCAGCACTCCCCAGCTGGCTCTGCAGGAATGGAAATCACATTGGTCTTTTGGGTTCATATAAGGCAATGATTTGGCTCATAAACATCACTTGTAAAATCCAAAGGTGTCACAAGCCAATTGTAAGATCCATGAAAGCAGAACAAGAATTTATACTATTTATCAAAGTTTCCCCAATGCTACACATAGTGGGTGCTCAAACAACATTGGTTAGGTGAATGGATAGATACAGATTAGCTGAATGTTTATTGCCAGGCTGAAATGGAGGAAACCTCCACGGATGGAGATGGAGGGAGAAGTTTCAAGGAAGCTGCTGCCCTGAAAACATATTTTATCTTGAAGGTTCTATGTTGGCTGAGGTGAAGCTATCCCGAGGCCCCTCCTTGAATCAGGTGGGGCCTGCCAGACTGGTTCATTAGTGGCCTGACATCACACATCTGCAATTGGGTAATTTCCATGTTAACTACTGCCTCCCACCATAACGAGCACTCATAACTATGTTTTATATAAAACCTATTATGCATTTACACAGAACCCATAAATGGTCAGTAGTTATGAACTAAAGTGCTAGGGAGTCTGAGGGCACCATCATGCTACCCGGTCCAACCCTTCCTGGGGATGAATTGGAACTGACAAAGGATGGGTTAGCTGGGAAGGAGGGGAGGACTCATGGCATACCAGAAAGAGTTTCTGGCCTGTGTCCCTCTCCTAAAGCATCCTAGTGCCAATGTATTAGAATTCAAGGAAGACTAAGAGCTTGATGAGAAGATTAGGTCTAAGAGAGTCATTTTGGAAGATCTTTTTTGTTTTCTCAATCTCTCTCTTATTTTCTCATCTACATATAAGTGTACAAACATATACAATATTTGATTCTGCTTTTATTGAATACATTTTAAAGGGAGGCCATGGCTTAGGCATGGTAATGAGAGAGTGCAGGATTTTAGAGGATTAGCATGAACCACACTGACTAGCTGTGTGTCTTTGGATCACATACGTCACCTAGCAAAGCATAGCAACAACAGAGACTTAGTGATACCCAAACCAAATGCAAGCCCACTGTCATCCAGTCGATTCTGACTCATAGTGACCCTATAGAATTGAGAAGAACTGCCCCATAGGGTCTCCAAGGCTATAAATCCTTACAGAAGCAGACTGCTTTATCTTTCTCCCACAAAGCAGCTGGTAGGTTTGAACCTCAAACCTTTCCATTAGCAGCTGAATGTCTTAACCACTGTGCCACCAGAGCTCAAAGTAGTAGTGTCAGATACTTTATATGTGTTAACTCATTTAAATCTCCCAATTACTCTTTGTAGTGGGCAATAGTGACATCCTCAATTTTATAATATTAGAAACTGAAAGCTTAGGAGGTTGGCTCAAGGTCACAGAGCTGGTCAGTGATAGAGCCAGGATTCAAATACAGGTAGTTTGACACCAGAGCTAAAGAGACCAGCACAGTGCCTGGAGCAGAAGTATACATTCAAAAAATAAATAGCAGCTCTCGTCATCATTTTTACCAGCTGCGGGCCAACTTCATGCACAGATCTTTGGCTGTTACCATCATCATGACTTGAATGTGGCTCAAGTCCTTAATAAATGGGATAAAGATGATACTAGAAGGACCTAGGCAAGGCAGAGCCAGAGCTCCCTGGTGTCACTGGAGGCTTTATCCCTGGTTCAAACCCACCAGCCACTCCTTAGAAGGAAGATTGGGCAATCTACTTTCTTAGTGATACAGCATCGGAAACCCAAGGAGGGGTCACTAGGAGTTAGATCCGACTCAATGGCAATGAGTTTGGTTTAGATTTTTTTGAGGAGGCAGACAAATCCGAGTGTGAGAAGGAGGAGATGATAGCAGGAGGACACAGGGTAGGAGACCAGAGATCTGGGCTCTAGTCTCCCACTATCACCTGCCAACATGGAGCCCTGAGCAAGATCAGCTCCCCTCAAAGTTCTGCCCAGAGGATGGCAGTAGCTGGCAGGACCAGCTCTGGAATCCAGAAGTGAGGAGGGAAGGAGCAGGGGATAGAAGCCAGGATGCTTCCACTAAAATGCACCTTAGACTAGCAAGGGGTCCTGGCCCCATCTTGCCCAGGTTTTCCTCTGAGAAGTTACCCACCAAGTTTGGATAGTCCAGGCCAGCCTTCTTGGTCTGAAGTAGCCATAGGCTCAAATGTGAATACCTTGGTTGACAGTGTCAGGGTTCCAGACCCCTGACCCAGCCCCATCAAGGCTTTGTGGTGTATACTCAGCCCAGTTACAGGCACTCTCTGGCCTCAGTTTTTCCCACCTGAGAAATGAGGGGTCCATTAAACAAATTTTAATGGCTCTAGCATCTTGAAAATTCCATGTTCCCAAGCCTCACTTCATCCACAGCATATACTAATATCCTTAGGGCAGAGCGATTTAATTCAGGTCAAATGATTTCCCTGCACATAATCAGGAGTGAAACAAAGGCCCCCTTTCTCTGAGTTGTTAGCTCTCTCTCTCACATGCAGGCACCCACACTCACACACATGCACATACACCCTCATAATGCTTATACAGCACCCCCAGCCACGCACAAAGGCACACACACAGGCACACAGAGGCGCAAGCACCTGGACTCTCCAAGAAGCTCCTCCTTCCCCACCCCCACTCTTCCCCACTCCCACCCCCACCCCCTGCTTCCTCCCCTGCTGGGAAGCAGAGCAGGCTGTCTAGGCAACTCTGAGGTATGTAACCTAAGGAGCTGGTGCCACCCAATGGTCAAGATCAGAAATGCATCCTTAGTTCCAAGAACCAAAAGGGATTGGTGAGAGATCCTGTGATCTGTCCCACTTGCTCCAGACAAGGCTATATTCAAAGCTTCCTGAGACAAATGAATCTCTCATTGGTCTTTAAAACCTTTCAGACGAGGATTTTCTTACATGAAATTCCTTTTCCAAAATGTCTAAAGACACTCTGTGCAAGGCTGGGCTAGAGACCAAAAGTATTGCATACCCAACACCGTTCTAGAAACCTTACATGCAATATTTCTTAATCCTCACAACAACCATTCTTGCATGGCAGGTATTACTACTCTCATTTTAAAGAGCTACAAGTAAGAAGAAGTAGTGCTAAGATATCACTGATTCCAAAGTCACTGTTCTTTTCAGTAATCAGTTTACCATCCTGGACCTCATTTTAGTTCCAATTATTCATTCAATCTTTCATCCTTTCAGTGACCATTGGTTGAGCACCTAGTATGAACCAGGGTCTTTATTAGGCGCTGAGAATTCAACATTAAACAGATGTGGTCCTTGCCCTTAAGGAGATCTGAGTCATCTAGAATCAATGATCTCTCATACCCTCCCAGGTCCCTGACTCTATGACCTTAGTGTCTCTTCTGTATTAAGTTCGACAAAGACCTTGACGCCAAGAGGAGAAAGATGAAAAGCTCAGGGCCAGAGTGATGACACAGACAGACCACTGAACAAGTGAAAGGTCAGCATCTGTAGTCAAGTGTCCCCTGATCTAACCTAACCAAACCCATGCCATCGAGTTGATTCCAACTCATAGTAATCCTACAGGATAGAGCACAACTCCCCCATAGTGTTTCTGAGGCTGTACATCTTTATGGAAGCAGACTGCTTCATCTTTCTCCCACAGAGCTGCTGCTAGTTTGAACTTCTGACCTTTTAGTTAGCAGCAGAATGCTTTAACCACTGTGTCTCTTAATCTGCACTCTGCTAGTCTGGGACTAGCTAGTCTGGGACTGCTTCAAGCCTATTCAGGGCCTAGACCTACATGAGAAGGAAGGGGATGCCTCTGTACCATACTAGAGGCTTCTGAAGTACACTATGGAGGTCAGATTGTGGTATAGATGGACCCATAAGTATGGAGACAAATCAAGAGCTGGAAGACGAAGTGACAGAATAAAGCTTTAATAGTAATTATGCTTGCTACTATAATTCGTTATTCAGCCATTCAAAGCCCATGTAACCTAATTCCAACCTGCATTCTTAGTGATTTTCTCTTTCCTTGTAGATTCATACTGCCCCAAACTCACTAGGCCTCTTGCTACGCCCCAAACACCCTGTAGTTTATCAGTTCTAACCTATGCCCTTTCTTTTACTAATTATTAGGAAAAGTAATAGAATAATCCTAAAATGTCAGCTCTGAAATAATTCACACAGTCTATATATTGTGGATAGAGAAAATTGGCCCAGAGAAGGTAGGAACTTGATAAAAGGTCACACAGTTAGTAATATAGTTGGGCCTAGAATTCAGGCACTCCCTTTTGTGTGGGGACTTTTTTCTACTTTCCCTCTTCTTTTCCTTCTACATTTAGTTAGACACCTATGAGAGTCTACTTCAATTCTGAAACATTTTTCTTGTTTTCCTCTCCTTTCCATGCTTCCATTTAATCTCTTTCCTTTTTCAAAGACCTTAATACTTAGCACAATGACTAGTACATGAATGCTTAAGATTGGGTGGGTGGCTGAGTGAATGGATGGATGGATGGATAGATGGACAGGTAGGTAGAGTTGGTTCCAGACTTTTGACTTCTAGAAGTGTGAGACAATAAATTTCTGTTGTTTTAAGTCACTAAGTTTGTAGTAATTTGGTACATCAACCTTAGGAAACTAATATAAAGGTTTGATTGTCCTTGTTTTACAGATAAGAAAAACAAGGATTACAGAAAAGGAATCTACCCAGAGTCACACAGTCTGTATATGACAGCTGGAATTTGAACTCAGGTCTGTCTGAAAACACAGCTAGCACTCTTAACCAGCACATCAACACAACTAGCACTCTTAACCACCACAACATGACTACCTCTGTGGCAGATACATTATAGATTCACAGAGAATATAAATTTGTTCACTTTCCCTTCCTGTTGCTCACACCAGCTGGCAGCCATGACTAGGTGGTCAAGAGTTAATCAAATAAACCTGTTCCTAATAATCCATGAGCTGATGCATTACCTCTCCTTAGTAGGTTTCCATCGAGGGCACAATTACACTTGTCTAGAAGGTCCTTAAAAATCAGCTTTTCTGGTAAGTATCTCAGCTCCATGGCAGCTGGTGGCAAAGATAGATTGGGGGCTATGTCTTGAGTTAATGTCAGTCTGAATTGAAGATGTGCCAGCATCATCAGGACAAATTCTTTAATTAACCTGCTATTCCTGACAGGGATTGGGTTCACTCTTTTTCTCTAGAAATGTGTTATATGTCTCTTCTTTCACCACTTTGTCATTTGCTCTTTCAGATTCAAGGTGTCCTTTAAGCTGTGCTTTAAAAGACTCTCTGTCCTCTGAGTCAACAGCTGTTGGATAAATGGCCCCTCAAGCAGTATCTCATTGCTTAACCATCACAGATCCTACCAAGTAATGAGCCTGCCGAGGCAACAAATATATATTGAGCAACTATTGTGTACCTGGCTTTGTTCTTTGTATTGCAAAGACAATGGAAAGGATAAGACCTGGCCTCTGCCTTCAGGCACGTGCCTTCACTGAGGGATAAAATAAAACAGGTGACTAGAGTATTTCTCAATCTTTTCCATATTGTGGTAGACACAGAAAGCAGTAAGGTTAATCTGTAATGAGTTCACATGCTGCTGATAATGATCGAAGGTGATCAGCCCAGGGACTTGAGCTACACAGGCCCCACATAATCACTCACCAGGCAGGGGGACCCAGATCTGCACAAAAGAATAGTTCATCCCCCCTGCACTGACTGGAAAACTATGCTGTAGAACATCATAGTTCTCATCTTTGCTTTTTGCTAGCATTTGTGTTCCATTAAGGAGCCCTCAGGAGCTCTGGTGGCCTAGTGCCTAAGGCATTTGACTGCTAACCAGAAGGCTGGTGGTTCAAATCCACCAGCCACTCTTCGGAAGGAAGATGCGGCAATCTACTTCCATAGTGGTACCACCTCAGAAACCCAAGGAAGCTTTGCTATGAGTCCGATCCGACTGCACAGCAGTGCATTTTGTTTTTTTGGAAGGAGCCCTCAATCCACTTCCAGAAAGATTACAGCCTAGAAAAGCCTATTGGGCAGTTCTCTGTCACATGGGTCACTATGAGTCAAAATCAATTCAATGCATCTAACAACGGGGAATGAGGGGAGTCTCTGGTGGTATAAATAGTTAGCACGCTCAGCTGCTAACTGAAATGTTGGATGTTCAGTCTATCCCAAGGTGTCTCAGAAGGCCTAGTGACCTATTTCCAAAAAAAAAAAAAAAAAAAAATCAGCCATTGAAAATCCTATGGAGAACGGTTCTACTCTGACACACAAAGGATCTCACCATAAATCAGAATCAACTCAAAGGCAACTGGTTTTAGTTGAACAGGGATTTCTGCAATTAAAACCCAACATTGGCAACTCTTCCCCAGTTTGTAGAATGTATTATATAGATGAGGAAGATTTCTTAAACTACAGCCTTTTGTCACACTTTTCTTTTTTTTCCTTTAAAACTTCATATCCAGTTCTCCTTGGACTGCTAGACCTGGTTCATAGAAAATAAAATGAATGGACAAGGAACAAGTAAACATTAACAGGAAAACTCAATGATGTGCTTAGTTCAACAACTTGTTTTGTGACATGGACTGGTTTTTCTAGTGCATGAATTTAGAGATAGAGTCCTTCAAAAATTTGTAAAACTGGCCTTGTCTTCCAGGCATTCCACAAATGAAATGGTTTTTGAAAACCATTTAAGTAAAACAAAAACTGATGAACGTGTCCTCCAAAAAGCAGAAACTGGCTGCAGATTATAAAATTTGTATATGTAGTGAAGGAATGGGTAAAGAATAAATTTTTCTCTCAGAAGTTCTCCTTAGGTATATTTGTTATTAGCCTGTTGTTTTCATTTATGCAGTCAAGTGTGTGGTGGGAAAGGGGAGCCGGTGAGCCAAGCCAGCATTGTATGTGATGTATGAGACCACGTGACTTCAGCGGTTTCCTGTCAGAAATACATGAGTCTAGTACTTGAGTCTAATCATGAGAAACATCCAAAGTGAGGCACTGTCTACAATATCCATGGCTTATTCTTGTAAAAAAAAAAAAAAATTAATACTATGAAAGATATGGAAAAACTAAGGGGTCTTTCCAGGTAAAAAGGAGACTAAAGATTCCTGAAAATTAAATGCAACTGATGTCCCTGAATTGGCTCTTGATGCAGAAAAAAAAAAAAAAAAAGGTGCTATAAAGGATTGGTAAGATTTTAATATGCTCTGCACATTAATATCAATGTTAAATTTCTTGATTTTGTTATTTGTACTGAAGTTACATAGGGAAATGTCCATGTTCTTAGGAAAAACATACTTAAATATTTAGGGAGAAAGGAATATTAATAATGATAAAGCAAATGTGCAAACTCTGGCAAAATGTTGACAACTGGTGAATCTGGGTAAAAAGTGTAAGAGAGTTCTTTTACTAGAATCGAAACTTTTTGTAAGATTAAAATTGTTTAAAGTAAAAAAAATTAAAAGGCTGGTAGTAAATCATAAAAAATTATACCATCCATTCCCTGTTCCCACTCCCTATATTCTCTGCTCTCTTCCTCCATTGCTTTTACAATCTTGACTAAGACCAAAAAAAATATTATTTGTTTTGAAAAGGACAACTACAAGCAAAGTAATCACTGGGAAAAAGAAAAAAAAAAAAAAAAAAAAAAAAACGGGAAAAGTAAATCTGCACATTGCTTAACACTTGTTAGGGAAAATTCACTGATATTCTATAAATTTGTCCATGAGAGAGGAGTAGAGACTGATAAATTTTGAAACCAGAAAGACTTGAGTTCAAACCTCATTTCTCACACTTAGCTCTGCAAGCCTAGGCAAATCGCATAATCTCAGTCTCAGTAAGTCTGGAATCATAATACTCCTAAGGATTATTGAAAAGATAAAATGATGATGTATATAAAGCCTCAGGAGCTCTGGTAGCATAATGCCTAAGGCACTTGACTGCTAACCAGAAGGTTGGCGGTTCAAATCCACCAGCCACTCCTTGGAAGGAAGGTTGGGCAATCTACTTCTGTAGTGATACTGCCTCGGAAACCCAAGGAGGGGTCGCTATGAGTAGGGTCCAACTCGACAGCATATAACAACACAACAACATATAAAGCCTCTGGTGTAGTATCTGAATCATAACAAATTATGGGTAACATTTCAAAGAATGGGAATTCCAGAACACTTAATTGTGCCCATGTGGAACGTGTACATAGACCAAGAGACAGTCACCTGAACAGAACAAGGGGATACTGCATGGTTTAGAATCAGGGAAGGTGTGTGTCAGGGTTCTATTTTTTTCACCATATTTATTCAATCTGGTGCAGAACAAATCTGAGAATATGGACTATGTGAAGAAGAATATAGCATCAGGATTGGAGGAAGACTCACTAATAACCTGCAATATGCAGATGAAACAACCTTGCTTGCTAAAAGGGCAGAGGACTTGAAGCACTTTGATGAAGATCAAAGACTACAGCCTTCCGTATGGATTACACTTCAACACAAAGATATCAAAATCAAAACAACTGGACCAATAAACAACAGCATGATAAATAAATAAAAGATTGAAGTTGTGAAGGATTTCATTTCACTTGGGTCCATAATCAATGCCCATGGAAGTAGTGATCAAGAAATCAAACAACGTATTGCATTGGGCAGATCTATTGCAAAAAGACCTCTTTAAAGTGTTTAAATATCACTTTGAGAACTAAGGTGAGCCTCACCCAATCTATGATATTTTCTTTTTTAATGTGTTTTTATTGAAATATAATTTATGTACAGTGAAATACACACAACTAAAGTGACATGGGTCATTGCATTTTTTTTTGCAATGTTCCCTCTCCTCCCCTCCCACCCCTGTCAATCAACAAAGTTTCCTTCCATATATAAACCTTTCCTTGACCCTCCACAACAGTGAGCTAATACTATATTTGTCCTTCTGTGATCAACTTATTTCATTCAGCATAATGTCCTCCAAGTTCATCCATATTATGCAGTGTTTTGCATACTCTACATTATTCTTTAGTGCTGCATAGCATTGCATTCTGTGTATGTACCCATAATTTGGTCATCCATTCTTCCGCTACAAATCTTAGAGATAAGTCCCTTACCAGATATGTAATTATTGGCAAATATCAATTTGTTGCTGTCATTTTTGTTATGTGTTTTTTCGTGGTGTTGATTTTTTTGTTCCATATAATTTTCTATGCTGAGCTCATTTCGTTTATGAATTGTGTTATCACTTCCTTCATTGCTATTCTTTTTGCTGAATATTTGTGCTGGCCCTCTTTATTGATGTGAAGGTTTATCATTTTTCTTTGAGGTTACCCTGTGATTTACAGTTTTCTTCCCAAGTTTAGAACAGTCTGTTCTTATCTTATAGTTGTCTTGACTTCCCTACCATCTAGAAATACTGTAGCTACACAGTGTTTTCTCTCTTTTTGGTTTGTAGTCATCCTCATTTGTCAATTGATGTCTCTGGTTCCCTGTTTACAATTTTGTAGGCTTCTTTACTTTGGATACTTCCATAGCTGGGTTAGTTTCTGGGTTATATAGTCATGTGTGTTAATGGTCAATTGTTGTTGGCTGTTGTTGCTTCTCTGTCCAAAGGGCTCCCTTTAACATCTCTTGTAGGGTTGGTCTGGTTTTAATAAATTCCCTTAATTTCTGCTTATCTGGAAATGTCCTGATTTCACCATCATATTTGAGGGACAGTTTTGCTGGGCACATAATTCTTGGTTGGAACTTTTTCTCTTTCAGGGTTTTATATATACCATCCCATTGTCTTCTCGCCTGCATAGTTTCTGTTGAGAAATCCAAGCTTAGTCTTGTTGGTTGCCCCTCGTAGGTAACTTTTTTGTTTTTCCTGTGCTGCTCTCATGATTTTTTCTTTGTCTTTGGTTTTGGTAAGTTTGATGATGATATGTCTGGGTGATTTTCTTTTGGGCTCTATCCTGTTTGGGGTTCGTTGGATTTCCTGAATGGATATATTTTCATCTTTCATCATACCAGGAAAATTCTCTTCCAACAAATCTTCAACAATTTTCTCTGTGGTTTTATTTGCCTCTTCCTGTTCTGGAATTCTGATTACACGTAGGTTATTCCTTTTGATGGCATCCCATATGAACCTTAGGCTTTCTTCATTTTGTTTTGATCTTTTTTCTGACTGATCTCTTTCCAAAGAAGTGTTCAGGTATTTTCTTCAATCTCCCTAATTCTGTCTTCCATAATTCAATTCTGCTCCTTTGCCCATTCAATGTCTTATCTATTTCTGAAAATTTAGTATTAATCTTCTGGATTTCTGTATGCAGATTTTGTATCATTTCTGATTTTTCATTTATTTTGTCATTTTGTTCTTGTATTGTCTTTTGACATTGTTCTAGGGTTTTCTCTGTGTTTTTCTTGATCTGTCTCTCAATTTGTTGAAGATACCTAAATATAATTCTTCTGAATTCCTTATCAGGGAGTTCCAATGCTGCGTCTTCCTCAAGGATATGTTTTGGGTCTGTATCCTAGTCCCCTGTTTCTCCTGCTTTATCTTGCTTCTTTGTGTGGACTGTGATGCTCTGTTGTTTCTGAGGCATTGTGACATTTTTGTGTTTATATTTAATTGGTGATTGTACTTTGGAGTGACTTGCCCACAATTTTTGTTTTCTTTGTTTTGTTTGTATGTTATCTATGCAAGCAGGGTACTGTGCTCCTCTATTGACTAGTTGACAGCACTTATACACTCACCACCTGTCTCCTTTCCTGTTGTCAGCCTCTCGTATGTCCCTGCCGACCTTGGCAAATAGAGCCTATTCATAGGTCCTTGGAATCTGAATGAGAATGCTATCACTTTAAAATCCAAAATCGTTGCCACTTGAAAAGATTCAAAATGGCTCTGCACCCTCAGTCACTTTAAATATCCAAAATGGCCACCCTGTGTAAACAATCAAAATGGCTGCACCCTCTAGACAGCGTAAAGTCAATAGCTCAGTTGTCTCCTTCCTTGCTGTTTCCCTTCCTAGTCATAGGCCACCAGTGCAGTCATCCCTGCAACCCTTGGTGATCAGGGCTGATCTTTAGGTCAGTTCTCGGGTCCCAACACCACTTGGAAAATTCAGGTCATTTGTCCCATCAGAGTAGCTGACAGTCCACAGCTCTGACCATCTCTGTACTCATTGTTTTTGTTCAGGTTTTTCCACTAGTTGGTGTCTAATCCACTTCTGTACAGTTCCTTTCAAAGCTCAGGGCTCTAAGATTATCTTCTGTATCTTTGTCAATTAGTTTTTCTTTTCTTTGTTGGAGAGGGTCTGTGTCACTTGTCTGCCTATTCCTCCATCTTACCAGAAGTCCCAATCCACGGTATTTTCAATTATTTCATATGCATGAGAAAGCTGGACAATGAATAGGGAAAACCACAGAAGAATTGATGCATTTGAATTGTGATGTTGGTGAAGAATACTGAATATACCATGAAGAACAAATAAATCTGTCTTGGAAGAAGCACAACCAGAGTGCTCCTTGGAAGTGAGGATGGTGAGACATTGTCTCACATACTTTGGATATGTTCTCAGGAAGTACCAGTTCCTGAACAAGGACATCATGCTTGGTAAAGTGGCGGGTCAACAAAAAAGAGGAAGACTGTCAATGAGATGGATTGACACAGTGACTGCAACAATGGGCTCAAACATAGCAATGATTGTGACTATGGCACAGGACAGGACAGTGTTTCATTCTGTTGTCTATAGGGTCTCTAAGAGAGGAAACTGACTGACGGGTAATAGTATCTGGCACAGAAAAGTCATTCAGTAAGTGATGTTGTTGTTGTTATTTGCCATCGAGTCGGCCCCGACTCATAGCGACCCCTCCTTGGGTTTCCGAGGCAGTATCACTACGGAAGTAGGAATGCCCAACCTTCCTTCCGAGGAGTGGCTGGTGGGTTTGAACTGCCAGCCTTCTGGTTAGCAGTCAAGTGCCTTAGGCACTATGCTACCAGAGCTCCTCAATAAGTGATAGGCAGGGGCAAATATATTTGTTCTTATGAAACAAGTTGTTAATGAATTTGGAGCCTACTCCTCTGTGTGAGGCAAGCCATCACTGAGGGATAGTTTAGCCTCTTCCTAGGTCTTTATTCACAAGTTCCTGGGCTAAAGAAGAAGCCTAGAAACTACCTGCAAAGCTCAGATGAGCTGTTGATGCCCAGAGGCAGAGCAGCCTCTTTCCACACTTCTTCATCTCATATCTCTTATGTTGTCCAGAAAAAAATCACTGAGCTCAGCATCTTTGATAAAATATGTTTTTCTCTTTTTTATATTTTCGAATTTTTTTTTGCAGAGATAATGTCATATTTTTGCAATAATAATAATAAAATTACTCTGAACTTTCAAATGAAAGGTTACTTCTGTGAACAAAATAACCTAAACCAAGGTATTAGTGCTGCTTCTCTTGATGACAAACATGCATTTCACCATCATGATGATAATAATAATAATAATAATAAATAGTATTTATGGAGTACTTAATGTGGCCTAGTACCTAAGGCATTTGACTGCTAGCCAGAAGGTTGGCAGTTCAAATCCACCAGCCACTCCATGGAAGGAAGACTGGACAATCTACTTCCATAAAGATTTACCTCTTTGGAAACCCAATGGGAGTCACTATGATTTGAATTGACTCGATGGCAGTGAGGTTCTTTTGTTTGTTTATTTTGTTTAGGGAGTATTCTAAATGTGTCAGCTACTATTCAAAGAGCTTTACATGGAGTAATTTATTTAATTCTCACTGCATTATTGTTGTTGGGAGCTCTGGTGGAGTAGTGCCTAAGGCATTTGACTGCTAATCAGAAGGCTGGTGGTTCAAACCCACCAGCCACTCCTTAGAAGGAAGGCTGGGCAATCTACTTCTGCAGTGATACTGCTTCAGAAACCCAAGGAGGGGTTGGTATAAGTCAGATTCAAGTCGATGGTAGTGGGTTTGGTTTGGTTTTTTGGTGTATTGTTGTTGTTAGGTGCTCATGGAGTTGGTTCCCACTCATAGCAACCTTAGCATCTAGAGCTTAGAAGGGGAACATTGTTGCCAAACCTGCAAATAGAATTCCAGAAAATGGGTTGTAGTAGGAGGAAGGAGTATTTTTGCAAATTTAGTTATGCGTAAATCACTTCAAATGCTGTGAACTGGCCTGTTTCCCCACTTCCAATCCTGAGTTGGCCGATTCACAACTCTGCTGCCAGCTCCAGAGGAGAAAAAGCAAGGGAAGTCTTTTTCCCATCTATGCTCTCCACTCAGGGAACTCGAGAGAGAGAGAAGAGGAGAAGAGGAAACAGTCAGTTGTTGCCATCACTTGAAATACATTTAAGGAAGAGGGCCAGGAAGAAAGAACCAGAGAGGCAGAAAGGCCCACATCCAGCTCCACCCATGGGAACTGGGGTCCTGGAATCCTCTCTGTTCCAAATATAACCTTTCATCTCAGTCCATCCTCAGTTGGGGGTCTAGCAGTAAGGAACCCTAAACTCCTTCTAGAGCTCAGGAAGCCATTTACTGTGGGAGATTTAGAAAAGTAAAAAGTAAGTGGATAATGTGCTTCAACTTCGGGACAGTTTTGCTTTTACTTCCTTGTGAGCCAGCCACTTCCTCAATCACTGCAGCCCTGACCAGAAGTTCTCAGCTCTTTAAAGAAGGAGGAGAGCGCATGATTCCCCAAAGAGCCTCTAGTGTGGAGACTCTTCATGTTTAATCAACCTGGCTAAAAGCATCTACCATCTTTCCTAACTACAAGGAGTCTGGGCATATTAGTGAATTCTTCAAACCATACTTTGAATAAATATTTGCCAAGTGCCTCCTAGGTGTCAGGCACCATGGTGGTGCTGAAACAAAGAGAAAGCAGACAACATTCCAGTGGAGTTTATATTGCAGAGGGAGTGAATGAGGGTCATGTGTATTACAACTAGATCATTCTGTTTAAATGGAAAGAAAAGGAGTATGGCCGTGGAGAGATAATTATTTAAACAACAGGGCTATTCCACTCACAATTATGGTGCACCCTAGAGGGAGCCTGAAATGGAAAACTGCTATGAAACTATTGCTCTCTCAATTGTCTCAGCTCCCATGAGCCTCTGAGAACAGAGCGTCTCATCTTTTTTGAGTGTGATTCAATGGGATTTCAAAGGGTAGTTTTGATGGAGATTTTTACCTTATACTTTGGAGCCACAGACATACTCTCTCTTGCTGTTTATCTGTCTGTCTTTCTGTCTCTCTCCTTCTCAAGTAAAATCAACTATGGAAATTCATTAATGTGCCCCTTGATGGATTTATGGTCAACCACCAAATTTGATGGTTAGGAATGAGAGAAAGTAGAATTTTCTAAAGTTAGCAAACTAATAAACTCTCCTCTCTGTTCCTCAGTCCTTAAACTAGTGTGTGTGTGTGTGTTTGAGGAAGCAAAGTCTTATGATTAAAGCAAAAGCTCCAGCTATCATGGTCCTGGAGGAGTTGTTAAACACCAGCGTAAATAACAAGCTATATGAAATGTAAGCCTAACTGAAAAACCATGTAAAGTTTGGCCTAAAATAAAGCCCAGCCTTTTATCTCAAGGCATCAGGGATCAGGGTTCTGACCAGTCCTGAATCCACACTAGGCTCTCTATTAAAATCTTGGTTTAAAAAAAAAAAAAATTACCTTTCATTATGATGCATTTCCTCATTTTTCTTCCATATTGAGAGTGACAATTTCCATTTGTGATTATCAGCCACAACATAGATGCAAATGTGCTAAGTAAAATTAGGTGTAGCAGAGCGACTGTCTTATAAAAGACCATTTTACATCCTAACCCAGCAAGCAGAGAATTACTCCTGCTCTATGTACTATATGCAAATGCTCAGATTATAGCTAATTATATTGTTGCAAAGCAGAGCCAAGAAACTGCTACAATACTCCTGGTCTCCTTGGGGAACTCACCATGAAAAGAACTTTTTTTTCTCCTTTGTAAATTACACTATGATATAATTGGGTCTCACTGTTCATGTAACACTCCACTCAGGGATAGCTCCAGAGAAAGGAACAATGTCTTACTAAGTCCCTGTTAAGATCATTAAATGTAGATCACAACATACTAGCAGGCGCCCAAGTCTTAATGTGTCACAGTAACAAAACTGGGAAAAGAAAAAAAGTGACAAGTTGTGTCATATTATTTTTCTCTTACAATGGAGTTTAAGGTAATAAAGTGTTAATGAATTCGGCCCTGAGTAGTTGGCATTGTGAGAGAATTTTTTCTATATTTTTTACTACATTGTAGGAAAAATTGTCATATTCTGTTAGGCAGCTGTTTAGAGAAAAGCTTTGACAGTGTATAATTGACTCTATTTTTACTACATTTTCATACAGCATTGTTAGGATTATATACTGTACTGCATTCTGCTTTTCAGTTTTACACACTGTTTTCTCCTTAGATCATTTTTCACTCTGGATGAACTTGAGCCCAGCTAGCCATCAAAAGTGGCACCTCCTAAGCTTCTCCTTTTGATACCTTGTCAGAAGTTATTGAGTTATTACTGTCAGAACTCTTTCAGCCAGTAGGGACCTCTAAGGTCAATGCCCTCATCCTACAGATGAAGCAATATGTAAATATGTTTCTAAAGTTGCATACACACATATAAAGTGCATGAAATTGGTAATAATGGTTCTCCGAGGTTTTCTTTAGGAGATAACAATTTGAGAATTGTGAGTTATTTTTCCTCCCTTTTACTTTTTTTTAAGTAGCACTGGTGGCACAGTGGTTAAGCACTTGACTGCTAACCAAAAGGCAGTGGTTAAGTATTCGGATATAGGAGAAAGCTATGGCAGTCTGCTTCTGTAAAGATTACAACCTTTAAAGCCGTATGGGGCAGTTATAGTCTATATTATAGGGTCTCTGTGAGTTGGCATCAGTTCTACGTCGATGGTTCTTTTCTTTTTTCCCCCCTCCATTTCTTTTGTATTTGCTAAACTTTTTCTTTTCTTTTTTTTTTTTTTTTTTTTCGGTCAGTAGCATATTTCTACCAGGGGATGGAGAAGGGTGGCTTCAATAAGTTGTTTCCTCTGACTCCCATCACAGTGCTTTTTCCACACCTACCATGTTGACTAGGTGTTGCAAACACACCACTTTATTCCTAAGATCCTTTGAATTGATAAGTTTAGTTTTATTACCCAGCTGCTCCTCAGAAGGAAGGTTGGGCAATTTCTGCAGTGATACTGCTTCAGAAACCCAAGGAGGGGTCGCTATGAGTCGGGGCCGACTCGACGGCAAACAACAACAACAACAACAGTAGGAGCTCTGGTAGCATAGAACCTAAGGCACTTGACTGTTAACCAGAAGGCTGGTGGTTCAAACCCACCAACCACTCCTCGGAAGGAAGATGAGGCAATCTACTTCCATAGTGATACTGCCTCGGCAGCCCAAGGAGGGGTCGCTATGAGTCGGGGCTGACTCTATGGCACACAACAACAGTTTCAAACCAATATGCAAGAGCTTCTAGGAAGATATTCCACATTTTCATCTTTTTCCCTTCTACCTCTGCTTGTAACAATGTCCCGTTGCATACCAGGTGCCATAAAGTTAGTTCTAACTCATGGCAAGCCCTTGTGTGTCAGAGTAGAACTATGCTCCATAAAGTTTTCAATGGCTGATTTTTCAGAACTAGATTGCCAGACCTTTCTCCCAAGGTCCCTCTGGAAGGACTTGACCTCTTTGGTTTAGAAGCAGCCAAGTGCATTACCCATCTTGGAGCAGTGATGGTGGAAATATTAAAAAACAAGTAGAGCATGGCACTCACCCATCAGAAAGGACAGTGGCTATAAAAAACCACAACTTTTAGAATAAGAAGAGCTGTGTTTTAATTTTAGCTCCACAGTGTACTGACTATATGACTCCAGGCCAGTTATGTTCTTAAAGCCCTAAGTTCCACTTCTTTCAAATGGTATCAACTCCTAGGGTATTATGAAGATTAGAAGCATACCCTACTCATAGTGAGTATTCAGTAAGTGACTGCTATAGCTGTTGTGGTCCATGATGGACAAGGACCTGGGGCGTATATATATATATATATATATATATATAATTATATGTACACACACATATATATATGAGGCATTAATACTCATGTCCTCATGTCTTGACAAACTGTAAATTGGTTCTCTGACTCTCCCACCCCCACCCGTCTGTACGCCTTTCCCCGTCTACTCATATTTTTCCGTGAACTTGTAGTTGCTGCCAAATAAATATAGTAAAATAGGAACCCAATTTATTTGAAAATCCATATGTCAATGTTACAATGTGGAAAATGTGCCATTGCTCAGGCCATCACTTCCCATCATACATACATACGAGTGCACACAAGCGCATGGAAAAATACATTCCTTGTATCTGAATTGTTTTGTGAATATCTAAGGAAGGAAATGCCACTGTTTCCCAGTATAGAGATGATCATGTGTGCAGGCAAATTAATTACTTTTATAATAATGGTGATAATAGTTACAACTTATATAGAATTCTTACATTTATATACATGTGTGTGTGTATTAACCTGCAACCTTGCAACCCCTCCCCACCAAAATTCCAGCAGAGTCTATCCCTAGTCATGGTGACTGCATATGTGTCAGAGTACAACTGTGCTCCACAGCATTTTCAATGGTGATTTTGGGAAGTAGTTTGCCAGGCCTTTCTTCTGAGGCATCTCTGGGTGGACTCGAACCTTCAAACTCTGGGTTAACAACTGAGTTTGTCAACCATTTGGACCACCCAGAGACTCCATAGCCCTACCAGATAGACAGTATTATGCTATCTGTTTTATAGATGAAGAAGCTAGGCACAGGGAGGTCAAGTGACCTGCCTAAGATCACACAGAAAGTAAGGTGCAGGGCTGGGATTCACACCCAAGAAGTCTGGGTTCAGAGAGCATATTTTTAACTGTTCTTTTAGTATCTGACATCTACCTATCACCTATAGAGCATTTCCCTTGTGGCAGGCACTCTGTGTTTATTGAATCTTATTTGCCAACCCTTACTTGATACCATAGAGTTAGAACCCTGCTAAGCCTATCCAACTCCAAAGTCCATGCATTAACCTCTGGAAAGTACTAACTCCCAAATGAATGGTAGCTTTTGAGGAAACTCTACGAGACTTAGCTCAGTGTCACCTCCTCCAGAAACATTTCCATCAACACCTGCCCACACTTAACTCTCCTTGCTGGGAACACATACAACACTTACTACCTGAAGTTCAAGAGGTTGATGTCTTTGGGTTCTGTAATTGTGCCACATGAGTTACTTACATATCTCTGAAGGAAAATTAAGTCACTTGTGATTCAGACTCATTTCTTTTGCCTTCTCATATCCCCAGTGCACCTGGTACAGAGTTAGACACATAATAGGCACTCTCCTATTTTGGTGAGAACTTCATATGAATTTAGAAGAATGAAGGTTCCATTGAAGATCTGATCTATCCCTATGCCTTAAATTCTCCCGTTTCATCCATGCTCTCACTGTTGCTTCAGTAAGGGAGAACTTTTGTGTCAACAGCAAATCTCAGAAACCATCAGAGACAACTTCTAATGATGAAACAAGAACAGAGTCAACAGATATATCTGATGACATTTTCATGGTAATTTAATTAAAGGCAATTATGAGCTATAACTCTTAGGGAGTATTACTTCCAAAATCCTGATGACATACAATCTATTCCAGAAGGAATAGAAACATCCTGGAAATGTCATTGTGTGAGAGTCTGAGTCATACATCTAGCTCTCCTATTTACACCAAAAGTCAAATATTCCTTGCAGGCCATATATTGCTACTGATCTGTCCTCCCCAATTATCCTTCCCTACCCCATACCCTATGATCCCACCACAGTGAACTGCTCCTCAAACTAGCTCCTCTACCCTCTCCCTCTTGGACACACGTGTGCATACATCTGTGCATTTTCACTCTTCTGATCTCCTTCTCATTTCTAGGCATTTGAATATGATGTTCCTTCTTCTTAGAAAGTCTACCCCATTCCCATTCTTTGTCCAGTTATTTTTCATTCTTACATATTCAACTCAACATCTCCTCTTTTGGGAAGCTTTACTTGCTCATTCTAGCTCAGAGTTTCTCAACAGTGGCACTATTGACATTTTGGGCCACATAATTCTTTCTTGTTGTTATTGTTGTTAGGTGCCATCAAGTCAGCTCCAACTCATAGCAGTCCTATGTACAACAGAGCAAAACACTGCCCAATCCTGTGCCAGCCTTACGATTCTTGCTATACCTGAGCCCATTGTTGCAGCCACTGTATCAATCCATCTAGTTGAGAACCTTCCCCTTTTTTGCTGACCTTTCACTTTATCAAGCATAATATCCTTCTTCAGGAATGGTCCCTTCTGACAACACGACCAAAGTAGGTGATGTGAAATCTGGCCATTTTCACTTCCAAGGAGCATTCTGACTGCACTTCCTCCAGGACAGATTTGTTAGTTCTTCTGGCAGTCCACAATACTTTTCACAACACCACAACTCAGAAGCATCAACTCTTCTTTGGTGTTCCTTATTCACTGTCCAGCTTTCACATGCATATGAGGCAATTGAAAATACCATGGCTTGGGTTAGGTGCACCTTAGTCTTCAAAGAGAGGTCTTTGCTCTTCAGCACTTTAAGGAGGTCTTTTGTAGCAGATTTGCCCAATGCAATACATCATCTGATTTCTTGACTGTGGTATCTGTTGGTGTTGATTGTGGAACCAAGTAATATGAGATCTTTTGACAGTTTCAATCTCTTCTCCATTTATCATGATGCTGTTTATTGGTCCAGTCACGAGGATTTTCGTTTTCTTTCTTAGGAGTGGGAAACTGTCCTGTATATTGAAAGAAGTTTAGCAGCATCACTGTCCTCTACCCACTAGAAGCCAATAGCAACAACCCTCCTCAGCTGTGAAAACCAAAAATATCTTCAGAAATTGTAAAATGTCCCCTGGGGGGCAAAATCAGCCACACTTGAGAATCACTGCTATGGATGGATTGGGATGGTTCTGCCCTAAGTCTCTATAGGAAGATCTTTTGACCCTCCTCTCAGCATTCGTTATACTGGGTTATTATGGCCAATGCCCCTCCCTAGTTATACTGTAGAAACACAAAGCAGAAGATCTATACCAGTTCACTGCATATGCCTGGTACATAGCAAGGGGCCCTGGTGGTGTGTAGTTAAGTGCTTAACTGTTAACCAAAATGCTGGCAGTTCAAACCCACCAGCTGTTCTGTGGGAGAAAGATGTGTCAGTCTGCTTCCATAAAGATTTACAGCCTTGGATACCATATGGGGGCAGTTCTATCTTATCATATGGGGTTGCTATGAATTGGAATCAAATGGATGGCAGTCACTTTGGTTATTGGTTTGGGCATATAGCAGACTCTCAATAGATATTGGTAACATCTATTGAGATACATATTAGATAATAATATTGGTGATCCAATGAACCAGAGGTGGACCCTTAGGAAAAGAATGCACCACCTCATCTCCCCAACATTTCCCTTCAAAGCTAGTCTGAGCTGAATTGAGCTACTCATTCTTTCTGATCCAGTTTCTCTCTCTGCTGACTCCCTGAACCAGCTTGTTCTGAAATTACAGGCTACCTCTGTCCCAGTCAGGCTCCTGTCTTCTATCAGCAGCCCAGTCAACAAGAAAGCCAAGAGTTTTGGTTCTTTCTAGGATTTAGTGTCTATAAAAATGGTGTGGGGAGGTGTCTGATCTCCTCTAACTTCACAAGGAGAGAGAAGGATCAAGATCAACAGCCTAAGGCTGATTCCTAAGAGGTGGAGGCCAGACATGCCTCCACCTTCCAACCTTTTCATTAATTCTGACACCAACCTGTGCCTCCCATGACATTCTCTGCTTCTCCGCTGGGTTCAATAATTCATTGCAATGGCCACACAGAACTTGTACAAGTGTTACAAAGCTCTTTTAGCTCTTCTGATAAATGCCTAGAGGCACCCCCCACTTTACCAGTTAGCTTCCTGCCCAAAGGCACTCAGCTTTCTCCCTCCATGGGCCAGGAAGCCACTCTGTTTCATGCCAGTCTCTTGGTTCTGCTGCCTCTGCTGCTGCCAATTCTCTGCTGCTGTTTTTCATCATCTCTGGTGTCTCAGCTCTCTGTCTCCTTGATTGAAGAGGCTAGCACAGGGATCTTGGGTCCAAAGGATGCACTCCACTCCTGGCTCTTCTTTCTTGATAGTAGTGAGATCTCCCTTTCTACCTTGGGGATGGCTCATTTTACACCTAATGGGATGGCAAAACTAACCGATCCTCACATTACAATTCCATACATCTTATTTGCGTGTTCCCACTCCTACAGAGGTGCCATACACCTTATTTACATTATTAGTAACCTATCCAGTCCCCTTGAGGGACCATAAGCACCTCACATTTGCACAGTTGTATCTAGTCATTTGGTGGGAGGTACAAAGACTATGGTTAGAAGGGCCATACCAAGCTATTCACTGCAACACAGTGTCAAATTTTGGACAGCCCTCTCTCCAACTCTACAAGTGCAATTACTTGAGTGCAGTTGCCCGCTTTATTCGTTTGTGATCTCTACTTACACCCAGATGCCCCTCATAGTTTTCCACACAAACAAAATGCATGTGGGAGTTCCATGGAACAATATTCACTGCATATGTGCCAAGCACCAAAACAAAAAAACAAAACTCACTGTCATCGAGTCAGATCTGACCCCTAGCTACCCTTCCTTGGGTTTCTGAGGCAGTATCACCAAGGAAGTAGATTGCCCAGTGTTCCTTCTGAGGAGGGGCTGGTGGCTTCAAACTGCCAACTTTCTTTTTTTTAGCAGTCAAATGCCTTAGGCACTACGCCACACCACCTTAAATACCAGAGTCAAAGACCCTGTCTATTTACCAGCAGAGGAGCTCTGGTAGCATAGTGCCTAAAGCACTTGATTACTATCTAGAAGGCTGGTGGTTTAAACCCAAGGAAGATAAGACAATCTACTTCTGTAATGATACTGCCTCAGAAACCCAAGGAGGGGTCGTTATGAGTCGGGTCCATAACAACAACAACAACATGTACCAGCAAATCTCCAATGCTCTTAACACGTAAATATATGAATGGATAGGTGGGTGGATGGGTGGATGAAGCTCTGTTATAAGTTTTTTACACATGTGGTTTCATTTCAACCTCATGGGAAAAAATCCATGAGTAGGTATGACTGCCCCTTTTAAATCAGATAGGGAAAAAAACAAAACAAACAAACAATCAAAAAAACAGAGCTCAGAGAATTGTCACTTAATACTAAATTGAACATCTAGGACATATAGACCTAGAGTCCAAACTTAGATCTTCTAGTCTCTGAAATTCATGCTTTAAATGTTTACTAATAGAATTGAATTGAAAGAAATTAAAGTAAGCTAACCGAAATTTTGATTATAGGACTGACCATAATGTATCATCTGGACAGGATTTGGGGTCCCCAGTAATACTTCAGGGCTCTTCTTCACAAAGGTCCTACTGAGCTTAGAGGTGCTTCAAAGATATATCTGTAACATAATGATTCTCTCCTGAAGTGTGTCTTCATCTGCTGAACTCTCATCACACCCCACTAGGAGGATATGGTCAAGAATTAGGAGCCACACTTGAAGAGACAAATTAACAAGTTTGATTTGCCTGAGGAGGAAGACAAAATAGGGAGGGAACTTGGAACTAGGTCAGAGAGGGAGGCTCAAAGATCTGAAGGAGATGCCACAACCCCTGACTTCACACATCAACAAAGTGATCCCACAGAAGAAGGTATGAGCTTGTTTTATTGTCCCAAGAGGTTAACACAGAACAAAAGACAGAGATTGAGGGTCTCAATCAATAATGAAGTGGTTTCTTTCGATAGCACTGGAAAAGGAGGGATGGAAGAAAGGAAAGAAGGAAGAAAGGAAAAAGAAGAAGAAAGAAAAGGTGATGATTAGATTTGGGCTGTGTGGGTTGGACCTCTAGTCCCTGTAACTTATCTAACCTGACTAGAACAACTGCCTGTGAGGCTGGTCAGTACTCAACATTGAATAGCTATTATTGCAGTTATTATTATTTATATCATTATAAGGAATTTGATCATGGCAGCGTATCTTAGTTATCTAGTACTGCTGTGACAGAAATACTACAAATGGGTGGTTTTAAGGAACAAAAATTTATTTTCTCAGTTCTGAAGGCTAGAAGTCCACATTCAAAACACAGGTTATAGCGAAAGACTCTGTTGGCTCTAAGAGATATTTGTCTAAATTTGTGTAACCCAGCATTACTTGGTTCCTTGAAAACTTTATATGATATCTGTCTTTACCCATTTGTGCTTACTTCTCTGTGCCTAATCTACTTGTTTATATCTCAAAAGTGAGTAGGTTTAAAACACACCCTACACTGATGGGGGCTCATTAACATAACAACCAAAACCCTATTCCCTAATAAGATTACATCCACAGGTATAGGGGTTTGGGTCCCAACACATATTTTGGGGAGGGAGGACACAAATCAATTCATAATAGGCAAGGAATTAAACCAGTTGATCTTTAAAGTTCCTCTAAGCCCCAGGAGTCTCTGATTCTCACCCAGAAAGCCCTGCAAGTGTGATGCACCCCTTCTTTGAAACAATCTTGCCATCTCTCCTCCACTGCCCTTCACTGCTGTCTCTTCAATCTTTCCACCTCACCAGTTCAAAATACTTTCCTAACACATGACAATAAAGTGCAAATACCAGAAATCAAGTCCCAAGATTCTGCCAAACCATCTAATCATAAAACTGCCAAAGTTGAATGCAAAGACTCTGTTGATTAAAATTCCTTGCTTCACAATGAGCACCTCACCCAGAGCTTAAGCAGACAGCAGGGAGTGACATCCAGCCATCCTGACTTTGGATGTAAGCAGTCCCTTCAGGAACGCTTCATTAACCACTGGCCTCTACCAAGTCTGCAGAGATGGGCTGGGCCTAGACTGTCTGTTTCTTTACTTTCTATCAAGGGAGCTCTGGTGGTGTAGTGTCTAAGGCATTTGACCACTAACTAGAAGGTAGGTGATTCAAACCCACCAGCCAGTCCTCAGAAGGAAAATTGGGCAATCTACTTCTGTAGAGATACCACCTCAGAAACCAAGTGGTGGGTCACAATGAGTTGGAATCACCTCAATGGCAACGAGTTTGGTTTTGTTTTTGATATCAAGGAAACTAGGGTGAATGAGGCCCAGCTGGTAGAAGCCCGGGGGCAGCCTCTAACCCCAAGGTGTAATTCTTTGGAAGGAATGGAGATATGAAAATAATCCCCATCTAGAATCCAAGTACAGCTGGGAAATGTTCTAGCAAAAACAGAACACTGCCATGCATAACCAGCCCTTCCTCCCCACACGGTTCTTTCTGAGTCATTTGGGTCGTGCAATAAGCAAGCACACACTCAGTTGTAGCGTGGTCCAGTCTACTCTCATTTACATGTTAACCCACATGCATATGCCACCCTCAGAAAATATTTACTGAACACCTAATATGTGTCAGGCAAACTCAGGCACATAACTGGAAAAGCATACCATAAACATATCTATACAGCTTCATATGATTACCAGATCATACACAGACACACATGTTCCACAAATGGGGCACATACATGAATACAAAGGAGCTGTGCTGGTGCAGTGCCTAAGGCATTTGATCACTAACCAGATGGTTGGGTGTTCAAACCCACCAGCCACTCCATGGAAGGAAGACTGGGCAATCTACTTCCATAAAGATCTACCACCTTGGAAACCCAAAAGGGGTCACTATGAGTCAGAATCAATTCAATGGCAGTGAGTTTTTACATGAATATACACAAATATGCACTCAAACACACAGCAGTGTAATATACACATGTATATAGTCATACAAATGCATGCTTATTATATTAGTGTCTTGATTGCAAGCAAGAGAAATCCAATTCATGTTGGTTTTAATTAAAAGGAGAATTTTTGCTTACAGAAAAAAGATGAGGTATAACAATGAAGCTGGGGGCAGAACAGAGATACAATTGTACCTCAGGAACAACTGAACTCAGAACTACGAACTTTATTGATGTCAGGACTCTTTTTGTCTGGGAGCTCTGGTAGCATAGTGGCTAAGGCACTTGACTGCTAACCAGAAGGCTGACGGTTCAAACCCACCAGCCACTCCTTGGAAGGAAGATGGGACAATCTACTTCCATAGTGATACTGTCTCGGAAACCCAAGGAGGGGCTGCTATGAGTCAGCTCTGTCTCAACGGCACATAACAACAACAACACTCTTTTTGTCTATCTGGTGTCTATTTCTCTGTTTATGTTGGTGTCACACAAAAAAGCATGTGTGCAGCCAGGCGTGCGAAACATGGTCACATACATCCTGAGCTCTATCCACAGATATATCTACAGTAATTATGACAAGTGCTTTCTGGTTTCAAGACTAAAAACCTATGAGAAGTGAGAATGATCTCTATGCCCATCTGTTTCAGTTAGCTAAAGATAGGTTATGCTGCAGTAACAAAATAATCCCAAGTATCCATGGCTTATTCCCACACATTTACTTCTTGCTTTATCACAAGATTTATTTCTCCTGGGCTGGCTATAACTGCTGTAACTGTTCCATGGCATCTCCTTTCTGGGACCCAAGAATTTGGAAACTTGAGTAACTGAACATCACTGTCTTATGGTAGAGGGAAAGGGGAAGAGATGGTAAGCCATACAATGGCTCTTAAAATGTCTGCTCAAATGTGGTATGTGTTGCCTGAGCTCTGATTCCATTGGCCCAAGGAAGTCATTTAGTCATATCTGCATCAATGGTCAAGAATTGAGGGCAATGAATGTTTTGAACAGTAAAACAATCTACCACCCAATCAATCTCCTGACTATGTATGACCAGATGAGTAAGTGTACTGGAATTGACTTACCCTTTGAGAAATCCAATTGCTCCAGGAGGCAGGCTCAGGTTATGTTACTATGGTAGCTCCAGGAGTAATGGTGTGAATCAGGAAGAGAAAGAGATAGTTGCCCAATATGGGGATTGGTAGGCAGAAAATACCATTGTGTTACAGAGATATTGCTGATGATATAATATACAGACATGTGTTCAGCTCCACAAACCACCAAGTTTACACAGGTACACACTTGATAATTCTCAGACATACACATTGACTCAGGAACACAGATGCAGACAAATATACGTGCAAAATTATGCATGCATATGCAGAAATGAATCTTTGGTTGTGTGTGTGTACACATATATGCACATATACCTGGATGCACACATCTGGTCCAGTCTACTCTCATTTACATGTTAACTCACATGCATATGCCACCCTCAGGCACACATGCACACTCCAGCTCAGGAGAGAGTGGCTGCTTCTGCTGCTGGAGAGATCAAAGGCAGCTGCTCCCTCTGCATATTTAAGGAGACCCTGCTGCTTCCTTGTAGCTCTTAGCTGAGCCCCCCTGCCTCAACAAATCTCCCCTTGTGGGAGAAATGCCTCTCCCCAACAAGGAAAGGTTTTGGAATCTAATCATTCCTTCCTCAAGCCTTTTAGGAAGGACCAAGAGAGAGGCTTCTAGTGGGCCTGGAGGAACAGCCTAGCTGCTGTAGTTAGGTGTATCAGGCAGAATGAATAGTCCCAATTTGGATAGCCACAATTGGTCCAAGGAAGGAGGGCCATTCACTGAGAACTCATATTTCCTCTCAAGTCACACTCATGCTGCCCAGAGGCCCGATGCTCAGATATGGGTCTTTGTAGAAAAGTCCCAAACCGAGAGCAACAGTCAAGTCTTATTCCCAGTGATCCACCATCTCATTTGGACCAGTCACTTCCCCGCTCTGAGCCTCAGTTTCCTAGAACTGTAGAATTTCAGGGCTACTAGAAACTACCCAATCCAGCAATGGGAAGCACCAGGCACACCCACCACCACTCCAACCCATACCATGCCATGCAGACATCACTTATCCATGTCTATTACTAATTCAATCTGTCCCTCAGAAACAATGAGGATATTATCCATACTTCTATGGTTCCTTTATGTGATAATAATAATAAAACAATAGAAATAATAACAATTTATTGAGCACCTACTATATGTCAGGCACCTTGCTTGGCACATTACTTATAATATATCTAGTTTACTCAATAAACTACAAACTAGGTAGTATATCCACATTTTACAGACAAAGAAACAGACTTCAGAGAAGTTAACTGACTTGTCCAATATCACTCAAGTAATAAGAGAGTTAGATTTGAATCCATACCTGTCTGACACCAAACCCTCTTCTCTTTGTACAAACAATGGTCAGATTTATTTTGAATCAAAATAAGAGATAATATGAATGCTATAAAAAAAATCCAGAAAGCTCTGGTGTGTGCTAGGTCTCCCATTCCTTACTTCTTAGATTCTGCATTTAGTTTTCTATTGAATTTAAAACTAGAGCATGGACATTGCCCAGATTACCAAGTTTTGGTAAAGAGAGATTTTGAAAAAATTATTTAAACTACTGTATGCTCCTTAATATAACTTTTATTGTCTTTTAATTTTATCACAATACCAATAATGAAGAAAATGGAAAAAAATACAAATAAACATACAGAAGGAAATTTTCCCATATATAACTTTGTTTATATAGTGAGTTTATATTGCAATACTGTTTATATAATCTGCCTTTTCTTTTAGTGACATCTTATGATAAAAGGAGCTCTGGTGGTGCTGTGGTTAAAGCATTGGGCTGCTAACCAAAAAGTCAGCACTTTGAACCCACCAGCCACTCTGTGGAAGAAAGATGAGGCAGTCTGCTTCCAAAAGATTTAAAGCCTTGGAAACCCTCTGTGGCTATTCTTTCTACTTTATCCTATTGGGTTGCTATCAGTCGGAATCAACTCAATGGAAGTGGGTTTGGTTTGGAGTGTGTAATTCACCTACAGCATCACTTTTACTCACTGCATAATAGTCCACTGTATGGCTGTACCATATTTTATTTAGCCAATACCTACTATTGGACACTTAAGTTTTTCTCAATTTGTATGT
>NW_006921601.1:13514094-13528355 GCF_000298275.1 Orycteropus afer afer | reverse complement strand
AAACCCACCAGCCACTCCTCAGAAGGAAGGTTGGGCAATCTACTTCCGTAGTGATACTGCCTTGGAAACCCAAGGAGGGGTCACTATGAGTCGGATCCAACTCAATGGCAGTGAGAGAGAGAGATCATAAAAATGATTGTAACTCAATCTTTATACATGTTTATGGTAGGTCATTTCCTTAGAATAAATTCCTAGAATTCAACAGTTAGATGTATGAATATTTTAAGAGTGTTATTACTTAATCCAAAGTACCCTCCAGGAAAATATGTATCAATTTACAAATCCTATTAGCTTCTCCAGATATCTGCCAACACTGGACATTCCATTATTAATCTTTGCTTCTTAACACTTGTGAACATGAAAACAGAGTGATGCACTTTGGAGGGGTCCCATGGGGCAACCCATAAGTCACAGGCGTTGACTGTGGAAATGGACATATTGATTTATTTAAGTGGACAGGTGTCAGCATCACTTGAAGAAAGAGGTGCTGATAGTTCTTATCATGTGATGAAACTCTACCACATGAAAGCCCTACATAGATCTAGATTTAATATACCTTAGAGTCCAGTCTCCCCAGAGAAAGTGAACTCTGTGATGGTCAGGACTATGCCATGTTTATGTCTGAGACTGACTAGAGTTCTGTACATAGGTTGTATCCTAAAAATATGGTTTTTATCTCTATCAATGATGAGATCATTGGGGGTTAAAGCATCCAGCCTGTGGTCTAGTAGGAAAACTAGAAATACAGGTGGCCTGTTTCAGAGACCAGGCATGGGGTTTGGGTTCAGGAGTTTAGGGCTCAAGTCCTGACTTCTCTGCTTACTTTTGGAAAGTTCCTTATGTCTCCAAATTTCACTTGTCTTGTGTAGAAAACAGGTACAATAATACCAACTTCACAGTAATAGGGTAATTAATTATGTGATATAAGTGAAAAAAAAGCCTTACAAAATAACCAACGGTGTACAGATGGTCCATGGACTATCACCATATCATATGAAACAGTTGGAGTTGTTCTATGGATGTCCCTGATCTGAGACAAAAATGCAAACTCAAAATTAATCAGATCGATATTTTCTTCTCCTTTTAGAGATCAGATTAGAGTGTTTAAGCAGACAGATTTAAGTTTGAACTTTGGCTTTATCTCTTATTAACATTGTGACCTTGGACAAATAACCTAAATACCTTGAATCTCAGGTCTCCTTGACTGTAAAATAGAGTTAATAATAGTGCCAACTTTACTGTTGTGAAAGTCAAAGAAAATAGTATATCTGGTGTGAAGATCAAAGGAGATAATATATGTGTAAGTGTTTAGCCCAGACATGAGGCATAAAAGAAACTCAAAAAATAGCCCTTTCTCTCCTCCAGCCACTGTAAGGACTCCCAAATTAACAAACTCAGCTTTCTATCTGTCATCTTTCATAGAGTAATAAATCACCCCAAAACTTATTTAAAACAACAACCCAATGCATTTAGCTCAGAATTTGTGGATCATAATTTGGGTGAGGATCAGCTGGGTGATTCTTCTGTTTTCCTCTATTGGGCTTGTGCATGTGGCTGCAGTCAGCTAGCCATGGCTTCACCCACATGTTTGGCAGATCACTGAGTGTCAGCAGGGACAGTGGAGAGAATTGAGCGATGGAGCTCATCACCCAACAGACAAACTGGGGCTCAATCACATGATGGTGATTGCAAATTTCCAAGTATATCGGGAGAGGGTAAATCATTGTGTACAAGTTTGCTAATGCTCCATTTTCCACGTCTAGTGGGTCACATCTAGATTCAAAAGACTGAGAAATAGGATCCCCTCTAGAATGGTAGAACTGTAAAGTCACACTACAAAGGGATGAACATGCAGGAAGGGGAAGAATTTGGGGCCATTTTTTGCAATCTACCTCAAAGGTCGGTACTTCTTTCAGGGCTCCCTGTACCCTATGGCCCAGTCCCTTGCACAGAAAGTAAATCCTCTCCATGCCATCTGAGGAAAGTCTTCCATAACTTTCCCAGAGTTTCCTCAAATTGGTGCCAAAATGGTGCCATGATCTCCAGCCTAAAAGCCCGCCGAGCAAGAGACAGAGACAAAAGAACAAATGCTTAAATTATCTGATGAATGTCAGATACATTAAACTAATTTATGTAATAATGTAAGCACAGTGATGGGAAGGTAATATGAGAGACATAAATTATACATTATTATTGTCAGCTCTAGCACTTATCTTAGTAGCATGTCAAAATACATCCTGATATGTTAACATTTATAGAAATGAACAACAAGTGCTTGTGCTCAGGGATCCAGCAGCGAGAAGCTGGATGTCATTTGCATGTGTGTACCAAGCCATCATTGTCTTCCCCTGGAATGACAGGGTAAGGACAAGAGCAACCCAGCGTGCTCAGTTTCCCTCGAGGGCCCTGGGTTCACATTTCCCCTGCATGGGCTCCAGGGTATGGTCAGTGTGTGAAGCTGAGAAAGCACACAGTCTTGGAGGTCAGAGTAACCACTTTCTAGCTCTTTGATCCAAGTTATGTCACCTCTCCAAACCTCAGTTTCTACATCTGTAAAATGGGAATAATAAATCTGTCTTTGAAAGATTATTATAAGCATTACATTAATTTTTTTTTTCTTCTTCTCACTGAGACCTCTTTTGGGTACTAGTAATAGAAGTTACAGTTGAAGAAATTTTAGACATTAGAAGCCTGCCTCTTCCATCCAAAGTACAGCTAGTGACTGTCTGACTATTGCTTTGTTTATCCTCTTTCTATCAGCAGAATGTTGCCTGATGTTCCCCACTCTCTGCTGTGATATGACCAGACTATAATTCGTATGCCCAAGTATAACACCACCAAGTTCCTGATAGTAGTGTGCCAGGTCTGGCAAAGTCTGTAGAGAAATGGGCTTGACCTTGGACACAGTTAAGGTAAAGTCTAGCCTCTGAGGCTGGTGACATTCAAGGTCTGAGATACTTAAAAGTCTCAAGCCATACAGTGAAAGTGTAAGTAGGGCAGCTCCCATTAGGAAGCAGGTCTTGCTTGGGAGGTATATCTGACACACAGGGTCATGCTGGTGGTCCACCATCCTCAGGAGGGATGACCCACGGATAGTAGTTCCATGCTAAGGTCATACTCTGATTTCAGGAGGGGTGGGTCTCCAGCTTAAAGCATTTGGTCATTAACCAGAAGGTCAGTAGTTCAAAGCCAGCAGCTGCTCTACAGAAGGAAGATAAGGCAATCTACGTCTGTAAAGATTTACAGCCTTGGAAACCCAATGGGGGTCACTATGAGTTAGAATTGACTCGATGGCAGTGGGTTTGCTTTTGGTTTTTTAGGCTTCCAGCTAAATCAAAACCTGGACTGAGACTAGGCAACACCAGAACAGAGAGAACTGAGAGGCCAGCAGAAGCTCAGTAGAAACCCCCAGGAATAACACAGTAAAGAGTGTCCAGAAGCACACTGTGTCCAGCAAAGGCAGAAGTGGATCAAAGCTAGTTCAGTCCTGGATACCACATGTACCCGTTGGTCTGGACAGAACAGCAGGCTGAGTCTGTAAGTGGGAACAGAGGTGGCAGTGAGTGCAGCTATGAGGAGCCAGGAAGCAGAGTCCAGAGATAGAGGCAGAATAGCTCCTGAGATAAGAACCTGAGAAAAGGATCTTAAATAGCCTGCTTTCAAATTGGGAAAGAAATAATAGAGCCAGGAGGTCTTAAGGAAAGAGAAGAGAAAGGAGGCAGATTTCAGGGGTCCTCATTCTTATCTCTGTTTACCATGATGTTGCTTATTGATTGTGAGGATTTTTGTTTTCTTTATGTTAAGATTAATCCATTCTGATGGCTTTAGCTACTCTATGTTCAAGAGCACGTTTCAGACTCTCTTCATCAGTAAGTGCTTCAAGTCCTCTTTGCTTTTAGCAAGTAAGATTATGTCATCTATATATCTCAGGTTTTTAATAAGTCTTCCTCCAATCCTGATACCGCATTCTTCTTTATATAGTCCAGCTTCTCATATTATTTGCTTAGCATACAGATTGAATAAATATAGTGAAAGGATACAACCCTGACACACCTATCTTGATTTTAAACTATGCAGTATCCCCGTATTCTGTTTGAATGACAGCTTGTTGGTCTATGTATAGGTTCTGCATGAGGACCAATAAGTGTTCTGGAATTTTAATTCTTCACAATGTTATCCAAAATTTGTTGAGATCCACACAGTTGAATGTTTTTGCATAGACAGTAAAACACAGGTAAACATAATTCTGGTATTCTGTGATTTCAGCCAAGAGCCATTTGACATCAGCAATGATATCCCTGCTGGTTGTATGTTCCCTTTTGATCTGACTTGACTTTCTGGCAGTTCTCAGTCCATATACTACTGCAGCTGTTTTTGAATTATCTTCAGCAAAATTTTACTTGCATGTGATATTAATGATATTCAATATTTTCTGCATTTCTGTTGGATCACCTTTCCTTATAATACTTTGTTTCTTTGAGTCACTCTTTGAAATCTTCTGTTCAGCTCTTTACTTCATTTCTTCTGTTTGCTTTAGCTACTCTATGCTCAAGAATACATTTCAGAGTCTCTTCTGATATCCATTTTGGTCTTTTCCTTCTTTCCTATCTTTTTAATGACCTCTTGCTTTTTTTCATGTATGTTGAATGTATGTCATCCCACAACTGGTCTGGTCTTTGATCATTAGTGTGCAATGCATCAAACCTCTTCTTCAGATGACCTCTAAATTCAGGTGGGATATACTCAAGGTGATACTTTGGTTCTTGTGGACTTGCTTTAATTTTCTTCAGCTTCGATTCGAGCTTGCATATGAGCACTTGATGGTCTGTTCCACAGTTGGATCCTGGCCTTGTTCTGACTGATGATATTGCGCTTTTGCATCATCTCTTTCCACAGATGTAGTTGATCTGATTCCTGTGTATTTCATTTGGTGATGACCACATGTATAATTGCCCTTCCTTTAAGTTATTGAACAACAACAACAAGTTGTTGAAAAAAAGTATATGCAATGATTAAGTCATTGAGCTTCCAAAATTCTATCAGGCAATCTCCAGCATCATTTCTATCACCAAGGCCATATATTCCAGCTAATGATCCTTCTTCTTTGTTTTTTCAGCTTTCAAATTCCAAACACCAATAATTATCATTGTAATTATCAAAGCCCTTGCTTTCACAGAACTTATGTTCTAGTTAGGACACACAAACAAATACACAATTAAAACCATAATATGTCAGCTGATACATGTACTAAGAAGAAAATAAAGCTTGACAAAGGGCACTTGAGATAAGAGTGGGATGCTATTTCAAATAGAATGCTCAGTGAAATCTTCTCTCAGGAGTTAACATTTGAAGACAAACATAAAGAAATGAAGGGAGAAAGCTCTGTGTATATCTGCTGGAAAAGCATTTCCATAGTGAATATAGTAAGTGTGTAGCCCTATAGCCGGCATGGGTGAAAAGAGAGAATGCCTGCCTTCCCTGACACTCCCTGATAGACAAGGCCCAGACTTCAGTCACATTGGAGGTAATTGTTCATGACTATAGTGTTGCACCTGCTGTTTCCTCTATTTGACACGTCCTTTATATTTTTCTACTCTGCTTGAAAAACTCCTATTCATTCTTTAAAACCCATCTTAAAATCGCATATATGTAGGTTTCACTGATGGATGCAATTGGCCTCTTCGTTCTCTGTGCTCTCATAGCATTTTTCACAGCTTCAATGATAGCAATTTAACAGGTCTGTCTTCTCTGATAGACTATGTTCTCTCCAAGGTGGAAACCAACCTATTGCCATCGAATTGATTCCAACTCATAGTGACCATAGGGGACACGGTAGAATTGCCCTTTGGGACTTTCAACACCATACATCTTTACAGAAGCGGACTGCCACATCTTTCTACCACAGAGTGACTAATGAGTCCAAACTGCCAACCTTTCAGCTAATAGCCAAGCACTTAACCACTATATCACCAGGGCTCCTTGTGGGCAGAAACCAGGCTGTATTTTTCTCCAATGGCTATCTCTAACCTGGACCACTGTACATTCTCAGGAAAGATTTGTTGAGTGAATGAATGAATGGATAATTCCTCTTGGCCCTACATGGAACCTTATTTATGAGTGTCCTTGTTAACACTGATAAAACTTATCTTTATGATTGCTCCCTTATTTTTAAGCAATGTGTCTATGGTCTGCTTTGCATGATAATTAAAAAGGTCTGCAAAATAGTACTAAGAAATGACTTCCTTGTAAAGGCACATTTACAAGTTAATCTTGAACCACACTTCATAAATACCTAATCTCTGACAAACTAGTGATCCAATTCAACATGTCAAAATAAATAAATTCTAGTTCTTTAATAGCAGATTCCAAAGAAGAAGTCTCTCCCATTAGAATGTGAACTCTTATGGTAAGGGAACTTTGAAGAAAAAAAAAAAATCTGTACAACACAATTTTCCCAGCAGTACCTGGTGCCATAGATTAAACTAAAAAAAAGTTTGAAAAATAAGAAGTTATGGATCCTTCTTATAAGAAAATTAATGGATAGGGGTTCCCTTTTGTTGAGTATATTCTTGTTGAGACAGAAAGACCAACACATGATATTCAACTAAAGCAGGGGTCAGCAAATTATGACTCCCTGGACCAGGCACAGCCCCAGTGCCTGTTTTTTATAAATAAAGATTTATTGGAACACAGTTTTGTTTACGTACCATCTATGGCTGCTTTTGTACTACAATAACAGTTGATTGGTTGCAGCATAGACTTTATGGTCCTTTGCTGAAAAAGTTTGCAGTTCTCTGAACTAGAGTTTCACAGAATATAATGTATAGTCAAACATAGATTACCATGTAAGCACTACCTAAATGCTATGGGGGGGAAAAAAAAAACTCTTCATGCCATTTCCTTCCTCTACAATAGAGATGGTACCTTCTCAGACTCTTTTCCTGGGTACAGTATTGATTTAATGATCACAGATCCCTCACCACCGGAGGGTTGAAGATGGTAGTAGTGGCCAAGAACCAGGCTTTAGATGAAATCCTATTTCCATCTGATCTGTAACCCCCCTGACACCCAACCAGCAATATCATTTCCCCAATCTCCTTGCTAAACCAAGGAACTTGGCCCACCCATTTGTCATTCGACAAAGTCTTTTAAACAGATGACTTTTAATAAGTTAATCCATTCATTGTCTGGAGCTCTGAAAACTGACATAAAAGCACAATGACGCCTAATTAAACTTGTTCTGTGAAAACTAATTTGTCAAACCCAGAAGCACAGTTCATAGATAAATGCTAATATTTGAAAGTCAAATTAAAGTTGAAAAGGTTTGTAATAACAGTTAATTAACTCTTGTTTTGTTTTCCTTCACTGCAAACTTGAACCAACTGCATTGCAGGCGCCTCTTTAACATTTTGGACCACAAAGATAAAATTCAAAGCTTTGAGATACGCCTTTGATGTTGGTATTCTCTGCAGATTCGATATTATTTTAAGTCTCTTTGTTTAAAAATTCATTTTTATTATCCCTGCATGAAATGCATGGCAATTCCCCAAATAACAAGCCATCAGTGCAATTAACATCGTCGATCGACACCAGCGTCCTGATAATTAATACAGACGCGCTGCCTCCCCAGCGAGAACTGTGAGGGCTTGATTTTTCAGAGCAACTGTTCATTTACAGACTCAGCTTCAACCTAATGAAAATGGATTGTGAAACTTTAATGAACAAGACTTTGCTGTCATAATAATAAAGACTTTGAAACAACACGGAGGCCTCCATAGCAAGCGTCTGGCGCGGTGCTTGTTGCTACGGCACATCAAACCAATTAAGCCATATGATGAATATTTACACCGAGGTTTTTTTCAACTCTATGACATAAGATAAACTCATAAAAGTGATCATTAATTCTGCATCAACAGTTTCTGACATTACATTGCCGCAAAGACGAATCCGCCCAGCCAAAAGGCTGTGCCTGCCCACCTATGTTTTGTCTTAATAAATGTCAACAAAGAATTAGAACGTTCTGAAGATCCAATTTGCATACACAGGTTGCAAGCACAAGTGCAAGGAAAATATCTTCCTTGAGAGGTGTGTGTGTGTGTGTGTGTGTGTGTGTGTGTGAGAGAGAGAGAGAGAGAGGGAGAGAGAGTATGCACATATGCTTTGCTCATAGGTGTGTTCTTAATAGTACATATAGTGTATGTTCGTGTCTGTGCCCTCTGCGATGGGGAGTCCTAGAGGGGGTGCCTGCCTTGCGCATGTAGATCTGTAGGTATGCCTGTGTAAGTGCATAAGCTCATTGCTCTGGGTACATGAGAGTAATTTTGTGAGTTTGAGTCGGTGTGACCATTTCTTATTTCTATTCAACAAATATTTATTGAGTGCCTATTATGTACTAGGCAGCTCTGGTAGCATAGTGGCTAAGGCACTTGACTGCTAACCAGAAGGCTGGCGGTTCAAACCCACTAGCCACTCCTCAGAAGGAAGATGGGGCAATCTACTTCCATAGTGATACTGCCTCGGAAGCCCAAGGAGGGGTCACTATGGGTCAGATCCAACTCAAAGGCACATAACAACAACAACAATTACGTACTAGGACTCTCTGGGCATCGCAAACAGTTAATGTTCTCAGTTGCTAACCAAAAGGTTGGAGGTTCAAGACCATCCAGGAGTGCCTTAGAAGAAAGGCATGGTGATCTACTTCTGAAAAATCAGCCTTTGAAAACCCACGGAGCACAGTGCTACACTGACACACATACGATAACCATGAGTCAAAATTGACTCAATGGCAACGGGGGAAAAGTTACGTACTGGACAATGTAGAGTTACAAAAACAAAACCAAACATGGGTTATCAAATCTTTGAAAGTACCTCTACTCATAGAATTATAGTCTGGTGGGGGACTCTTCACTTCAATTAGTATCCAATCACAGCAAAGCATACTAAGGGCTAACACGGGGGAAGAATAGAGTGCTTTGGTATGCATAGCAGGGACATAACAATATAAATTAAGAGAAATCAACAAAGACTTCCCAGAGGAAGTGACATTTAAGCTGGGCCCTAAAGATATGATGCAGTTAGCCAAGTAAAAAGGGATCCAGATAAAGAAGATATATCTAAGACCTTGGTGTATACATGTGTATCTGTGCTTATGGCATGTGAGATTGTCTAGAGTGTGTGTTTGCCTGTATTTATGTTTGAAGAACACATGCATGCAGGCACCTATGCATACTCAGGTCTCAAAGTCTGTGAATAAGAACACTGCCTGGCAGAAGGTATCTTGAAACTAGATACCATTCCTCTGCATTGTAAAAGATTCAATTGGAGAGCAAACAGACATGCCTTTGGAGTCCAGGTGCAACCCTGGACTTGGAGATCTGTTGCCCTCATTCTTAATCTACCCCACATTTGCAAATCAAGCTTTCATATAGCCAACATTGCCTGTGGTTCTTATTTACAGTGACAGAGTCCTTCCCAGAGGATAATAGAAGGTAGATTTTCCCTCTGATTTGGAGCACAAACTTAGGTGGGAATTTTTAATTCAGGGATCCCCAATCTTCTCCTGGAAATAATAGTGTCAGATACAGAAAAATCATCCAGACTACAGTAACTTCCCAGTCTAGCTATATCCAGTCTATACACAGTTGTGCACACATGCATGTACACGGAAGAACAAATCCTGACACGAATGCAGTCAAAAAAGAAGTCAAGGAGTTAGCATTGCTGCTCAGCTGCCCTCATGCTTCTCAGAAAGCTCTTTAAGCAGTATAAGATTCCACTGTTTGTTTCCAAGTTGGTGGATAAGTCATACCATGTACTATGTGTATCCAGAGGGCATCAAGGTACAAGGAAGGAAGAAATCAAGATCAGAACCAGCCAAGAGAGTCACTGTAAGTTTGCATACTTTATCAATGGGAGCCATTCAGGCATTTGAAAACTCATTTTACTCACAAAAAATCTTGGATATTTTTTTCCCCGCTTATAGAAGTAAAATTTATTGTCCCCATTTTAGAGGTGAGGATATTGAAGCATAAAGAGGCTTGGTAGTAAGAGGCAGGGTCAGGTCTTCTGATTCTCATTCTTTCTACATCTAGGACACTTCTTCTTTAGAACAAACTGCCCCAGTGGTTCAGAGAGACATGAAGTCTTACAGCAGATGCTTGATTTTTCTCATATATAAATCAGCAGGCAATGCCATCACCATTCAAGAGTCTTTTTCCCTTAATATTTATACAAATCTCCTGTCAGTATTGTAGTCCCTGCTTGGCCCCCTTCTCAGGACCAGCAGAAGCAGGGACTTCTGAAAGCCTAGCTTGAAAGATGTTAGGTTACTTAAGGTGAGGCACCAGAAGCCACAGACTCTCCCTGCCCTACCTCAACACTACCAAAAGGACTTATAGAAAGAAAATTGCTCTTTCTGCTTTTCCATATGTTATCTCATTTTTTCCATGCAAGCATACTGGGAGATAATAATGTTAGTGTACATTATACCAAATCTATTGCCATTGAGTCAATTCTGACTCAGCAACCCTACAGGACAGAGTAGACCTGCCTTATGGGGTTTTTAAAGTAGTAAATCTTTACAGAAGCAGACTGCCACATCTTTCTTCCATGGGGTGACTGGTGGGTTTGAACCACCAGCTTTTTGGTTAGCAGCCGAGTGTCTTAACCACTGTACCACAAGAGTTCCTCAACATACATTATAGCATTATAGAACTTATCTATTCTGTGCCAAGCACCATGTAAGCATTATCTCTATTCTTTACAATGGAACTAGTGGGTAACATTACCCCCAAGAAATCCAAGGTACAGAGAAGTTTAATAAGTTGTCCAAAGTCACTAAACTTTGAGTTGCAGTGCTGGGATTTGAATGCAGAATGTCTGACTTCAGGACCAGTGTTCCTTCAGTCAGACTAGGGTTACCTCTGAGAATAAGACCCAAGTTTAAAGGAACGAAGCCTTTCATATCTTCAGAAATTCCTTCCAATTTAGGATTTGCAGTACAGAAAAGAAAAAAAAAAAAAGGACTGGGTTTTATCTTATTAAGGGAAGATTAGAGATGTCCAAGCAACCCAGCTCCCTGGCTGGAGTCTCCTGAGTGTTAAAGGGTGTGGTAGCAGACCTATTTCTATGCCTCCTGAGGGCAGAAAGGCCTCATCATCTAGCCTGGATACTTAGAACTATACACTGCCTGGGATAACAGGGACTCCAATCACCATCCTGTCTAACTTTTTTGCAATATTCCTAATGACATCTACTGACAAACTCCCAAAGTCTAGGAAGTCCATTCTACTTTTGTAGCAAACTCTTGTTCTACAGACTTAAAGTGGAGTTAAAATCTGTCTCTCTATAACTCCTGCCCACTCGTCCAGGACTAAATCCCCTCCATGGGACCCCTTTCCATTCAGATGCTGGAAGTGGTAGGATGTGTCCTTCTCCTCAGAATACACACCTGGAATTTATTGTTGGTTCCATTCTCATCCATGAGTTCAGTGGATCTCAGACTTTCAGACTGTGAGGCAGTCAGAATGGTGTTCCCACCATGGGATGATTTGACCAGCCCTCTAATGGGAGGAAATGTACTCTGGTCAGATTTGAGCCTCAGCAGCCTCTGCTGGCCATACCCTCTAGAGAGTGATCCCATCCCATCAGATAGCACCTCCTCTCCACCCCCAACATTGGGATCCAGGATCCTTGTGAATTATCACCCGGAGAGGACTAAATATCTGTAAAGTGCTTATCAAAGTGTATGATAAGAAGTACACAATATAATATAATACCCATATATTAATGTTATCCTTATTACTATATGTATTTGTTATTACCTAGCAATAATATTACAAGGTAATAACAAGGGGGATGGGAAAGGGCACTAAGGCTTACCAAAAACCTTAAGCTTCCTTTGACGTGTATAAATTGTGCTGGTATAATATAATATAATTGTAATATAATTCAAAAATGGTTGCAACAGCATATTGACAGAGAATTTCCAGAAATGCAAGCTGGATTCAGAAGAGGATGTGTAATGAGGGATATCATTGCTGATGTCAGATGGATTTTGGCTCAAAGCAAAGAATATCAGAAAGATGTCTACTTGTGTTTTACTGACTATGCAAAACCATTCAATTGTGTGGATTGTAACAAATTATGGATAACATTGAGAAAAATGGGAAATCCAGAACACTTAATTGTACTCATGAGGAACCTGTACACAGAGCAGGAGGCTTTTGTTCGAACAGAACAAGGAGACATTTTATGGTTTAAAATCAGGAAGGGAGTGCATCAGGGTTGTATCCTTTCACCATACTTATTCAATCTGTATGCTGAGCAAATAATCCGAGAAGCTGGATTATATGAAAAAGAGTGTGGCATCAGGATTGGAGGAAGACTCATTAATAACCTGTGATACACAGATGACACAATTTGCTTGCTGAAAGTGAGGATGACTTAAAGCACTGACCGATGAAGATTGAAGACTACAGTCTGCAGTATGGATTACACATCAATATAAAGAAGATAAAAATCCTCACAACTGGACCAATAAGCAGCATCACAATAAATGGAGAAAAGATTGAAGTTGTTAATGACTTCATATTACTTGGTTCTACAATCAACACCAATGGGAGCAGCAGTCAAGACCTCAAACAACATATTGCATTGGGCAAATCTGCAAAAGACCTCTGTCAAGTGCTGAAGAGCAAAGATAGCTTCTGGAAGACTAAGGTGTGCCTAACCCAAGCCATGGTATTTTCAATCACCTCATATGCATGTGAAAGCTGCATATGAGGAGTGGATGCTTTTGAGTTGTGGTGTTGGTGAAGAATGGTGAAAATACCATGGACTGCTAAAAAATCTAACAAATCTGTCCTGGAAAAAGTGCAGCTGGAGTGCTCTTTGGAAGTGAGATTGGCCAGGCTTTGTCTCACCTACTTTGGTCATGTTGTAAGAAGGGAGCATTCCCTGGAGAAGAATATCATGCTTGGTAAAGTGAAAGGTCAACAAAAATGGGAAAGATCCTCCACAAGATGGATTGACATAGTGGCTGCAAAAATGGGCTCAGGCATAGCAAGGATGGTGGGGCTGGCACAGGACTGGGCAGTGTTTTGTTCTGTTGTACAGAGGTTCACTATCAGTCAGAGACAACTCGACAGCACCTAACAACAACAATGACAACAAACTGTGCCTGTAAGAAAATTTAGGTTCTAGTAACAGTTTGACCATTAAGATGATGATGAGGATGATAAGACCTACAACAAGAATAATTGCCATTTCTTCCATGCTTAGAAGTACCAGGCACATTGAATTCAATTGTTATAATAGCCCTGTGAAGTGAATACTATTATCACTATTATTTGCTCCCATTTTGCAGCTGAGAATTCTGGAGTTTAGAGAGGTTACATAATTTACCAAAGATTAACTGGTAAGTAATGAGATTAGAATCCCGACAGTCCCAAAGCTCCTGTTGTGAACCATGATATGGTATTTATTGTCAGTAACTTGTGTGAGTTTGGGCAAAATACTTCCTCTCTCTGGGCCTCAGTTTCCCCTGTAAGTATAAAGGGTTTGGATGAATTTTTTCAGTCCCAGAATGCAAAAGAATTGACTTGAGAAGGGTAATGGAGGTTCCTGGGGAAGCTGAACCCCTCAACTCTTTGCCATTGGATGCACACACCCCCCACCTTCCTGCACATGAATTCCTTCCCTGCTGCCAGTGCAGCTCTCAGGCTCATCTGAACATGCAAATCAAAATTAATTATTCAAGACTGGGCCTACTTTGCATACCAATTCCATTTTCTTCTGTGTGGGAAGGTTCTCACCCCTTTTAACAGTTTAGAATAATGTGTATCAGACCTCAAAAATGAAAACAAAAGTTAAAAAAAATAGAAGGGGAGATAAGTTGGCTTCTGGTGCTGGCTGTTCTCACTGGCTGGGGCTGCCGCTGGCTGGAAACCAGAGTAGCAGAAGCCCCTGCAGCCTGGGCCGGTCTCTGCTATTGATGGTGGACAAGGGTTTCTTGAATTCTAGATCATTGGTGCCTTTGAGAATCTGATGAAAGTTATGAGCTCTGTCCTCCAGAAAAAAAAAAAAAAAATGCCAAGACACAAAATGTGACATGCAATGATAGGTTGTTCCCTAAGAAACTCATGTCCAAAAATGGACTCTGGGTAAGAAGCCCTGGGATGGATCAAATGAGAAATACTGTGGGGATGAAGGCCCAGAGGACTCCAGGGCATGCAAGTGTGTCAGCAGAAGTTAGAGAAGGT
>NW_006921601.1:13513286-13513769 GCF_000298275.1 Orycteropus afer afer | reverse complement strand
TTTCTGATTGTCTATATTTTTTCCAATTTTCTATAATGAAAAGTTTTGCCTTGTGAGAAATATACCTAAACCCAAAATCAAATCAAACCCACTGTCACTGAGTCAATTCCCACTCATGTTGTTGTTGTTAGGTGCCATCGAGTTGGCACTGACTCATAGAGACCCTCTGTACAACAGAACAAAAATACTGCCCGGTCCTGCACCATCCTCACAGTCATTGCTATATGCTTGAGCCCATCATTGCATCCACTGTGTGAATCCATCTTGTTGAGGGTCTTCCTTTTTTTTGCTGACCCTCTGCTTTACCAAGCATGATATCCTTCTCCAGAGAATGGTCTCTTCTGACAACATGACTAAAGTGGATGATACGAAGTCTAGCTATTCTTGCTTCCAAGGAACATTCCAGTTGCACTTCTTCCAGGACAGATTGGTTTATTCTTCTGGCAGTCCATATTTTCAGTATTCTATGCCAACAACACAATT
>NW_006921601.1:13507472-13512705 GCF_000298275.1 Orycteropus afer afer | reverse complement strand
GGTTTCCAAGGCTATAAATCTTTACAGAATCAGATTGCCTCATCTTTCATCCAGGGAATGGCTAGTCTGTTTGAACCACCAATGTTTTGGTTAGCAGCTGAATGCTTAACCACTGTGCTACCAGAGCTTCTTTAAATATATGTGAAGTTTACATTAAAATGAAAAATGAAAGCCTATAGTTGGTCTATGACTGGTCTCTGAAGTCAGAGACAAATGGGCTGTACCATGTTATTAAAAACAAACATTTGCATTAATATTTAGAGACAGCCATGATGAACTGAATGGAAGCACAGCAAAGGAAATTGGCCTAAGAAGAAACTGGATAATGAACCATACACTCAGAGTGAGGCAGAGACCAGAAAGCATAGCACATGCCGTCTCTCCTCCCCAGAAAAGGAGAGAGAAAGTAGCACCCTGGATCCTGATGCTCCCCAGGACTTGACTGCGGTTCTGCTCAGGGTTCTGTGATGCAGCTTTAATCTTTCTGGTAAATTCTTCTTTTTTGCCTAAACTGCTTTGAGCAGGGAAACCAAATAATACCTATGACAGTGTGATAGCTAAGCAGAACGAGTGTGCCTGCCCTATGATGGAGTGTGGGCAACATCTGAGTGAGTGTGGATGACATGTGAGAAATTAGGTGTAACATCTGCATGGGTGTGTTTGTGTAACATCAGCTGAGGGTGTGTAACATCCAAGCACTTGTGACATCTTGTGAGAGTGTGTATGTGAGATCAAAGTAAGTGTATGTAGCACTGGAATAAGTATGCATGGTTAGCTGGAGTCAATAAATGTTTAAATCTGTGACCTGTCAGTTGTAATTTCTATCGATTTTCCCTCCACAATCTGGTCTTATTCTCAGCCCACGAGTCCTATCTTTGCAAATTTCATCTGGGGCCAGGGTAGCCATTCCTGGAAGCTTTTCTGCCCAGGTTCACAAGCCTGTGAAAGGAAGAGCAGCTAGTCAAATTTGTCCCCTTTCTGCTCTGTAGGCAATATCAGTGATTCTCTGCAGCCCTTTCGGAACACTGAAGCTCTGGCCTAAGGGTAGGCTCACTCTCAATCTTAGCATCTAGTGAGGATTTCAGCTGATGCTCAAAACAACCCCTTTGGCAGAGTCAGGGCAGAGATAATTATTCCCATGTTATAGATAAGTAAAACTGAGATCCATACTGACAAAAGGACATGTCCAAGCCACATGGGTTAGGAGCAGACAGAATTTGAATTCAATTTTCCTGAGCAGTCTATGTTCTTCCCATTATCTCACATTCCTCCTAGCTAGACTCTACAGATGTTACAGTCTGTTTTGCTCAGCTCTACTTTGGCCTGAATTCACTTCTAATACCCCATCAGGAGCTCCCAGATGGACACCCACAGCCACATTGAGCTATGGCAGCAGGAGTAACTACAGACTCCATTTTATGGTGGCTCTGAATCCATTGACACAGAGAAAGAGCTAAGAACAAAGGACCGAGAGCTGGCAAAATGGACAGGCCTATACCTGGGAGGTTTCTGCAAGCAGATTCATTCTACTTATTGCTTGGGTTTGGTTTTATTGGGAAAATTGGTGGTATAGAAATTGCTGCATGACAAAGGCCTACTAGAAGTTTTTAATTCAGGCTGAAACAGAACCTAGAAAACCTGTAAGACACATGGCCTTTACTTGAGTCGGCCTAGGCAAGCACTTCTGTAGCTGGATATATATCTGAAGTTCTACCAGGAAAATGGGGGACCCTGAGGGGATCCAATGGAAAAAAAAAAAAAGAAAACCTCACTGCTGTGGAGTCAGATCTGACTCATAGCAACCCTTCCTTGGGGTTCCAAGGCAGTATCACTTCAGAAGTAGATTGCCCCATCTTCTGAGGAGTGGCTGGTGGGTTTGAACCTTCAGCCTTCTGGTTAGCAGTCAAATGCCTTAGGCACTATGCTACCAGAGTTCCTTGGAGATCCAATAAGAGCTAGGAAAACTTTGTTATGGATTGAATTGTGTCCCCCCTCCCCCAAAAGTGATGTTGAAGTCCTAGCTCCTATACCTGTGAATGTGATCCTGTTTGTAAATAGAAGCTTTCTTTTGTTATGGTAATGAGGTCATATGAGAATGTGGAGGGGGTGTGTCTTAAACCTAATCAATTCTCAGTGAAGTCTTATAAAAAGAACAGAATAGACACAGATAACAGGCACACAGAGGGAATGCTGATGCATCAACAACAAGCCCAGAATGCCAAGGACCACCAGTAGCTACTAGAAGCTGAGACAGAGAAGGGCCTCCCTCTAGAGCCAATATTCTGAATTCAGATCTCTAGCTTTCTGAACAGTGAAAAAATAAATTTCTCTTCTTTAGAGCCACCCACTTGGTAGGATTTCATGGCAGCCCTAACAACTAAGACAGACATCTTGCTTGACTGAGGCCTAGAAGAAAAATATTGCTTCACCACATGCTGAGAACACTGAAGTGTGTGGCATCTGGGGCTGTCCTTGTATAGTCTCCTTCCCTATTGGTCCAATAAGACCTGCCCAGCCCACGGAGCCATCTATAGTAGCCAGTAAAATTGTGTGGGTTAAAACTCCTATTCCGTTCCCCAAACTATGTCTGTCCTTCCCCTACAACTAGGTTTGAAACTCCAATGGGATTTGCTCCCTAAAGGGAACCCTCTCCCTCCAGCCACATTCCAACCCAGGGATCATGTAGAACAATATCCATCCTCTACACTTCACTGTGAATGAGTCCATCAGAGCCTTTCCTGGGAGCAGGTTTTTATGGAAAAGATGCAGGGCGCATATGAGAAGACTAGCTAAGGTGGGGGAGAATGGAGAAGCACAAAGACGGCAAGGAGGAAGCCAAGAAGAAACACTGTACCAACATCCCAACTTGCAGAAGTCCTATCTGCTCCCATGAGAAATGGAGATCCTTGTGACTGAGCACTGATAAAATGATTTCTGCACACTAGACACAGTTGTAAGCACATCATATATGTTAACAATCTTAACCTCTCTTCTCCCCAGCTCTTGGGCTCACTGATTTGCACTAATAAAGTAATCCACAGGCTAAAAAATGACCAAAATAGCTAAGATGGATAGGTGTAATAATGAGACAGTAAGAAGAGTAACTCCTTTGTGTCATGGACATTTGTTTTGAAAACATTTTCGTGCCTACGTTCTTCATAAACAATTTTCAGTAGATCTTTTTTATCATGGCTGCCATTTTCCCCCTTAGTTGGGAGACCATCAGATAAAAAATGGTAGATTCCTTTAGAAATAGAAAATGAAATCACAAACACCATTATTAATGAGGTGATTTAAAAATATATATAAATTCAATCAAGAATAATTGAGGCTGAGTATAGTAAGTCATGGAAAATTATAAGCTATGCCCACTCCAGGGCATGACTGACTATTAAAATCTTTTCACACCACTGCCTATAGAAAGCAGCTGGGCACCATGCCACCAGGGAGGTGGCAGCAGAATGGCCTCATTCCCTAAACAGACTTTCAAAAGAGAAGACAATTGATTGGATTGCTGAATCAAACTTAGCCATTTTTGCGTCATGCCAAGTGGATTTTTGACAAAGAACAGAGAGATGTTGAGTCTTATACAGCAAATCATGGAATAGCTTATTCATTTGAAAATATATATATATATTTATTGAATAGTCATTATGTACTTTTACATCAGTTATCCCATTTAATATAATTCTCAAACAAATATATATAGCCCATCTTATTGTCTCTTGTTTATAAAGGCAGAAACTGAGTGCAGAGAAGCCATGGTAATCTGCCCAGGATCACATAATTGACTCACGGCTGAGCTGCAGTTGTACATTTTGACTCTACTCCTACTATCTTCTCATGCCCCCACAGCTGCTGGTTTGCTTGTTCTGCATCCCCAAGCCATGGCTCAATAAATATCAACAAATCACAATTAACTAGAACTTCTGGCATCGGGAGATTTTCTTTAATGTCCTTTTCCACTTTACTCAGAATTAAACAGAAATCATTTCTGTTTCAACCCTGGTTGTTGGTAAGTTTGGGACAATGTCCAGATCTCTTTTCTGCTATTGGCCACTGAAGAGAAAACAGGGAATTAAGAGTATTTCTATGAAGGAACTACTTGCAAAAACTCTTCAAATATATTTCTCGCTGTTCAGGACTGTGAGTAGATTTGGAGGGGGGATGGGAATTTCAGGTTCCCAGAATATCCAAGTTCTTTTATGCAGCTCTTATCTTCTCCCCTTGCATCTACTATATTACTGATGGGGGGGGGGCACTACCATCAAGTCTATTCCAACTCAAAGTGACCCTATAAGACAGAGTAGAGCTGCCTCATAGGGTTTCCAAGGTAGTAAATTTTACAGAAGCAGATTGCCTCATATTTCTCCCATGGAGCAGCTGGAAGGTGTAAACCAACAGCCCTTTGGTTAGCAGCCAAATGTTTTAACCACTGTGCCACCAAACTCCTTATCTTACTGATTAGGACCTAGAAAAAGGCAAGGACTTGGCTGACTTGAACATGGGCTGATCCTAGATGTATCTGTGTTTCCTTTTAATAAATCCTTGATATCTGGCTTTTGCATTATATTATGCCTCATATTCAAAAAAAAAAAAAAGGCAGAAGAAAAATACAAATTTTGTTTTGGTGAATGTTTGTTTAGGACCTGTTTTGTAAAGGTTAGAAGTCACATTGTGTGATGGAAAGAACTATGAACCAAAGAGCCACGAGCACGTGCTTCAACCTCAAACTCACCATTTATTACTACTGTTACCATCGGACACTTATTTAACCTCACTGAGCCTCAATTTCCACAACTTGAGGTGGAATTAAGGGTATTTACCTATGTCACAAGATGGTTGTGAAGATCAAGTAATAAATGTAATGAGTATGAAAGCATTTGGAACATTTTAGAGTGCTGAAAAAATGTTATGTGTTCTGTACCTGTGACTTGGCCCAACAGAATCACAATCTCTGATACATATAATTTAAGCATTACCAGCCCATGCTGGTTCAAATATTCAGTCTACTACTTACGAGTTGAATGCCCTTGAACAAAAAAATTACCCTTACTGAGTCTCAGATTTTCACCTATAAAATGAAAATAGTAATACTTTCCTCATTGGGATGTGGAGATTGTAGTGGTGTGCTGGTGATGCTTATCAATCAACTCTGGGGAGCAAAAATAAATAAATAAAATGCCACATTTTAGAGAGTTTGCCTGTTTCCATGGTGTAGATACTCTCACTA
>NW_006921601.1:13505731-13506847 GCF_000298275.1 Orycteropus afer afer | reverse complement strand
TACCTATCCCAGCAACATTTCTCTCTACTGTTGCTCCCAGCCTCTGGCTAATCCAGCCATTTAAGCAGATTGGACCTACCCAGAAATCCACAAATCCACCTGCTTCAGTGGAAGAAATGCATTTCAGACAAGGAGCCCAGACCTGTAGCCCGAGAATTGAAAGTCCAGTCCCAGCTTCAGACTGGACCAGCTGCTATGGGACCTTGAGCAGCTTTGCTAGACTTCTAAATGTTTTTCTTTTTTCACCTTCCAAATGGAGATTTCCATCTCATCTGTACAACAGAGATTTTCTTTCATCTGCAAAATGGGGAATTATAATGCCCACTAGACCCCATCCCCCCACCCCCCACAGAATTGTCCTCAGGCCCAGGTATGTGAAAAGTCATCTAAAATGCATCAAATTCAAGGGGATAAGAGGTGATTATTACAATCACCAACAGTGCTAACATCAGATAGGCTTCCAGCCACTCTCAAGTTCCCCAAAGCTAGACTGAGGCCCTGGCACCAGGAAATAGAGATGAGTGAAGCCGAATGTCTTCCAGGACAAAGCAGATGATATGATCTAATGGATTCTGAAGAGGGTTTGTGTTTCTGCCCTTTACTATTGTAGAGCCATTTCTACAGGCAGCCGGAATCCTGCCCAGCAGCCCTTTCTCTGAGAAGGAAATTGGCAGCCTGGGCTTAGCCCAGGGAAGTGAACTGCTTTCAGGTTGGACTTGATTAGGGACCAATTTGGGCCTGTTAGCTGAGCCTCCAGTATCATCTCAGCCAATTACTGGCCCAGTTTGGCCTGCAGCTGGCTGTTCCCTTCCAAGCTGGATGCTTTAATTTCCAGCAGAGCTCTCCCTGTGCCTCAGGCAAGAGACCAGGGTGATGGTGGCCCATTAAAAGGATGGAGAGAAAAATAACTCACTCAGGAAGGTAATGGGGTAGGTGGGGCCTGAACTGAAGCTTTAATTAAAAAAAAAAAAAAAATCCCCAAGAAACAGTCCTGTCACCTGCACTGGAGTGGACTACACAATAAACAAGGTAAGCACAGACTTAATTCTGCTTACTTACTAATCTGTAGTGAGCAATTTCACATGGGTTGCACCAGGAGTGAAAAGCATGTGGAAC
>NW_006921601.1:13500784-13504929 GCF_000298275.1 Orycteropus afer afer | reverse complement strand
GCAGTAAAGGCCTCTGGGCCTTTACTTATGCTGTTTCATCTGCCAGGAACATCCATTTCTATATATTCTTGCCTGGTGTAGAGTAGTCATTAAGTTGATGGACCCCAGAGCCAACTAAGAATCTGAATCCCAGCTCAATTGCTTACCAACTATTTAATCTTGGGCACATTTCTTAACCTGCTAATGCCTCAGTTTCCTCAACTATATAATGGAGATTGTGATACTTACTTTATAGAGTTATTGTGAAGATTAAATGAGTATATGGGTATGTGTGTGTCTATATGTGTGTGCATATGTACACAGATATATATGTATGTGAAACCATGTATACACACACACACACACACATATCTATATATACCCCCACACACAATATGCTTGGCTGATAACTGAAAGACTGGAGGTTCAAGTCCACTCAGAGATACCTCAGAAGAAAGGCCTGGTGATCGACTTCTAAAAAATCAGCCACTGAAAACCCAATGGAGGCACAGAAAGAAACATTCTTTGATGGTCAGCAGGGATGGGAAGAGGAAGGAGGAAATGTCACTAACAAGACAGTAGACGTGTATTAACTTAGACTAAGGGAAAGGCAAAACACAATAATGGGGAAGTCAGCATAACATGACCAAAGCAAGGGAAGACACTGGGAGGTATGCAAGAATAAAAGAGAGCAATAGTACATACTATTACATACACAATCCTGCAATAACAGTAACAACAAGTAATTTACAAGTTGTTACATAGGTAGATATGTAAGCTGAACAGGTGTGGGATGTTGTGTGAGAATACACTCACAAGCATATATAGGTATGGTGGAAGATATTACTACATACATATTTTTATGTGCTGCAAATACATCCAGGTATATAGCAGAGCATACAGGGAGCAAAGTTACATAAACTTCTTTGCCATAACCAAACACCTTGAGGGACTGAACCCCTGGGCTTGAGAATTTAGGATCATAGTCTTGGCAGACACATAGGTCAACTGACATAAGGTAGTCTGTGAAGACAATGTTCTACATCCTACCTTGGAGAATAGCAACTGGAGTCTTAAAACATGCAAGTGACCATCTAAGTTACTACTATTGGTCTCTTCCCATGCATGGCAAAGAAGAGTGAAGAAAATCAGAGACTCAAGGAAACAATTAGTCCAAAGGATTAATAGACCACACGAATCACAGCATCCACTAACCCAAGACCAGAGGAACAAGATGGTGCCCAGCTACCACTACCAACCACTCAGATTGTGATCACAATAAAAGGTCCTGGACAAGGTGGGAGAAAAATTCAAAATCATAAAAAAGATCAGGCTTACTGGTCTGATAGAGATTGGTGGAACCCCTGAGACTATGGCTCTTAAACATCCTTCAGACCTGGAAATGAACCTACTCCTGGAGATCCCCTTTCAGCCAAACCATAGACAGACCTATCAAATGAACAATAAAACCCATGAGGAATGTGCTGCTCAAAACAATCAACCATGCAAGACCAAAAGGGCAGCATTTGCACAACAAAGTTCAGGAGGCAGGAAGGGGCAGAAAAGATGGATGAATGGAAATGGAGAACACAGGGAGGATGTGAAAAAAGTGCTGTTACATTGAGGGGACTGAACTAATGTCATGAAACAAAATGTGTATAAATTGCCAAATGAGGAATTAATTTGCTGTGTATACTTTCACCTAAACCACAATAAAATGTTAAAAAGAAAGAAAACCCTATGAAGCACAGTACAACTCTGACACACATGGGCTTATAGTGAGAGAGAATCAACTTGACACCACCTAAACTGGATTTTTTTTTTTTTTTTTTTTTTTGGTTTTGTGTGTATACATGTATGTGTATACACAGACACATCCTTCTTTCTTGGCTCATAATAAACATTATACAGCATACAGCTGTTTACTGTTTATTATCATTTAAGACAAAGATCAGCAAACTACAGCCTGGGGACAAATTCATCTACCTGTTTTTATAAATGAAATTATATTGGAGCCCCACCATTTGACTGCCAGTTTATTGTACTGTGGTGGCTTGCATGTTGCTGTGATGCTGGAAGATATTACATCGGTATTTCAAATATCATCAAGGTCACCCACAGTGGACAAGCTTCGGCAGAGCTTCCAGACTAGGACAGACCAGGAAGAAGGATGTGACAGTCCACGTGGACTATGCCAGACAGAATACATAGGAATCAAATCGACTACATTTGTAGAAAGAGACAATAGAGAAACATGACTTCATCAGACAGAACAAAACCAAGGGCCAACTTTGGAACAGACCATCAATTGCTCATGTGCAGACTTAAGTTGAAATGAAAGAAAATGACAACACCTCCATGAGACCCAAAATACATACCTTGAATATATCCCACCTGAATTTAGAGACAATTTCATGAACGAAGTTGATACGATGAACACCAGTGATCAAAGACCAAATAAGCTGTGGGATGACACCAATGTCATCATACATGAAGAAGCAAAAGGTCATTAAAAAGACAGAACAGAAACAAAAGACTAAAATGGATGTCAGAAGAGACTCTTAAACTTACTCTTGAACAGAGTGTAGCTAAAGTGAATAGAAGAAGTAGTGAAGTAAAAGCTGAACAGATTTTAAAGTGTGGGTAGAGAAGACAACGTAAAATATAGTGAGATGTGCAAAGGCCTGGAGTTAGAAAATAAAAAAGGAAGAACACACTTAGTACTTCTCAAGCTGAAAGAACTAAAGAAAAATTTCAACTTTGAGTTGCAATATTAAAGCGTTCTATGGGCAAAATATTAAATGATGCAGGAAGCATCAAAAGAAGATGGAAGGAATGCACAGAGTCACTGTACCAAAGTAGAATTAGTCAATGTTCAACTATTTCAGGAGTTGATATGATCAAAAACCAAAGGTATAGAAGGAAGAAGTCCAAGCTGCACTGAAGCAATTAACCTAAAACAAGGCTCTAGGAATTGACAGACTACCCATTGAGATGTTTCAACAAACATAAGCAATGCTGGAATGACTCACTTGTTTATGCCAAGATATTGACTGGAAGAGATCCCTGTTTGTGTCCATTCCAAAGGAAGGTGATCCAACAGAATGCAGCAATTATCAAATGACATAATTAGTATCACAAACAAGTAAAATTTTTCTGAAAATGATTAAAAAACTATTGCAGCAGTATATAGACAGGGAGCTATCAGATATTCAAGCCAGATTCAGAAGAGGACATGGAACAAGAGCTATTGCTGATATCAGATGAATCTTGGCTGAAAGCAGAGAATACCAGAAAAATCTTTACCTATGTTTTAGTGACTATGCAAAGGCATTTGACTCTGTGTATCACAACAAATTATAGATAACATTGCAAAGAACAGGAATTCCAGAACACTTAATTGTGCTCATGAGGAATCTGTACATAGACCAAAAAGCAGTTGTTTGAACAGTACAACATCCACTGCACAGTTTGTTGTTGTTGTTGTTATGTGCCATCGAGTCAGACCTGACTCACAGCGACACCTCCTAGGGTTTCCGAGGCAGTATCACTACGGAAGTAGACTGCCCCAGCTTCCTTCTGAGGAGTGGTTGGTGGGTTTGAATCGCCAGCCTTCTGGTTAGCAGTCAGATGCCTTAGGCACTATGCTACCAGAGCTCCTACTGCATAGTTTAGAATTAGGAAATGTATATGTCAGAGTTGTATCTTTTTACCATACTTATTCAGTCTACATGCTGAGCAAATAATCCAAGGAATTGGATTATATGAAGAACACAGCCTCAGGATTGGAGGAAGACTCATTAAGACCCTGTAATATGCAGATGACACAACCTTGCTTGCTGGAAGTGAAGAAGACTTGAAGCACTTACTGATGAAGATCAAAGACTATAGTCTTTAGTATGGATTACACATCAACATAAAGAAAACAAAAATTTTCATAATCAGATCAATAAACAACATCATGATAAATGAAGAAAAGATTGAAGTTGTCAAGGATTTAATATTACTCGGATCCACAATCAATCCCCATGGAAGCAACAGAGAAGAAATCAAGCAATGCATTGCATTAGGCATATCTGCTGCAAAACATCTCTCTAAAATGTTAAAGAGCAAAGATAACACTTTGAAGACTAAAGTGTATCTGACCTAAGTCACGGTATTTTCAA
>NW_006921601.1:13498914-13500594 GCF_000298275.1 Orycteropus afer afer | reverse complement strand
ACTTTGGTCATGTTATCAGGAGGAACCAGTCTTTGGAGAAGGCTAGCATGCTTGGTAAAGTAGGGGGCAGGGAAAAAAGGGAATGAGATGGATTGACACGGCAGCTGCAACAATGTACTCAAGCATAGCAATTATTATGACAATGGCATAGGACTGGGCAGTATTTCATTTTGTTGTACACAGGGTTGCTAACAGTCAAAACTGACTCAATGGCACCTAACAATAACAACAACAACATATTGGAGCATGGCACAGCAATACCTATTTGTTTACACATTGTCTATGGCTGCTTTCCTGCTACAATTGCAGAGTTGTGCAATTGTGACAGAGATCTGACTCTTTAGAGACAAATTTTGTGGACCGCTGTTTTAAGACCCAGTTCAATCATCATCTCCTCCTAAATGCTTCTCTAACATCCACCCACCCCATCCCCAGCCTCATTAGGCACCCTCCTTTCTGCACTCATGTCTCTGTGCTTTTCCGTTTTGCTCTCATCATAGTGCTACAATGATCTATTGGGGTATATGTTTCTACCATTGGACTGGGAGTCCTTGTAAAATTAAGGAACCACATCTTTCTCATTTGTTTTTCTCCCACAGGACCTCACTGAATGAATTATAAATAATGGATGTGCTAGGAAGGGATCATACCTCAAGCCACAACAATACCCAAGCACAGACCTCGTAAGCTGAACCACACTGCCCAGTTTGAGATGGGCATTTCTAGCTCACTGTGTGAGGCCTCTAGTGACACTTAACAGGAAGGACTTCCTTCTTGTCTGACAGTTGTCTATGCTCCCCAGAGAGACCCACTTCATAATGAAATAGCCTTAAAAGCATGAGGGCAACCTTGCTGCCCACACACCAGCTGTCATTACCATTGGCTCTCAGTGTCTCAAAATCACATTTGTCCTTCTTCATCACCTTTCACTGGTCTTCACTGCCATGCTTAGCAGTAGTTCACCAAGCTATTCACAGGGGGTGAGGAAATGGATGGTGATGAGGCAGGGATGAGGCAGATGACACAAGATACACAAGAAGTAACATTCCTAAGTCATTTAGAGGCTGAGGAAATGGAAAGATGGCCATATCTGAAGCTCTCTAACACTTTCTCTGCATAGATTTTGGTCAGGATAAAAAGGACATCTAAGTTAGAAGACAAAGGTGATGGGAGAGAGGGTTCTATGACCCTGATGAATACCTTAGTGTTACGTTCATACAATCAGACGCTACTAACTCACAACCTTGAAAGAAACTGCTCAGCCTTGACATGGATACGGTAAATTCTCTGTGGAAAGGGACAGGGGGATCTGGTGATGATAAGAAAATTAAAACAGACAAGGAGAAATCTCAGTCCCTGCCTTCATGCAGTCCATCATCTAATGAGAGGTTAAAAACAGTAGGGCTATAATCAACCTTGTAAACCTGAGTGAAACCCAACCAACATGCACAATGAACCCTAGAGCCTGGATCAGATCCTCCTACTAGGAAATCTCAGTTTAAGCAAAGATTCCCAGCCAGTGACGTACTTACTACGAGCAATGTTTAAAACAACAAAACCTCCCTGTAAAAGGAAAAGAATTCAAAGACACCCTTGGGCTCTTTGTAAAAAGATTTGGCCTATATAAACACCTGCTTCATAACTGGGGACCCAAGAATATGAAGCAAAAGTTCGAGTTGT
>NW_006921601.1:13482191-13498614 GCF_000298275.1 Orycteropus afer afer | reverse complement strand
CCGTCAAGTCGGCCCCGACTCATAGCGACCCCTCCTTGGGTTTCCGAGGCAGTATCACTACGGAAGTAGGATTGCCCAACCTTCCTTCCAAGGAGTGGCAGGTGGGTTTGAACCACCAGCCTTCTGGTTAGCAGTCAAATACCTTAGGCACTATGCTACCAGAGCCCTATAAGGCAGTTCTACTCTGTGCTATAGGGTAGCTATGAGTTGGAATCAACTGAAAGACAATGGTTTGGGTGCCTTTGCAGTAGAATCTTTAGCATGTCATAATGCAGTGTGACTCTTAGAAAAGGGATAGAATACATAGAATTTTAAAATGTCTTATATTTATTTAACTGTTGTTGTAATATGCCGTCGAGTCGATTTTGACTCATAGCGACCCCTCCTTGGGTTTCCGAGGCAGTATCGCTACGGAAGTAGATTGCCCAACCTAGGGAATAGCTTTCCTACAGAGCATATCCCAGCTGTCCTGTTCTGCAGAAACACAATTAGGGAAATGATACAGGGACTGGTAATATCATAGGCTCCTTGAGCAAAGCATGATTATCTTTTTCAGTAGCCCCTATTGCCCAGGATAGAACATGGTAGACAAGGTGCACAGAAAATGTTAGTAGATAGAATTGACCTAAAGGAAGAGGTGGATTTCCTGAGTTTAAGTCACATCTATCCTAGCCTCAGGCATGTAGAGTTCTATAGCCTCAGAGAGGGTTGTTGTTGTTGTTGTTGTTGTTGTTGTTGTTACGTGCTGTCCAGTCAGACCCGACTCATAGCGACCCCTCCTTGGGTTTCTGAGGCAGTATCACTATGGAAGTAGATTACTCCATCTTCCTTCCGAGGAGTGGCTGGTGGGTTTGAACCACCAGCCTTCTGGTTAGCATTAGGCATTAGGCTACCAGAGGGTAGAGACAAGTTTAATGAGGATGTTGAACTAAGCTCAACATATAACATTGTAGGTTTTCCAGAAGAAACTTGGATAGCTTGTCCCGTCAGCTTTGGGAAGAGGCTGGAGAGATAACTGAGGTAAGTTCTTCTGAAATATGAGGGCCCAAGGTCCCTCTTTCAGATCCTAAGGTGGCAAGCCAGCTCATGACTCCTCCAAAGTAGCCATCATACAAAGAATACATCATCTGTGTCCATTTCACCTGGAATTAGATTTTTTTTTCCTGGCTGTTAACATTTTAGAGAATGTTTAAGCAGAAATGCTGTGCCAAATATAAATACGTTTTAATAATCTCCATGAACAAAATTTTATTCTATAACACTCTTGCTGTACCCTGAGGTACACTATTAAAGTGCCTGGAAATTATAGAAATTATTTTATCGGTTACATTAATTTCCTCTTGAAGCATCTCAACATATCAGTGAGAAATTAAGCATCAGAATTCTGCAGTTACATTTAAATATGTTAATAATCATAGGTAAACAAACCCAAGGCTGAAATTGTCCACAAAGAATGGGGGGCAACTTGTTGAAGGTTCACAAACACAATGTAAGATAATTATACGCTAAGACACTTCACCTTGGGAACACGCAGAAAATTTACAAAGATCAATTGCTTGTAAGAAAAAAAGAAAATTCAATTTTTAATCAAATGAGAGAGTTATCTAGTAAATGGTTAGAAAAATTGATGGGAATTCCTTTGATAACACCATTTTGATTTGATTAGTTGTACTATTTTTGTATCTTTAGTAAACAGAGTTTGATTATAGCACTGAGCTCCTTTCCTGCAGAAATATTGCAAATCCATTAGTGGCTAAGAAGAAAGTATAGAGAGGGGCTTCAAAAGCATGTAAAAAATCACAACCCCCCCTACATCTGCTTCTCCTTGCCTCCTCGTGGATGCTAACTTTCTCTTCCTCCATTTTGAGGAAGGGAAAATTTCATGCCTTAAAAGATTTACACTTACAAATTTACATTTACACTCCCTGGATCTGTTGTCCATATTAAATTACAAATATTTCTGTTGATTTCATCTCCTAAATTTCTCTCTAATTTCTCTGCCTGGAGTCCTCATTATCCTTCACTTTCTTGTCGTAGCTTTTTTCCTGACCTCTCCAATATCCAGCAGCCAAAGAGATCTTTCTGAAATAAAAATCTTAGTGAGTTTCTGTTTATGGTGATGGGAAATTTGGCATCAATTATGGATAGTGTCACACAGTATGATTAACATCACTGATATCACTAACTTGTACACATTAAAAATGTTGAATTGACAAATGGTATGTCATCTATTTACAACAATTAAAAAATAATAATTATATAGCTGTTTCCTTGTTTAGGACATTTTCTGAATATTTAAATATACAAAAGTTATAAAAAAAAAAAAAACTGTAAGCGACATGTCCTAGGATTTATCAAAAGAAAAGGATCAGAATATTATACAAATATGAACTTGAAAAGATTTTTGTTACAGCATTGTTTATAACAGAGAAAATTGACAATCTCCCAAATATCCAATAACAGAGAACTAATTAAATACTAAGTGACTACACATGCAAAAAATTATCATGCTGAGGTAAAAAGGATAAGGCCAGGTAATATATTTGTTGAAATACAAAACATTAATCCTCTATTAAATAAAAAAGCTGAATAATATGTTTTCATTTAAAATATAGATGGATGTCATCATACCCCTAGAAATACACAACACAAATTGTGAACTGTAATGTAAAATGTGGATGTTAGTTAATAATAATGTATCAATATTGACTCACCAATGGTAACAAATGTACCACATGAATGTAAGATATTAGTAATAAGGGATACAGAGAGCAGAGGAAAGAGGGGCCATAAAGAACTCCAAACATTTTGTTTGCACAATTTTTCTGTAAACCTAAAACTGCTCTAAAAAAATAAACTGTATATAATTTTTTAAATTTTTAAATATAGGTAGATGAGAAATGGATAGATTGACAGAGAGTGAGAGAAAGAAAGAATGAAACAAAGAAAGAATTCTGGAAAGAGATGTGAATACACTCCCATACCCTCTGTATCTCTGGGAAGTGTAGTCTCCAAACAAGCCTCTCCCACTGCTCCAAACTCAAAGGAGAGTTGCTGTGTTTGTTGCAAGGAAGAGACCAGGACACTGAAAGAAACAGCATTCCAAGGCTTGGACTGGAGTCACCATGGCAAGCATTGTGTATAATGCAATATTAAATATAATTCAAGAACAAGAGCCTTTCTTCTAAAAGCCCCGTAAGCCCAGAGCCTCTTCTTTTCTTGTATACTCAACCATAGAGAAATCCCTAAATGGTTAAAACTCAACCCATGCTCCTTTACTGAAACAGACCTACCAGGAAGCAAAGAGACTAGGTGTAGTTAGTGAGTAAATTCATAGACCCTGGTGTCAGACAGACATGAATTCAGATCTACATACTAGCTTTGTAACCTCAACCAAATCACTTCAAATCTTTGTACTTAAATTCTACCAACTGATAAATGAAAATATTAATAATACCTATTTTATGAGGTTGTTTGGGAAAGTCAGTGAGGCAAGGTTTAAAAAGTATCCAGCTCCCCTTCAGTAAAGGTTCATTAATGGAGGTGGTTATCTTGATGTTGGGGAGAAAATGGACTCTGGGTTTGAGAAGGAAATAACATTCAAATGCTTTTTGGAAATATGCTCACAACAGCCTTTTTGTATAGACCACAATGTAAGGGTGTTTAAATTCTTTCTTTCTTGCATCACAAAGAAATGGTGAATTAGAACAGCCTGCCCCTTACAAGTTGCATGACCTTGGACATGATATGTCATCTGTCCCAGTCTCAATTTCCTAATTTGTAAAAATCTCACATTACTCTTCATTAATTCTCTCATTCCCTGATTCTCAACCATAGTCCAAGCTGCCATCATCCTTCAGCTAAACCAGCGCCATCTCAGCAAGGACACTGCTGAATCCAGGTGGCATTGGGGTAGAGAGACTTTCTAAGTGAAAGAAGTAATGCATTGGTTCTGTGCATTCTGTACAAGTAGGTACATTCCTACATTCTGGTGGAAGCTTCTTATCTACTAATGCACTGGTAACAAACAGTTCACAGACTGACATCAGTCATGGACTACAGCTTGACTTTGACCATAGTGGCATCTGATCTTGCACCATAGATTCATTCTCTACACAGAAGTCAGCAAGGTCTTTTCCAAGTACAAATCAGATCCTGTCACCTCTGCTCCAGTTGAAAACTCTTCAATGTCTTTTTATTTATCTTAGGATAAAGACCCATAGCTTACAAGGCCCTATACAATCTGGTTCTAACCCATATCTCTAACTTTATCCATCCATCAATACATCCATCCATCCACCCATCTATCCATCCATCCATGTTGTTGTTGTTGTTGTTATGTGCCGTCGAATCAGCCCCGACTCATAGCAACCCCTCCTTGGGTTTCCAAGGCAGTATCAGTATGGAAATAGATTGCCCAACCTTCCTTCTGAGGAGTGGCTGGTGGTTTTGAACCACCAGGCTTCTGGTTAGCAGTCACTCACATATAATAAACATTTTTAATTTACATAATATGTTAATAAGTTATAAGGTATATAATGTTCACACTCCTCGGAAGGAAGGTTGGGCAATCTACTTCCGTAGTGATACTGCCTCAGAAACCCAAGGAGGGGTCGCAATGAGTCAGGTCCGACTCGACGGCACATAACAACAACAACAACAATATTAAATGTACGCCTGATGAAATTTTATATATGTATACACTTGTATACCCACCATCAGATCAAATGAAATTTCCAGCACCCCATAAGGTTTCTTTGGACCCCCTCACAGTGATTACAAACCCCCCAGAGATAGCCACTGCCCTGGTTTCTATCACCATCTATTAGTCTTGCCTGGTTTTGAACTTAATATGAATGGAATGATGACTTTTTTTATTTAACATTAGGCCTGTGCTATACATCTATGTGGAGCTCTGGTGGTGTAGTGCCTAAGGCATTTGACTGCTAACCAGAAGGCTGGCAGTTCAAACCCACCAGCCACTCGGAAGGAAGGTTGGGCAATCTACTTCTGTAGTGATACCACCTCAGAAACCCAAGGAGGGGTCGCTTTGAGTCAGATCTGACTCAACAGCAATGAGTTGAGTATACATCGATGTTATCACACGTGCAATAGTTCGGTCTTTGCTAGTGTCTCCCACTTGATCTTGCATCACTCCTCTGCTCTCCCTCTGCGTTCTATCTGGCCTCCTCTCTCCTCCCTGAACACGTCATCTTCCCTTCAGCTAAAGGTTTTTGCATATACTCTGCCTTCCTCTTGGGAGCTTGTCTTCTTCCCTCTCTCCTTGCTATTTCATCCTATGGAACTCAGATCCAAACCCCTGTCTTTGTTGTTGTAGTTATTGTCATTAGCTGCCATCAAGTGGGGCCCAGATTCATGGCAACCCCATATACAATGGGATGAAACGCTGACTGCTTCTGTGCCATACTTACACTCAGTCAAGCATTGGACCACCCTTTCCCTTAGGGCAGATTTTCCTGACTACTCCCACCCTTATCCTCAGAAAAGATCAAGTCCCACACTATGTTCTCCGGCTGCTCCCTGTACTTTTGTTAGTTTATTGTAATGACTGTTAGTCTCCCCCTTGAGATTATTTAGTCTTTGAGGACAGGACCCATGCCCGTTTTGCTCACTATTGAAAACCCATTGTCCATCACTGCAGGCTCCAAAGCTCCTGAAAAGATAAATGAACAAATGCAAAATGCCCAGCTCAGTACCTGACCCTCAACAGCCTCTAGATACGATACTCTCATCCTCTTCCCTTCCCCAGTATTATAAAGTTTGAATATTACACACTCTGCTTTCTCTTCAAAATAAATTCCTACCCTTTAAAGAAGGTCATGAGAACAGTGATAGAATTCTTGCCTTCCATTTGGAGACTTGGGTTTGCTTCCCAAATAATGTACCTCAAATGCAGCGACCGCTCTAGTGTCTGTCAGTGGAGGCATCTTTCTATGATGCTGAACAGGTTTCAGTGGAACTTCCTGACTAAGAAGTACTAGGAAGAAAGGTCTAGTGATCTGCTTCCAAAAATCAGCCAGTGAAAACCCTATGAATGCCAATGGCTGATCCCAATGTGCACGACATTGCCATGATTCAAGGGCTGACTCAATAGCAGCTAACAACAGTAATAACCACAAAGACAGCCGTGGGAGAAATCACACCACTGCTGTCTTTCAGAATGATTTTTTGAAATATTTCCACCACAAATATTCTTTTAAGACTGAAGGAAGCTCTGGTACATGCTTCATAATGGACTGTGACATTTCTCTGAATTTTCTTTATGATCTTTCCAGGAAGGAACCCTTTCAGGACCATTAAGAAGGGCATGGACAAAGATATATGCACAGAAAAAAGAACTGGAAGGAAATATACTAAAATGCTAACACTGGCTTTTTGGGGATGGTGGGACAGTGTGAATTATCCTCATCCATACTTGTCTGTCATCACTAAATTTTGCATATTGAATATCCATTGTGTTTACAATAGCAATAAAGTACAGTTTTTAAGGATATGAAAAACAAAACAAACCACTTTTGGTATGTGTGCAGTGACATGTGAGCAAATCTCAAGGACCTAATTCTATACCCCAGGGGAGTATTCCTTGTTGGACAGCCTCGTGGGAGGCAAGGGCAATGTAAATGACCACCATGTAAATGGCCAGTCTCTTCCAGGCCATGGCACTCCTGCTGTCTCTGGACTGATCAGAAAACCTGGGCCCAAATAAGCTGGAGACCATCCTGCCCAGGAAAGCTCCAGGGGTCTCAGGAAGAAAGTCACTAAATCTCCACAGAGGGTCTCTGCAAATATTTGACAATAGTTTTCCTGGCCTCCACTCACATGTTTTTTGTTTTTTCACTTTTCTTTGTTTTCTTTTGTTTTGCCAAACTAAATACCTTACCTTGAGTCAACTGTTCCTCATATGACCTTATTTCCATCACTCTAGTCATCCTTGTCTGGAGCAACTCCCAGTATCAACTGACTCTCTTAAAATATGTCTCCCAGAGCGGAACAAAGCAACCAGACCTGCCCTGACTGTGGCAGGCTGTATCAGGGCCATCACCTCCGCTGTTCTGAATACTACAGTTTCATTAATGTTAAATTCAGGAAGAGCAGAGAGTCTGGAAGTGAACTGCCTAGTTTGAATTATAGTTCAAATACTAACTGTGGCACACTGAGCAAACTATTTGACATGTCTTTGCCTCAGATCGCTCATCTGTACAACAGTAATAACAATAGTACCCATGTCAGAAGGTAGCTGGGAGGATTAACGGGGCTAATCCATGTAAAGCACTTAGAACAATGCCTAATTGTTCACTGTTACTACCATCGGGCTCAAACCCACAATGGTTTTCATTTAGCATTGGCTGCTTTGTTTTTGTGTGGAGAGCATTTAGGTGTGAAAACACTCACTGACTTATGTTAGGATGAAAGTTAAATCCCCTCTGATTCTGTACTTCCCCCGTTGTGGAATTATGCAATTGATTTGTGAACATAGAGGCAGCAATGCTCATTTGCATTTTTCCCAAAGAAATTCCAGAAGAAAAGTGAGAGACAGAGAGGGGCAGAAAAAGAACAGTGACAGAGAAAGAGAGACAGAGTGTAACAGATTGAGGCTGCTAGCCTGGCTTTGGGAATGAGGGCCCCAGGGAAAGCTGTTCATTTCCCAGCTGTTTCTTTTTTTTTTTCTTTTTTCCCCCCTCTTTTTTTTTTCATTTGTGTTCACACTTCCCCCTCTTGTGGCTCATCAGAAAATCACAGGTGCTTCTTGTCTGGATGTATTTCAAAACACTCAAGGCTGCCTACCTGGCCAAACACTAAAGGCTGCCTGCCTGGTCAAACCCTACCTGAACCCCAGAGAGGGGGAAGAGATGGGACGGGGAACAGAGGCCAGGCTGTGCAGTAGCCATCACTCACTCCTTATCCAAGTGGCATGTGAGCAGAAAGAACCTTCTCTCTCATCCTGAAAGGGAAGGAAAGTTAAGGAATGACCCCTCCATGCCAGGTCCTCTCAAGGTTTCTCCTAAAAGCCCTTGGGTGGGAGATTTATTCATTTGAGGAAAGGCCAGTAGATGAGAAAAATAATGAGTCCAAAGGAAAACTGTATGTATTATTTCACAGTATTCTTTTTCCCATATGCACCCTGTTCCAAGCCCTCTCTATGCTTTAACTCACACAACAAAATGCTCACCCTTCAAGACATAAGGCAAATGCTCTTTCATCATACCTTTTTTCAACCCCTCCCTAGACTCTTACTCAATGGACATTATTCAGTGGGGGAAATATCTCTTCTCCCTCCCACTACACCTTACATAGGATTCTAATGTGGCACTGTTCTGCATCCTATTCCTGTTACCTGTGTCCTTTCTTATCATCTCACAGACAGTGAAGATGGAAGGGAAGAGGCTGAGTTTCACACATCTCCAAAGATCCAGCCTCCCCCACAAGGCCTGCCATGTAGGTGATACTTAGTAAACATTTGATGAGAGAATGAACGAATGGCTGCTATTTTATGACAGCAAACTCCTTCTAAAATTCCAAAACTCAGCAGTCTGTGCCCACACCATTCCTACATCTGTGGCCTTCGTTGCCTTAGATCTCACCTTCTCTAGTCCTGCCTCCTCACTGCTGATCAAATGTTGTTCTACAATAAGTTTTCTCCTTGGATCACAAACTTCACTTGGATTTTCATTGCTTCCCTGGTAAATAATAATAATTACCCCCATTTTGTAGATGCAGTGGACTGGGTCTGAAGAGTGTGGGACCTAAAGTCAAGGTGCCTTGGTTTCAAGACTGGCCACTTCTGTCTCCTTCTTAAGGAAATTATTTATTCTAAGCCTTTATCTCAGAATCTGTAAAATGGAGGCAATCATAAGTGTAGCCTCTTCACAGGTTTGATGAAAGGATTAAAAGAGCTCATTGACATCAAGATGCAGAACAGCATCTAGCATAGAGTAAGCACTCAATGAATGTTGCTGTTATAATTGTCATTAATCTACGGTGGCCATTGTGCCAACTGCTTTAGATATCTTGTCTCATTTAATCCTTACACATTCAATGAAGAAATTTATTATTACCCCATTTTGTGGATACTGAATCTCAGAGTGGTCAAGCAACTGTCTCAAGATTACACAACTCAGAAGTGGCAGAGCTAAGATGGGAACCCAGCTGTGTTCTCCTGAATAGGATGCACAATGCTTCGTGCTGAGCCCAGGTATCTGTGTACACATGTTCATCTTCTGACTCCAGAAAAGCTGTCCAGTTTTACACTCCACTACGTCCCCCAGGCACCTCTTATAGTTTAACTATTCTTGGCAATGTTTGAAAATGCCATAGCCTTTCACATTTTATATCTTTTTACATGGAGTTACATCTCCTTGGGATGTATGTTTGTAGCAGCTTCCTAGTTATCACATGTAACTGTCATGCCAATCCTGAATCCTATAAGTGGCATCATTATATCCATTGTATTGATGAAGATACTGAGAAAAATTGGGGTGAATTGTTTTCCAAGGTTCACACAGCTGAGAAGTATCAGGGCAGAAATTTAATACACGGCTCTATCTCCTCCCAGTGAGAAAATACATTAAGATAAGGAGCATTGTCAGGGAGATTCTCTTTGCCTTGTGAGCATCTCTCATGCAAGATCAAAGGAGTCCCCTGGAACAATACCACCTGACCCTGCTCACCCCATGGTGAAGAACTGATACCCAACCACAAACACTGAAATCTGGCTTCTGGTATATGTTAGGTTTAGAGCTAGAAAAGGTCTAACCATGTTCATTTCTATGATGCACCTGCAATAGACCCTCAAAACCCTGGTTGATCACTTTGGCTGATTCACTCAGAATTCAATAATGTTCAAGAAAGTTAATGGTATCAAGTGTCATCTGTTCAATGATGGTTTCATGGATGAGAATCATTATAAGGTGGATTCCCGGGGAGGTGGGGTTGATCCAATTCCCACCTTCCCATTTCTCCATTGTTTCTGACATCAGCCCCCCACACAACATTCTCTCTCTCTCTCTCTTACCCTAGCCACCAAGCACTTGGCTAAGCCTCACAAGTTAAGAAGATACCATCCTTGGGTTCATTAACTCAAAGAACTCACAAAAGATACTACATTTATGACTGGTGGGTCATCATAAGAAAGAGATGCACAGACAAGGTCTAGGAAGGTTCACAACGTAGAGCTGCCATGTCTCAGAGAAGGTGTGTCACCCTCCCTTTGCCAGTCAGGAAGTTCTCTGAGTCGTCATGGTGTGGGCTTTCATTGGCCAGCCCTGTGTGATAGACTAAATCATGCCTGCTGAAGTTAGTTGATATCAGCCTCACAGGTGAGTCTTTTCTGGTCTGGCCAGCCCCTACTTGTCAGCACAAATCCTGCAATGTGGTCTGGAAGTCCTACACCAAGGCACTCCATTTACTTCAAAGATTATATCCCCAGAGCCAAAAACAATGTCCAGCTTACTTAGAGTGAAGCTAAGTCCTTTACCCCACAGCCTGGCACTGTCCTAAGCACTTGAATCATCATTCATTTATTCCTCATGGTAACTATATGAGGCAGCTTCTATTATTACCCTCATGTTTTCAGATAAGAACACTAAGGCACAGAAAAGATAAGAAGGTGACTCAAGGAAACTCAACTAGAGAGGGAGAAGCCAGGGTTTACACATCCATCTGTCTAACACTAGACAGATGATCTGAGCTCTTAACCAACATACCCTACTCAGAAATTATTGAAATAAATGGCAAGAGTGAGCTAGGGTGCTGCTACTAAAAATTTTTGCAGACAGACAAGTTGGTCGACTTCTCTGAACCTTAGGTTCCTCCTCTGTAAACCAAGAGAGTTAAACCAGATCAGTTACATCAAATCCTCTGCTAAAGTTCCCAGGCTAAAGTTACCTATGACAAGGGAGAACAGTTTTGAAGTTTCATGTTTTATCATAAAATGCCTATGCATTATGTATTCTATTCCCTAATAATTTCAATTTAAGAAAAATGATTTCAATGACTTAACAAATGAGGCTGAGTTTCCAGAAAGATGTTTTTAAGAGAGGAGTGCCCCTCCATGAGAAGTGCAATATTTCATGACCTCTGGCACCCTCACTTAACCCGCACAGGAAACCAGTGAGGTAGGTATTATTTATTGCCATTTTGTAGATGAGGAAACTTAAGCCCAGAGTGGTTAAATGACTTCTCAGAACCATTCATTAAATACATGTCAGAGCCATGGTCTCACTGACTCCAAATCAAGTCCTCAGCCCAGTACTCCATGGCAGCCTTATAGGACAAAAGATAGGTGAAGAAAATATGTTCTCATAAGCAGGCAACATGGAGTCAAAGACCTTCCTTTGAACTCTCAAATAGAGCCAAATGGATTTGTTGATTTTTTTTGGTTTCTTCTATTCCCTGACAAGATGAGTCTATCAAATGAGAAGTTAGATAGTTTCCAATGATAAGTCAAAATTATTTTAATGAGGTATATCACCATGCAACAGAAGCTGGTACCTAAATAGTCTTTGGTCACATACTTTGGTGGATGTGACCTCATATGTGTGCATAGTGATCACCTCTGATAGAGGAACCAGGTAAGGCTGGGTCTGAGGGTACAGTGTCTACTACTTTCCGTGGGTACTTTTTGGAAGCTGCAGTTTTCTGTGTCTTTATTTCAATGTATAGCCCAACTGCATTTGAAAAATAGTTCAATGATCTCTGCAACTTATCTTCAAATGGTTAAGAAGAAGAGGAAGGAAAGAAGAAGGATGCAGAGAAGGAGAAGGAACAAGGAGGAAGCAAAGGAAGAAGGAAGAGAAGACAGGACATATAACATTTGTTGTTGTTGTGTGCCGTCAAGTCGGACCTGACTCATAGCAACCTGTCCTGGGGTTTCCTAGGAGGTATCACTATGGAAGTAGATTGCCCAACCTTCCTTCCTCGGAGTGGCTGGTGGGTTTGAACCATCAGCCTTCTGGTTAGCAGTCAAGTGCCTTAGGCACTCTGCCACCAGAGCTCCCATATAACAATTGGTAAAGCTAATTGCAAGGTGTATACATACTCATTTTTTTAATCATTTTTTTTGTAGTTTTGACATTTTTCAGAATGAAAATATGAGGGAAAAAGCAAATAATAATAATAATATATTTCAGATGGCAACAAGTTTAAAAATTAGGCAAATGGCAGAGTAAACAAATAAAGTTAGGACACAAACCAAAATTACTGTTTCTCAACCTAGGTACCATTCATGGGCTTTAGGGGTTAGAAATCCCATGACATTTTAGTAAAATGTCTATGTAAATGTATTTTTGTAGGGGGAAATTTCCTGTCTTTCATCAGATTCTCAAAGGAGTTTTTGATATTCCATCCCCCAAAATGTTAAGAATAACCTAAAGGGAACCGAAAGAGTTGCTATTATCAGACACACTAATCAGATGGAACTAATTAAATTTCAGAGACAAGAAATACCTTGGCAATCATCTAACCCAGTCACCTCTGTATCCAGATGGGGAAACCAGGACCAGAGAGAGGTCAGTGAGTTTGACTCCAACAAATTTAACATGTTTCACAGGCTCATAAATGACCACAGGGCCCCATAATGCTTTTCTCATGTGCCATGGGGAATTTTTATTTTTCAGGAAAGCCATCTTGAAAAACACAAGCAGACAATGGCCATCTTGTCGGTCCTCATAGACAAGGACATGCATATTTGTTCTGAACTAGATGACCACATTCTTACAGAGCTGATTGCAAAGGAAACTTTTGTAAAGGGAGGTATGGATGTCTCAGTGGGATCAGACCCATTCTCAGCTGTAGGGTAGAAGGAGCAGTCCACTAACTAAGATTGATGGATGGTGCGAGCCCTGGCAGGCCAAACACAATGCAGGGATGGCCAAATGGGGGAACAAAATTAGTTTGCAAGATTAGGGCATATTAACACAAGTCAGACAACTGTCATGTCACAGCTCTTCACCATAATGCTGATTGGCAGGCAAGCATTTCTGATTTTGATGACCATGGAGGCGAGGCATCTACAATCTGTCTCGCATGACATCCTGCCGGCTGGCAAATCCCCCCTGCTGAAGAAGTCAGCTTTTCTTAGAAAACTATGTCCCCTGGGTCTTGTTTGGCAGACCCCCAGGCCAAAGGTGCATGGCAAGGTGGAAGAGGGCAGGAAGGATCTGGCAGCCGTCAAGAACTTTAGCTGAAAAGGAATGGCAGGCTTTCTGAGCTCAATGCAACAAGTACTTCCGGATCACTTACAGTTCTGGTACAAAGATGAGCATGGCAAGGATGAGTATATGAGAGGAGCCATCATCCCTGCTTTCCAGGAATGTTCAACCTCACTGGAGATGCCAGATTTAAACATGTGATCAGGTTCAATAATGATGCGAAATAGGCCTTAGTCACCCAGTCATCTCTGGCCAGGTCTCAGCCAGCTGATTCTAACGAATGCCTACTTATCTCCAGAAGATTCTTCTCCTAGACAGAAAAGGAAGTCAGCACATCAGCATAATAATTTTCATTGCCATTCATGCTAGAAGAATTTGGAAATAGTCATGAGCAACTTTTACTCAAGATCCTAAGTGACACACTTTATTTACTCACATTGTTTGATATTTTGAATATGGACCTTCTAACTTGATTTTATTACATATTGAGTAAACACAAAAGAATATTTTTAAAATATATGTACAGCAGTCAGGATAGGAAGGATTATAACACAGTGACAAACATTCTTAAAATGTCACTGTCTTAAAACAGCAAAAGTGGATTTTTCACTTCCACAAAATCCACTGCTGGTCCAGGCACCTCTCCAGGGTAACTCTTCTCCATGTAGTGACTTAACAATCCACACTGCTTTAATCTTATGGATCTTCCTTCTCAACATGAGGCCATAGAAAGAAAATCATCAGCTGGAGGGTCATGCCCTGACGTGTGTGTGTGTGTGTGTGTGTGCGCGCGCGCGTGCTTTGGGTGCAAATTTAGAGAGCAAAATTTGTTTTACATTCAACAGTTCATATACATTTGATTTCATGCCCTGATTACCATCCCCAACCATAATGCACCCTCCTGCCCTCCCCTCACTGTGACCACCCCCTCCCTGTGCCCTTCTTAACTATGTACTCCTGTCTGTCCAGCTTTCCCTCCATGTGAATGCTGCCACTCTGGTGTCCCATGGCTGATTACTTTAAGGGGTGTATCTCCCTAGAGTAGGTGAGTGCATCGCCCTGGGATGGGTACTCTGCATGTAAGTATTTCTGCTGTTGTGCTGAGAGACAGTCTTGGGAGAGAGTCTAATCCTAGGCCCAAAAGGCCATAGTCTTGGAGGTTTCACCAGACCCCATCCGACCACAAATACTGATCATTTTTGTGTTTTTGAATTTTGCCCCACATTGTTCTTCCCACTCTATCCAGGATCTTCAGTTTTGATCCCTTCTTGAGTGGTTGGCATTGGTAGCTGGGCACTATTTAGTTCTTCTGGTCTCAAGGTCCATAATATTCTTGGACTAATTGTTTCCAAATGGCTTTGGTTTTCTTCACTCTTCTTTGCTTCAGATGAGAGAAGACTAATAGCTGCATTTTAGATGGCCACTCAAAAGCTTTTAAGACCCCAGTCACTACTCACCTAAGTAGGTTGTGGAAAAAGATTTTTATGTACTATGTTGTGCCAATTGAGCTTGGTGCCCCCAATAGTATGGTCCCAACTCAGCAAGCCCAGTGATTCCCTGTCTCAATATATTTGGTTACCTCTGAGAGGTTACTCCAACTCTGTCTTATGTTGCTTCTGTAACGAGCGTGACTAAATTTGTATCACTATTATCTATGTAAGATTATCTTCAGCTAAATCTATCCTTAGTCTAGGGTACATTCCTGTTCACCAACCCCCACCTGATCCTCTCTATTGTCTATGTATTCATCTGTAGCCTGGTGTTTGGTGTTAGTGGTAATGCAGTATTGTGCATATACTGGTATTTGCCTCTGTTGTCTTTATCTTATGTATATGTTTCAGTGTCCTTCCTTTCTTCAGTGCCATCATGCTGATCACAGACTCTTACCATACCCTTACCCTCTTCCCTACATACTCTTACCTCTTACCCTCTCCTTACCCAAATCAACATATGACCCCAAACTAATCCAAAATTTTCCTTCCCCTTCCCTCTGGTCCCCGGTAACCTACAAAACAAGTTCCCTTCCCTAAGTAAATCCTTCATTGACTTTTTACAATTATGGGGATCGTACAATATTTGTCTTTCTGAAATTGATTGATTTCATTCACCATAATGTCCTCCAAATTCATGCATGTTGTGAGATGATTCACGTATTCATCATTGTTCTTTAATGTAGCATAGTATTCTATAATGTGAATGTACCATAATTTGGTTATCCATTCATCAGTTGAGGAGCATCTAGGTTGTTTCCATCTCTTTACTATAGTGAATTGTGCTGTGATGAACATGGGTTGCACTGACTTTTTTTATGCTTTGCCCCAAAAATCATAAAATCATTTTCTCTTTCTCTCTGTTTCTCTCTGTTCCTGCCATTTCTGCTTGCATTTCATTGGTTTGAACTAGTCACATGGATTTGCCTAACTTCAAGAGGGTAGAGACTAGGAGGCAATAGACAGGATGTCTCTGCCACAATATGTGAATAATGGTAGACTCTGTGTTCATCAATGAGTTTAAGAAAAAGAATGCAATTACCCTTAAAGAATTCTGTGTAACCTCATCAGATGTTCAACCATTTCCTTCCTCTTCAGAATCATCCTGAATTTGGGCTTTATCACATCTTTGTTTTCCTTTGCCATTTTACCACATATTATTGTATTCTTAAACAACATATTATTCAGTTTTGCCTTTTTTGGACTTCATATAAATGGAATTATACTGTGTTTATTTAGTGCTTTACTTCTCTTAATCATCATTATTTATTGCTAAACCAGCTTTGGGCATAGCTGCAATTCATTCATTTTTCAATCTTTTATAAATTTCTACTGAAAGAGGATAGCAATTTGTCCGTTATATTGTTTAATGGACATTTTCTTTGTTCCCATGTTTAGCTGTTACACAGAGCACTGATAGATACATTTTTGTGTATGTCTCCTAATGGACTTGAGCAAAAATTTCTGTAAAGAAAGTTATCTAAGTTTGAATGGGATGCAAGTAGGTATAATGAGTGAAGAAAGTGTTAAATATGTAAATCTAAACAAATTTTAACTATGTTGTTGTTAGGTGCCGTCGAGTCGTTTCCAACTCATAGCAACCCCATACACAGCAGAACGAAACACTGCCCGATCTCGCGCCAGCTCCACGATCCCTGCTATACTTGAGCCCATCATTGCAGCCACCGTGTCAATCCATCTCGTTGAAGGCCTCCCCCTCTTTCGTTGACCCTCCACCCTATGAAGCATGACATCCCTCTCCAA
>NW_006921601.1:13474120-13480941 GCF_000298275.1 Orycteropus afer afer | reverse complement strand
CTAATTCTTTCATTGCAGCTTTGACTTCCTCCTTCAGTACCATTGGTTCTAGATCATATGCCACTTCCTGAAATGGATGAAGATCAACCAGTTCCTTTTGGTACAGTGATTCTGTGTATTCCTGCCATCTTCTCTTGATGTTCCCTGCATCATTCAATATTTTGCCCATAAATTTTAACTATATATAAAAAAAATAATGTATTAATGGGTTAAAAAGAAAAGAAAGATAAATATATCAAAATAATAACAATTGTCTGTGAAGTCTTTGAGTTTATTGAAGATAAAGTGTTCTAATGTTTTGTGTTGTTTAGGAAGGTAGAGTATTGTTTAAAATTTGACTTTGACAAGTTAACATTTTTAAGGTAACCACTAAAAGAAAATAAATTGGATGTATAGCTGAAAAAAATGCAGTGAAGGGGAAAAACTAACTCAAATAAAGGCATGAAAGAAAAGTGAAAATGGAAAAGGTGCGTAAGTGCATAGAGAGCAGAAATAAGGTGGTAGAAATGGTTAAATAGATGTGAATAGACTGGTATAATTTTAAACAATGATTGTCAGGCTGGTTTTAAAAAATGTGAATGCCTATCTCTGAACAGGAGGTGCTATGGAACTGACGGTGTGACCCCACATGGAGTACCCGTCCTCAGACTATAGGTGTGAGACTCTCAGGATTGTTTGTTTTTATTAATGCTACACTCATTTCTTGAGGTTCATTGGGACCTTTGCATTTTTATTTCTACTCTGAAATAGTTTCAGTACCATTGGGCTTAGCTTTTCTTTAAATACTAGCTCTAATTTGACTCTCAAGCCAACTGTTTCCATTATTATTTGTAAAGTTTTCCCAGGATTGGAGTAAAGCAAAACCATGCCCAAAAGACTTAAGGTGGAAATCTATATGGAAGTTGGCAATAACCATATTTGCTGCTGAACTGGCTGTGAGTTATTTGAGAAAAAAGAATCGGGTATTAGTACAAGGTTTTCAACCCGAATACTTGGAATGATGGAATTGTCACTACCTGAGAAGACTATAAGAACTTCTCTTAGAGATAAAAAAGCACCCATGCCACCTGTACAAGTCTTTTGTAAAGAATTTCAGAATAATAAAAAAGCTACACTGTGAAAATACAAAAGATCATCCTTCTTGAAGAACACTTCAAGTTTGATTAATTATGCAAAAGAATCATGTTGATTTACAAATATTTATGCATTTAGATAGTTAAGAAATTTGAGGATAACCTGACCTAAGGATGCAATGTTGAATAATCCCAAGGAGTACCATTTAACATGCTGCAATGTGAATTGTTGTTGTTGCTGTTAGGTGCTCTGACTCATAGCAACCCTATGTACAACAGAACAAAACACTGACTGGTCCTGTGCCAGCCTCACAATCCTTGCTATACCTGAGCCTATCATTCCAGCCACTGTGTCAATCCAGCTCATTGAGGTCCTTTCCCTTCTTCTCTGACCCTCCACTTTACCAAGCATGATATCCTTCTCCAGGGAATGGTCCCTTCTGACAACATGACCAAGTAGGTGAGATGATGTCTGGACATTCTGTCTTGCAAGGAATATTCTGGCTGCACTTCTTCCAGGACAGATTTGTTAGTTCTTCTGGCAGTCCATGGTACTTTCAGTACTCTTTACCAACACCACAACTCAAAAGCATCAACTTTTCTTTGGTCTCCTTTATTCATTATCCAACTTTCACATGCATATGCACCAAACCAAACTCACTGCCATCGAGTCAGTTCCGACTCATAGTGCCCACTCCTTGGGTTTCTGAGGCAGTATCACTATGGAAGTAGATTGCCCAATCTTCCTTCTGAGGAGTGGCTGGTGGGTTTGAACCTCCAGCCTTCTGGTTAGCATTCAAATGCCTTAGGCACAACACATGTAAATGAGGTGACTGAAAATACTGTGGTTTGGGTTAGGCACACCTTAGTCTTCAAAGAGACATCATTGCTCTTCAGCACTTTAAAGAGGTCTTTTGCAGAAGATTTGCCCAGTGCAATATGTCACCTGATTTCTTGACTGCTATTTCCATGGATTTTGATTGTGGAAACAAGTAATATGAAATTTTGACAACTTCAATCGTTTCTCCTTTTATTACGATGCTGCTTATTGGTCCAGTTGTGAGGATTTTGGTTTTCTTTATGTTGAGATGCAATCCATACTGCTGACTGCTGTCTTTAATTTTTATTAATAAGTGCTTCAAGTCATCTTCACTTTCAGCAAGCAAAGTTGTGTCATCTGCATATTGCAGGTTGTTAATGAGTCTTCCTCCAATCCTGATGCCATGCTGTTCTTCATATAATCCAGCTTTTTGGATTATTTGCTCAGCACATAGATTGAATAAGTATGGCAGAAGAATACAACTACAACCTGACTCACTCCTTTCCTGATTTTAAACCATGCAGTATCCCCTTGTTCTGTTCGAATGACAGCCTCCTGGTCTATGTACAGGTTCCTCATTGACACAATTAAGTCTTCTCAAATTCCCATTCTTCTCAATGTCATCCATAATTTGTTATGCTCCACATAATCCAATGGAATTGTGCAACACAATAGTCCTAACCTAATCAATTTGATTCTATTTAGAAACCTGATGAACAGGGACAATAGTGAACCCATGCAAAAAGTCCCTTAATGAAAAGCTTCATTGGTGAAAATTTAACTTCTTTGGTGAAATGTAATATATTGGAACCTGTCATGGAATCAGGGAGCTCTGGTAGCGTAGTGCCTAAGGCACTTGACTGCTAACCAGAAGGCTGGCAGTTCAAACCCACCAGCCACTCCTCAGAAGGAGGATGAGGCAATCTACTTCGTAGTGATACTGCCTCGGAAACCCAAGGTGAGGTCGCTATGAGTTGGGTCCAACTCGACAGCACATAACAACAACAGCCATGGAAGTAAGTCTGAAATTGACTTAGAAGGCCAACCTGATCAACAATGTAGAAATAGTTCCTTTTTTATTTCTGTAAAAGCATAAATCTTAGATATATGGGCAAAACTTTAAGTCTCATTTAGCTGAATAATCAAGATATGAACAAAAGAGACAGACAAAAGAATGCCATGTGGGATCATATCCACAAGATTCCATTTTTTTCTGCAAAAGCTATCTTCTTTACACTGCTTTTGAAGAAATTTCCATAAGAGTATTTGAAGATAGTAACAATGCAAATGACACCAACGATTCCAATTGATCATGGGTGGAGAATACCATGAGGGATAATAAAGGACTTCTGGAGAATGGAGAAGTTGAAAGCATTAAACTTTAAGTGCCTAAAGATGGTTGGGAAACCTTGGCTATGTGGTTCCAGGTTAGAAAAAGTAAGAGTCATGCTTCAAAAGGAGGCTCAGAACATGTAGAAAAAGTCATGAAGTCTCATAAATGTAGCTAACTCAATATTTATTAAACTACTTTAATATATAATAGCCATAGACTTAATCAAAGTATCCATTACAAAAGAATAACAGTATTCTCAATGGTTGAGCTCCTGGAAGGGAAATATATTACTGCATTGATACAATAATAACTGCTAATAAAATGCATAGATCTTTGAAGCCAAATTTTTGACATACTGGATAGAGTACCATTGTTTCACAAGCAGTGACTGGTATTTCACTGGGATATTTTATTATAAGGAATTCAGATTCAAATGAATGCAGAAATTTAAAAATTGCAGACTACTTTGTATTTCTCTGTATAGATAACAGATGTTGTGTTTTCTTTATCAATTTGAACTAGGTAATTTTAGGAGCTCTGGTAGCATAGTGCCTAAGGCACTTGACTGCTAACCAGAAGGCTGGCGGTTCAAACCCACCAGCCACTCCTCGGAAGGAAGGTTGGGCAATCCTATTTCCGTAGTGATACTGCCTCGGAAACCCAAGGAGGGGTTGCTATGAGTTGGGGCCGACTCGACGGCAAATAACAACAACAACAACAACAACAAATGTGGGTATTTAGGGTAATTCTTACTTTCAAACAGCATTTGTTCAAGAAATAAAACAAGAAAAACTGCCACAAGGTATAGACAGCCCACACAATCACAAGAAAATTTCAGTTTCCATGACCACTGTTCAGAAAGGTCAGGTTTGAGATTAGAGTAAACTCACAAACAAACTCACTGCCAGCCAGTCAATTCTGACTCATAGCGACTCCATTAGGTTTCCGAGTCTGTAAATCTTATGGAAGTAGATCGACTCATCTTCCCTACGTGTAGTAGCTGGTGGGTTTGAAACACTGACATTCCTGTTAGCAGCCAAATGCTTTATCCACTAAGGCATTTGGGTAATGCCCTTGGCAGAGCTCCTTTGAGATCAGAGCACTGTTCTAAATGTGCTGTGCCTGAGTGACTGGAATATAATTTAGACAAAGCCTGGATAATCAGATAACTCAGCCAATCTTGGGGTGAACAACAAATAACTTGGAGCTTAAAATACCTAATTTCTTGATATCATAGCAACTCCCTTGTACCTATGCTTTCTTCTAGATTACTGATGACAAACTTTCCTATAGACCAAATTATGGCTGTTATCTGACATCATTTGTTTGAAACCATGATCTGATATTTTAGTGGCTACCATTTATGCCATCTACATTTTCAGACTCTTGAATTTAATTTAACATGAATAGAATTAATTATCCTTAGTAATCAAGGGAGCTCTGGTGGCATAGTGCCTAAGGCACTTGACTGCTAACCAGAAGGCTGGTGGTTCAAACCCACCAGCCACTTCTCAGAAGGAAGGCTGGACAATCTACTTCTGCAGTGATACCACCTTGGAAACCCAAGAAGGGGTCACTATGAGTCAGATCTGACTCGATGGCAGTGAGTTTGGTTTTGGTTAATCAAGGATCATATCTATGTACAGGGAATCATCTGAATCCATTCCATGGAGATCTCTTGAAAGATGCCAACTATGTTTTTCACAATGTATTTTAATATGACATAAGTAAGAAAGTATTTTCTGACTACATGAAGTCCCTTTATTGCTCATGAACATATGAATTCTATTGTTAATAGAGATGAGGCAACTTCTGCTTTCAATCAAGAAAGAGTAACAGGTATTGCATTAGACTTCCATCTGAAACAATTAAAAACTTGAAAAAAATATGTAAACAAATGTTTTTCAGACATTGGACATCAAGCATCTCAGGACAACAAATTCACTGAGAGAAAGGAAACAAACAAAATAAGATGTTTTATTTCTGCAGCTTACTACACAGAGAGTGTTTCCAGGCCACAGTGCAGGGAGATAGAATTCATGCAGAGCCTAGTGCTCTCCCAAATTGAGGATATGGAGTTGGGAGTTCAAGAAACTAAGGCAGCAAGAGTTCTCAGAGAAGATTACCAGAAAGGAGAGAACAGCACAGAGATAAAGCTCTGGAGATCAGCAGAAAGTCCCCTTCAAGTCTTCAGCATAGTGATCAAGGAAGACATATGAAGAAACTATCTAAGGCTGGGAAAATAACCACCAAAAGTATTAGAGTAAATAATTTTCAGCGCTCACACAGTGCTAGAAATATTGTGTTTCCAGAATGTAAAAATCTCATAAATCACAAGACATCAGGTATATTGTACTCAGAAGTGTATTGCCCCAGTAGTGGGAAAAAATTAGCCTCAGGTGAGAGGATAATCTGTTCTCCCTAACAAAGCTTAAAAGAAAGCCTTGAAAACCAAATTGTTTCCAGATAAATAACTTACCCACATCTCATAGCAAAATTTAAAAACATTTACAGGAATACAGAAATATCCAGTACCCAAAAAGTAAAATTCACAATGTCATAGATACAACCGATAATAACCAGACATGCAAAGAAGCATGAAATTAGGACCCATAATGAAATAATAAGAAAATGTAATCCAGGATTCCAAGATGGCAGAATAGGCAGAAACTCTGCACAGACACTCTTCAACAAAGAAAAGGGAAACCAATTAACACAGACACAGAAGATAATCGTGGACCCCTGAGCCTTGAAGGGAAGGATATGTTGTTGTTGTTGTTGTTGTTGTTATGTGCCGTCGAGTCGGCCCCAACTCATAGTGACCCCTCCTTGGGTTCCCGAGACAGTACCACTACGGAAGTAGGATTGCCCAACCTTCCTTCCGGAAGCATATAGAAGTGGACTAAATCCCAACTAGCAGAAGAATTTGCACGAAAATACCAAAAAAGGAGACATACAGACCTGCAGTCTGGCAGTGATCCTGAGCGATCCTGATGGCACAGACAGCTTGGAGATTCCCAAGTGGTGGTAGGACCTAAGAATTAACCTGAAAATCAGCCCTGCTAGCCAGGGACTGCATGGAGGACTGCTCTGGTGGCTGTGGAATAAAAGGGGAAGCAGCAGTGAAAAGAAAGACGGGCTGAGCTGTGGACTTTTGCCTGTCCAGAGGGTGCCGCCATTTTGAATGTTTACAAGCGGCTTGACCATTTGGGATATTTAAAGAGACAGCACTCTCCAAGATTCCAGGGGCTTAAGAAGAGGTTCTACTTTCCAGAAACCCCAAGGACACTCCGGACCTGCATGACTGAAAAGGTGCGACATTCCTCTTGTTACTCTTATACCTCACAACTGCTTGGTGAATGGAGGTGCAGCCACTCCCCACTCCCACACACCTTCTGGACCCACAGGAACTCCATCCTAGTCTGTTTGCTCAGACAGAGCCTAGGTACCCTGCCCTGTCCTCTGCCGATTTTTTCTTTTTCTCTTTTTTCTCGTATTTAATTTGTTTGTATTTGTCTGTTTTAAAACTACTATTATTAATAATACTTTTGTCCTTTTTACTATTCCTCCCCTCCCAGGTCCTAGTTTACATTTT
>NW_006921601.1:13454978-13456887 GCF_000298275.1 Orycteropus afer afer | reverse complement strand
GGTAAATTGTGGTCAATGTCATGAGACAAAGTGTATGTGAACTGCTGTACGGAAAGTGAATTTGCTCTGTAAATTTTCACCCAAATCACAATTAAAAAAATAAAAAAGAAGAAGGAAAAGAAAATGTAATCCATAGAAACAGATTCAAAAAGGAAAACACGACAGAATTAATGGAGAAGGATATTAAAATAGTTATTATAATTATATTCCATTTGGAATATAAGTAGAGGAAAGGAAGAGCATGTTAACAAGGTAGAGAGAAGATAAAATGTGTTAAGACATGGAAACCATTTAAAAAGGCACAAATTTAACATCTAGAGATAAAACCTACAAGTTTGAGATGAGAAATAACTGAGTGGATTAACAGCAGATTACACTGCAGTAGAAAATATTAGTGAACTTCAAGGCATAGAAATAGAAACTACCCAAAGTAAAACACAGCTTAAAAAAAAAGACTAGGGAAGAAAAGTCATGAGCTTTCTGAACAGAGTATGAATGAGCTTTGGGAAAATTTCTCATCTCTCCTACAATTAGGAGCTTTGGTAGTGTAGTGCCTAAGGCACTTGACTGCTAACCAGAAGGCTGGCGGTTCAAACCCACCAGCCACTCCTCTGAAGGAAAGTTGGGCAATCTACTTCCCTAGTGATACCACCTCCAAAACCCATGGAGGGGTCGCTATGAGTCAGGGATGACTTGATGGGACATAACAAGAACAACAATATCCTAGTATTGATATACACTGAATTGTTTCAATTATTGACAACATGCTAAGGACATCTCCCTTAGAGCACATGCACATATGTTTCTGTTGATTATATATCTAAGGGTCTTTTTTTTTCCCCCCCCACTTAGGGTATGGCAGTGAGTATGGATATGTTTAACACTAATGAGCAATGTTAAAATACTTTCCAAAATAATTGCACCAATATATGTTCCTGCAAGCAATTCATGAGAGCTCTCATTGTCCCACATCTTTGCCAATACTTGGTATGACCAGACATTTTAATTTTTTCCTATGTAATATGTATACTGTATCTATCACAATAATTTTAATTTCCATTTCTCTTATTGATAATGAAAAATAATAACTGAGCATTGTTTCATATGTTTATTCACTCATTTGAGTTTCTGTTCTGACAAGAACCCTTTGGAGCCTTCTGCCCATTTTTCCTTGTTTTTTTTTCTTCTTGCATGTAAAAGATTTCTTCATATTCTCTGCATAAATCCTTTGCCTTTCATAGTATTATGATGTAATCTTCCTTATGTCTAGTAAAGCTTTCTGCCTTGAGATTTATTATACTTTTTATATTGTTATATCAGTTTTCTTTTGGCTAATATCTATAAATGTTTTTCTATACTGTTTTTCTCAATTTCCTGTATCCTTTTTGAATTTAATCTCAACATCATTGTATTAAATGAAGCATTTCACCTATATACAATTAAGGTATTTTCTTATCTATATAGCTTTACATTTGTCATATTATTTTGTGCTTTCTATCTAGCCTATGTATTATTCTGTGCTTTTTCTATCGTTTTTTTTGCTTTCCTAGATTTATTTTTTCCTCATTAAGACATGTTACTGTGAAAATGGAATCTGAGAGTCCATGGAATGTGTCTAGCACTTTAATATATTCTTGTTTCTTTCCTTCAATCTGTCTCCTAAATGTTTAAGAAATAATCTGAGAAAGGACTTTTATCCAACAATAGAGAAACTTGAGTGCAATTTTGTTAAAAATCAAATTTCAACTCAAATCATATAATTCCTTATATTGGAAGGATACAGGGTAGAAGGGTTTATAACTTAACTATTCTTGCTCAACTAGTTTCTCTAGTTAAATTTCATTATTATCTACAGAAGTAGCTCTCAATATTTATACCACCATGGAATTCTCTCAATTTCCTTAAGAGA
>NW_006921601.1:13436765-13454878 GCF_000298275.1 Orycteropus afer afer | reverse complement strand
TGCAGTATCACTACAGAAGTAGATTGCCCAACCTTCCTTCCAAGGAGTGGCTGGTGGGTTTGAACTGCCAGCCTTCTGGTTAGCAGTGAAGTGCCTTAGGCTCTATGCTACCAGAACCCCTATTAATATCATACATAAATAAAATTTGGCTGAATATAATTCAAAAATGGTTGCAGCAGTATACTGACAGGGAACTTCCTGAAATTCAAGGTGAATTCAGAAGAGGACAAAGAATGAGGGAAACCATTGCTGATGTCAAATGGATCTTGGCTGAATGCAAAAAAAAAAAAAAAAAGTTTGCCTGTCATACAAACTGCATTTACTAAGTAATAATTCACTTTTTACTTTCTTATCTTTATTAAGGAGCTCTGGAGGCATAGTGCCTAAGACTTTTGACTGCTAACCAGAAGGCTGGGAGTTCAAGCCCACCAGTCACTCCTCAGCAGGAAGGTTGGGCAATCTATTTCCATAGTGATACTGCCTTGGAAACCCAAGGAGGGGTCTCTATGAGTTGGATATGACTCCACTGCAGTGAGTTTGGTTTGGTTTTGGGTACTTTATATTAAACAACAATGAAGTACAGTGACTATTAGAGGTTTTGCATACAAAAGCAAGCATCCAACAATCAGCTATGGCCAAAGAAATTTGGTGTTTCTGTTATCTAAACTGAGTTCTCTTGGCCAATGGACCTCCATTTAAATCTTTACAGATTCTCCAGGGATCCAGGGGCCCCAAGTGAATTACAGTTTGATTCTGGAGAGATATTCAGGCAGTGAATCCTGCATCTAGAGCTCAGTGGATCAGAACTTGACAACATTTCCTTTCCTGCTACACAAGGGCAAAATAATTGCTGAGTTGGACCCTGCAAACAAAGACTTTGTTTTGTATGGTTACCACACAGTCCCTTCCTCTCTCTTTGGAATTTGACAAGCAAATTGGCATTTGTGTTGCTGAGACTGTCATAGAAGAGTGATTGTTAATTATACCCTACATGTCCTGCCTCATTCTGTCATGGATGTATTATGTAAATGTGAGCAGTGAGCAAAAGATCTTAAATTTTATTTCAAGTTGCATATCTCAGCATACTGCCAGGCCCGCCCCAGGGCAAGGAGCTCCGACAGGGGCCTGTGGCAATGCTCCTGCTGCAGAATTCCTGGTTCTAACTTAGACCAGGAAGTATTCAAAGGGTCCAGCAGATGTCAGTATGAATTCTTGAGATTCTCCAGGTCAAATATTAACACATCAACTTATCTCAGCCACTGCTCTGGAGAGCTAGCTCTAGACAGGCTATTGTATGAGCTTTAGCTTCAGACAAATTATTTCACATAAGAATCTTCTCTCTAATTGGTAAAATTTTTACCTTATATCTTAACCCCAAAGCTGGATGAATGACACAGTCTCAATTATGAAGAACCTTCAAACGATGAGACAAATGAATAAGGTGGCTATTTCTAAAAATAAACCTAGTCTATGCCAGCTATCTGGTTTCTTCTGCATAGCCCAACTCAGATTTTTTCTCAGCATTTTCAGACTCTTACCCAGCTCTTCCTGAATCACCAAAAATGGGACAGGGCTTTAGTTTTATTATGGCTTATGAATCAGCAATCAAAATGTTACTGCCATACTTGTTTTGTTTTTACCAGCTCCCAATTCATGGCAATCCCGTGCACAATTGAGTGAAATCCTGCTCAGCCCTGTGCCATTCCCTGTGAGCAGCTGCAGATTGGACCTTTGTGACCTACAGGATTTTCATTGACTAATTTTCAGAAGTAGATTGCCAGGCCTATCTTCCTAGTCTATCTTAATCTGGAAATTCCACTGAAACCTGGTCAACATCATAGCACCACGCAAACGTCCACTGACAGAAAGGAGGTGGCAGCACATGAGGTGCATTGACCTGAAATTGAACTCAAATCTCCCACATGGAGGCAAGGATTCTACCACTGGACCACCTCTGCCCCTACTTGTTTAGATGTGCTGATACACTCCAAATGTGTTCCTTATTCATTTTGGAATATTTTGAGAAGACTACAGAGAATAATATAACAAACACGCAAATGTCCACTAACCTAGATTTAAAAACTAGTATCATTTTACTACATTTACTATAGATCTTTTATTTCATTATTAAAGAAATTAAGGTCTTGAAACTTCTCTTTCCCTCCCCAATAATAAGCTTTATTTTGAAATCCATGTGTATTCCTCCTACCCATGGATTAATACTTCCACTATATATGATTTTTTCCATAAATATAGTAGGTTGGGCAACATACTTCTGTGGTGATACCACCTTGGAAACCCAAGGAGGGGTCTCTATGAGTCGGACCCGACTCAACAGCAGTGAGTTTGGTTTATATATATATAGTATTTTGTATATGGTCAACTTTATATAAATGATATTGCACTGTGTTTATCGTTCCATGATGTTTGTTCCACAGAATGTTTTAGAGATATATCCATATGACAAATTTATCAGGTTCATTTGGAATATTCCACTGTAGGAGGATACCACCATCAGTTGCCTCTCTATACTAAAACTAAATACATCTACAAGGCTCAAAATTCCACCTGATTCATCATATAGTAATGGTTACAAATGTCTCAGGCTCAGACGACTCTGGTTCAAGCCTTCGCCAAGATTTTGTGAATCTTTAACTATGCTTTTTGTGATGCTGCAATGTTATGATTTCAAGCCTCAGCAGGTTCAGTTGTCAAGGAAGTTTCAAACAGTGGGAGGAGAGCCACTTACCTGTTGGGGAATATCATTAAACAACAAAGAGAGGGAAGAATATTTTAATGGATGAGTTAGTTTTAAGAGTTTGAGTTTGGCCTGGGAGAGGCTGAGACGGCAGCTGAATCTCCAAGCCAAGTGGGAATTATGCTTAGGAGGAACACAGAGGCTTTAGGTCAGATGTTTTACCCACTCTCTGGCCTTCCTGCACTGATCTGTGGCAAGAAGATTGAACTCACTGTCCCTTGGTCAAACATCACAGTGAGCAGCCAACCCTGCAAAAGGAAGTTAATTAATAACCTAAAAGCTGCAGAAAGCCTCCTAGATCTTCCTGCAAGTAAATAGCCTAGAGCCCCACCTGCTCATCTGGGTTTTGCTTTCTCCAGGGTTTTAGCTCTGGCTGACCTGAAATACAACAAAATGAAGGAAGTCTCAATCTCAAAGTTCAAAGATTCAGCACACGTGAGATGGGCTCATGTGGTCAACCGTGGGGCGGAGAGGAAGACCCACCAGCACATCCAAGCACTCCACAAGGTTGTCAAACACAGGTGCCAAGAGATAGACAAGGAAAAGGAAGTCCTGGAAAAGTTCTTACAGAAAGTGAAAATGTCCACTGGTCACCTGCCCAGGAGCTTCCAGCATGGATGGAATGATGGGAGCCTTTCAATGGATCAGTCCTAAAGAAAGAGAAGTTGACGGCCATTGCCTAGGGTCCCTTTGTTTTCATTTGATGGCGTGACTTCCAGATATGAGAACCTTCTGCCTTTGTGTACCTCCATCTTTACTTCTCTCAAGATTCTCTATAGAAAAAGATTCACCTTACTCCCAAATACTGGCCCCTTGAGGACAATGCTGAAAAATCAGATGGGATTTGCTTCTGAAGATAAGAAACAAAGTTGGATGGGAATTTTAAAGAAAGGCCTCCCACTGTCCTTGGCTGCTACCTGGAAAAGGACATTCATTTTAAAGGCCTTTAAAAATCTTATTCAAAATTTGCAAATTCTCTCCCAACCACATAAAAGACAAAGCCAACCACAGACAAATTATCTAAATGGAATTCTCCAGTTGAATATTTCATTTCAGGAGTACTTTAAAGTGTATGTAAGTTCATTTTTAAATTTTTACATGTTTGAGATCTAAAGAACAATTTTTTCAAAGATGTTAGAAAGTAGTATGCCTTTACTCCCTGACCTTGTCCCTCTAGACGCGTTTGGGTTTGGTAGAAAGCACTAGGTGGGAGCAGTGGGAGCAGCTCCAGTTGGAAAATGGGACTAATACCTTGAAAGTTGCCAAAAGCCTCTTCTCCTCTCATCTCCTTTCTTTTTCTATCTTCCTTCCTTCCCCTCCCACTCCCCTCTCTCAATAGGTCTTCTCCAAGGGCTGAAACCTGAGGACCCTCATCCACAATAGTGCAGATTTTCTTTCCCAGGTGTCATCCCTGATCACCAGGCCTGCACCAATGTGAGAAATGACTCTAGTCAAAGGATGATGATGGGCCACACCTTCAGGGAGCCTGATTCATTCTCAAGGGTAAAGAGAAAGAGAAGACATGGACTTTAAAGAAAATGCCATGTTACATTACATTCTTGTTTCTATCTGATGCCAAAATTTGAAGACAAATAGTCCTCTCTAAAGATTTGTTTGGTCTCCACGGTCTCTTTGAAGACCTTAAGTTTGGAGGTCATACATGTACATATACATAAATATCCTTTGATTCCAGTTTTTATCAGTCATTGATAGTTTGGAGAGCTGTGTATAAGAAATTCTGGATAAAAACTACAGGAAAGGAGACAATAACACCGTGGGCACAAATAAAATTTCTACAAAAGGACCATCAGAAATCTCTAACAAAAGAAATGTTTAAGCAATTTCTTCTAAAGGTTTTCAATGCTTTAAAAATGAAACAGGTAATATACAGCACCAACTCTGATATTGTCTCTGAAGCTGAAACTAAAATAAGAAGTGGATGTTTTAGAGATTTCCTGATGTTGATCAGGAACTACACAGAATTAATGTTTTCATTATTTAAGTTCTATTTGATTGTCTCGTTCCTGTTCTCGTTCTCCTTGAAATAATTTGCATACCTGTACTGTAATTTTAACAAGTTGAGTATCCAAACTTAAAAATTAATTAATTAAAAATGTAAACTTTTTCAAATAAATTCCAAAAATTTTCCAAAATGTCTCTATTTTTCAGATCAAGCATGATGTTTGGGCTTATGTGAACACATAACAATAAAATGTGTGTGTAGCAAAGTGGGATGATCATGGGCTTTAGTGTCAGTTTTTAGTCAAATCCTGTCTTCCATTTGCTTGCTATGTGACTTTGGGCAAGACAAAATCTTTCTGAACCTCAGTTTTCTTATTTCTAAAGATAGAATAAGAATAATGAAGCAAGATTGTTTTTGGAATTTAATAATGTATATACAGTACTTGACACAGAACTGGTGTTTAAAATATGGTGGTAGGACCATATATTTTTGCATATAATGTGCCCACGTAACATGCCACACTCAAGTAAGTGTGCATAGGAAACTAATATACAAGTATAAGTGGGAATATTAATAATAGCACCAAATTCCCAAATGTTTTCAGGAGACACTCAGTATAGGATTAGCATTAATTCTATTCCTACAGCAAACTTCAAAGATGCCTCTGAGCTTGGGAGGTCTCCTTCAGTTTGCCCTTGCACTGAGTGTCAGAGTGGGATTCTCTGCCCCAAGGTCTATATTATGACTTCCTGCCTGGAGTTGCCTCGAAGAGCCCAGAAGCTGATCACAGATATGACTAAACTCACAGTTTATACTCCAAGGCTGCATTAGAATTGATGGGACTCACCAACTGAGGCTGAGTCACGCCATCCTGCACACACACACACACAGACACACAATTTATATTCTGGAGAAGGACTGGGCATTCCCCACCCTTCCGTGGGTTTTAACTATAAATTCCATCTAGGGTTTGATGTCATCCTTTCATTCCTCTTTCAAACTTTCTGTTTCAAAAGCTCCATTTCTGAGAACATTAATTTAAAAAAATCTTTCAAGTCATTGGGCAGAGTTTTCTATTCTGTGTTCAATTCTCGTCTTCTTTCTCGTCTTCTTTAACTTATTAATAGTTTCCTTTCTGTGTGACATCATCTCTCCGTACTATGTATTTGTGAGCAATACAAAAAGACATTATTAAAGGAACAGTAATTATTCTAAGGTTAAATATAGCCAGAGACAAGGCATGACAAAGGTGCAGGTCCTCAGAAGACAGGATCCTCTCACAGAAAATCGTGCAATGGAAGCTTACATAGTATCATTTTTGCTATATCTCCTTTGAATAGGCTGTCAGTTCCCTTGGTCTTAGATCTTCTCTTCCTATTCTTTATCACAACTTAACCTTTATATGAGAAAATTAGACTTATACACCTACTACTCCTAGCCCTGCTTAACCCCATGCAGAAAAACTCAAGGGGTATGGAATGTTGTCATTAACAAGAAAACTTATTTTCTTTCATCTGGTGCATTTTCTTTACTCCTTTGAACTCCTGTTCCTTGAAGTCAAAAGAATGTTTGGTAACAATCGTCCCTTCATTCACCATTCTTTAACAAATTCAATCATTGATGGCCCCTATCTACCACACCAGGAATGGTTTGGGGAGGTTGGAGACGTCAGGGTGGGGACCAGAAGGAAAAGAGGAGGGATTTGTTTTCAGTTCTAGATGCTTCATTTTGATGAGAGTAGAACATGGGGAGAGAGATGGAGGCTGAGGGACACTGACACATTGGACTTTCCAAAACTGAATGAGTAGTTTGTGAAGAGCCTGGGAAACATGAACAGGGGAAATAATGCCTTTAAAATACACCTGCAAATTTTAAGATATTCTTTCCTCCCAAAGGTACAGCTTAATCTTCCTACCCTTGAATGTAGGCTAGACTCAGTGACTTGCTTCTAACTAATAAAATGTGGCAGAAATAATCTCAGTGACTTCTGAGGCTAGGACATGAAAAGGATGGATTCTGTTTGGTTCTGTCTCTCATGGATGGCACACTCTGGGGGAAGCTAAATGCTATCAAGACCCTCAAACAGTCTATGGAGAGGCCTCCCACCAACAACCAGTATCAACTTGTCAGTCGTGTGAATGAGACTCCTTAGAAGCAGGTCCTTTAGTCCAGTCATGTCTTTACATGACTGTACCCCCAGACATCATTTTATTTTATATCACCATGAAATCCACACTTTTAAAGTGTACAATTCAGTGGTTTTTGGTACATTCGCAGGATTGTGCAACCATCACCACTAATTTTCATCTCCCCCAAAAGAAAGCCTGTGCTCACTAGCAATCATGTCCCACTCCAAACCCACCCAGCCTCTAACAGCCACTAGACTACTTTGTCTGTATGGATTTGACTATTTAGGCTATGTTGGCTATTTTCTATGTATATCAAATCTTTTGTGACTGGCTGCATTTACTTAGCATAAAGTTTTTAAGGTCCATTCACATTGTAGCATATATCAATATTTAATTTTTTTCACTACCAAATAATACCCTATTGTAGGGCTATATCAGACTGTTTATCCACTCATCATTTGATGACATTTGGGTTGTTTCTACTCTTTGGCTAGTTTGAATAATACTGTTGCGAACATTCATGTACAAGTTTTTGTGTGGAGATATGCTTTCAGTTCTCTTGAGGATCTATCTTGAGTGGAATGAAGAGAAGATTGAAGTTGTCAAAGATTTCCTATTACTTGCTTCCACAATCAACACCAACGGAAGCAGCAGTCAAGACATCAGATGGTGTATTGCACTAGGCAAATCTGCTGCAAAAGACCTCTTTAAAGTGCTGAAGAGCAAAGATGCCTCCTTGTAGACTAAGGTGTGCCTAACTCAAGCCTTGGTGTTTTCAATCACTTCATAAGCATGTGAAAGGTGAACAATGAATAAGGAAGATCTAGAAGAGTTGCTGCTTGTGAGTTGTGGCACTGGCGAAGAATACTGAAAGTACCATGGACTGCCAGAAGAATGAACAAATCTATCCTGGAGTAAGTGCAGCCTGAATGCTTCTTGGATGTGAGAATGGCCAGACTTCATCTCACCTACTTTGTTCATATTGTCAGAAGGGACCATTCCCTGGAGAAAGATATCATGCTTTATAAAGTGACTGGTCAGAAAAAAAGGGGAAGGCCCTCAATGAAATGGATACAGTGGCTGCATTGATGGGCTCAAGTATAGGAAGGATTGTGAGGCTGGCGCAGTACTGAGCAGTGTTGCACTCTGTTGTACATAGGGTCACTGTGAGTCAGAGCCGACTCCATGGCACCTGACAACAACAACATGGCAACTCTGTTTAACATTTTGAAGAAATGACAAACTGTTTTACAAAATGTACAAATTTACAATCCCACCAGCAATGTATGACGGTTTCAGTTTCTCCACATCCTTACCAATACTTGTTATTGTCTAACATTTTTATTTTAACAGACCTAGTCAGTGTGAAATGAGCTCTAGTGGGGCAGTGGTTAAAGTCTTGGGCTGCTAACCAAAAGGTTGGCAGTTCAAACCTACCAGCTGCTCCATGGGAGAAAGATGAGGCACTCTGCTTCCATAAAGATTTACAGCCTTGAAAATCCTATGGGGCATTTCTGCTCTGTCCTATAGAATCATTATGAGTCAGAATCAATTCAATGGTACAGATGGGTGTGTCAGTGTGAAGTGGTATCTCCTTGTGATTTTGATTTGCATTTTCCTGACAACTGATGATGTTGAGCATTCTTCCATGTGCTCTTTGGCTATTTGTATGTCTTCTCTGGAGAAATGTCTATTGAAATCCTTTTAATTTTTTTTAATATTGAATTGTAAGAGTGCTTTATATATTCTGATTAGTCCTTTATCAGATACATGATTTGCAAATATTTTTCTCCATTGATGGTGTCCATTTTTAATTTGATGAAGTCTAATTTATCTTTTTAGTATTTTCTCACTGTGTTTTCAGTATCTAAGAACAATTGCCAGACCCAAGGTCATGAAGATATACCTCTATGTTCCTTCAAAATATTTTATATTTTTAGCTATTATATTTAGACCTATGATCCACTTTCAGTTAATTTTTGTGTGGGTTGTGAGGTAGGGATCCATTTTATTCTTTTGTATGTGGATATTCATTGGGAGCTTTGGGGGCGGGGCTCCAAAACCATTCTGCCCCCAAGGAGTGACTGGTGGGTTTGAACTGCCAGTCTTCTGGTTAGCAGTCAAATGCTGTGATAGTTGGAGCTGTGTGTCAACTTGGCTGGACCACAGTTCTGTGTGGTTTAAGCAGTTGTGATGTGGTTATTCATGATGAGATCAGATATATATATTTTGAGCAGCCAATCCATTGAAAGGGAGTTTCCCTAGGGGTGTCCCCTGTTTCCAGTATATTTATGGGCCTCCTGGGAAAAGAGACACTCTTTTGTGGATAGGGATTCTGTTGTTCTGCTTACAACTGTCCGTGAGCGAACAATCCACCATTCAGCCTGGAGATCTTGGATTCGTCGTTTGTTGGAGTCAACAGCCAGTTTACTGCCTGCCAACCTTGGGATCCTCAGCCCTTGCAGCTGCGTGAGTCAGGTAAAGACACCAGCTTGACGTTTGATCCAAGAACTTTGGACTGGCCATCTTCTATAAGTGTGTGAGCCATTTTCCTAAGATGAATTTCTCTTTCTCTATATATGTAAGCTTTACTGGTTTTGTTTCTCTAGAGAACCCAGTCTAACACAAATGCCTTAGGCACTACACCACCAGAGCTCCTATTAGGGGCTATTAGAGAATCAGTAACACAAAAGGTATGAGCCAGCACTAGCACATTTTCAATTATACTTTTGAAGATGTATCAGTCACTAAAACCTAATTCTTTTCACCTGGAGGTAAAGGACATTGCAGAATGGCAAGGAAGCCAAAAAGCAGCTAAGTTTCATTATGATTTTTCACTGTATCATTCAGAACTTGACTGATTGATGCATCGATGAAAGTAAGACAAGGCTCTAACTTTAGTAGAGAGGTTTTGTGGGGTGATACCTTGGAAAGCAAGAGTTTTAAACTTTTTAATCAGAAAATGCAAGATACATTTTGCATAATTCCATTTATGAAAGAAAAATCTTTCCCTGCAGTATATTCAGTCCAACTATGAAAGTCATTTTAAACGTAAGACTTTTGGAAAGAGCAAACCCAAATTAAAAAAAAAAAAAAAACTGCTAGGCAGTTAAAATACTGTGGTTCCAAAGTACAAAAATAAGGCAAGATTATATGGTGAGAGTAGAGAAAGCCAGATGAAGTGAAATCACCCATGACAATCTGTCATATTAGCCATTATGCTTTTCAACATCTGCAACTGAAAAGCCACAGAAGTCAAAAAATAAACACAAATAAGACTCCCAAAGAGCACAGACTGTCTGATGATGATGCTATAAGATTGAGCCCTCTGTCCATTCCATGTAAAAATAAATTAAGTATAAATAAAAAGGTGAGGGCTGTTTCACAGGTGTATACTCTGAGGAGAAATGAAAACTGAGTTGGATGCCTTTCCTCTCTCACACTCATTACACGAAACTCTCCTCCATGTTGCTGCAGAGTAAGAAGGAGTCCACAAGCCGGGGCTGTACCAGCTGCTGGAAGTCAGAGTCCTGGAGGCCTTCGGGGCAGACCCCGGCCAGTCTGCGCAGAGCAGCCTAGGGAAAGAGTAGAAGAGTTGGCACAGGTCAAACTGGGCTCTGCTCAGGTGCAAGTATATTTAGCAGCTAAATTGAGCTAATCATCATCTTAGTCACCTGGCACATTAGCAATCTGATCTGGTAATTTTGGCCACTTGGTCACCTGGTTATGTATGCATGCTGATCACCATGGTAGATGTTATCTAAAAGCTCTTAATGATCTTACTAATGGTCTTGTCATCTTAGTTTTTCAGTCATCTTAGGGACCTGGTCTTTTTAAAGATCTGCCATGTCAAGGATCAAATTAACTTGTTGTTGTTAAGTGCCATCAAGTCAGTTCTGATTCACAGAAACCTTATGTATAACAAAATGAATGTTGCCCAGTCCTGTGCCATCCTCAGAATTGTTGCCATGTTGAGTCCATTGTTGTAGTCACAGGGTTAATCCATCTTAACGACATACTTACCTTTAAGATTTGTTCATCCCAGAGACTGGAACTTCCAGAAGCATCAGTGAACTTATATGTTTTTTTTTTCCAGGGTCATAGAGTTACCACAGAACAGCAAAGACTATTCATTTATTCATTAATTCAACAAGATCCTGAGCAAAGCATTATGAGATGGAAAGGAGGGAGGAGAGAGAGGCTGAGCCCCATAACACTTTCTGATTCTTTTTGCCACTGACTGGAAGGAATAATGCCATAGCCCCTGAGTTATCACAGGGATAATGCAACAGAAGAAGCAATGAGGTCGCAGATATATTTTGCAGCATCGGGAATAAAAATAAAGCAAGAAGGAAGGAAGGATAAAGTGAGACACAGAAATAGAGACAAAAGAAAAACTGACTCATCAAAAGAGAATATGAGATAAGAAAAGAACACAATAGAAGGACATAAAAAAGAGATCGCAGAGAGAACCAGAAAGACCAACAGAAAGAAATACTTAAACAGAGACAGAGATGATGAACTTAGTGAACAAACAAAAGAGAGATGAAAGGAGAAATAGTGACAGAGAAAAGAGTGAAGCACGGGGGGGTAATAAGAGAGGGTGGAGGAGAGGAGGAGGATGGTGAAGAGCAAAGAGGAAAAACAAGAGCTGAGGGGACAGTCAATGGGGAGAAAGGGAAAGAAATGGAGAGAGAAACGCTTGAGAGAGGAGGCAATCTCCAGAAAGAGACAAAAGTAAAAAATCAAAACAAAGCACAGCCACAGAAAGAACCAGAAGCAGATCTGCAAAAGCTGAAAAGCAAATAAACACCCTCATCTCCCCCAGGGACCTCAGAGGTCTGCAGCACAAGAACCTCAGACCTACTCAGCACATCCCCTCCCTCAGCGTCCAGGAACCTCAAAGGACCCTGCACCCTTCTGAAGCCTTTCTCTCAGCCTCTGCTTGCCTGGGAGTGTTAACAGCCAGTCATCACAGTATCTCATTCCCAGACAGCCCCAAATACCCAAGTATTAAACAAGCTCAGCAGCCAACTGACAGCCGCTTCATTAAGAAAAAAATCAATTTTGTTTGTGAGAGGCGACCTATGCTGCCACTTCCCCAGACATGGGAGAAGATAATTGAAATTTTCTCTTTCCACCTGAAGGGAGCCTTTGAAATTAGAAAGAAGATCTTGGGGACAGTAACAAAAGGAAACCTCCAACTCCATATTTTAGGCCAGGCTCCAAGGGGTCCCCATGTCACCAGTCAGGGGGCCACACTCAAATGTTGGTGGCCCTTCTGTGAGCCAAACCACAGACCCACCAACACTGGAGGGTGGAGCAATGAGAAGCCTATCAGTCCATTAGTCACCAAACTCAAAGTCCTGTGGAGATACAAAGATCTGGACAAAGGCCCCTGTCCTAAGAAGATTCCAGGATACCTATAACGCATTGCCATCAAATTGATTCTGACTCATAACGATCTTATAGGACAGAGTAGAACTGCCCCATAGGGTTTCTTTTTTGGTTCTCTAGTGCCACACTAACAGAAATAACACAAATAATTACTTTAATAAACAGGAGACTATTCTCTTACAGTTTTGGAGACTAGAAGTCCTAGTTCAAAGTGCCAGCTCTAGGGGCTCGGTGAAAGCCCCTCAACCTTGGGTTTCAGCTCTGCCTCTTGCTCCCAGACCACTAAAGCTGGAGACTTCTCTAGGACAGCTGCTGGCTGCTGAGGCTGACAAACTCAAGGTTGACAAGAAAAATGGCACAGTCCCAAAATTATCAGGCAACACAGCAGGCCACTAATTCAAGACCATTAACAGTCCCAAGATCAGCAGACAACCAGCTGTCTATTGAGATGAAGACTCAGGTACATACAAGGTCCAGGTGTGCCAAAAAGCTCAGAGACCTTTCTCAAAGCTGATTTCTTATATACTGGAAACAGACCACATCCCTAAAGCAGCTACTCAGCTGCACCAGTAGATTGTACCATGGAGATGATTACCAGTCTTATCACAGGGAATAAATACATCCAGCTGCCCAGCCACGTTGACCAGTTTCCAAATCTTTATGGAAGCCAACTGTTATCTTTCTCCTGCAAAGCTGGTAGATTTGAACCAATGACCTTTTGGTTAGCAGCCAACAATTTTAATCCCTGAGCCATCAGTAGTTCTGGGACCTATGCTGTTGTTGATGTTAGGTCAAGTCATCTTCAACTCTTAGAGACCTTATGCCTGGGAGTGTTAACAGCCAGTCATCACAGTATCTCATTCACACAGTAGAATGAAACACTGCCCAGTCCCACACCAGCTCTTCAATACCTCCTATACTTGAGCCCATCGCAGCAGCCACTGTGTCAATTCATCTTGTTGAGGGCCTTCCCCTCCTTCATCGACCCTCCACCTTACCAAGCATGACATCAGTCTCCAGGGATATGCCCAGTGTTATATGCCATCTGATGTCCTGACTGCTGCCTCCATTGGCGTGGATTGTAGAACCAAGCAATGTGACGTCTTGGACAACTTCAATCTTTTCTCCATTCATTGTGATGCTGCTTATAGGTCCAGTTGTTAGAATTTTTATTTTCTTTATACTGAGATGTAATCCATACTGCAGACTGTAGTCTTCAATCTTCATCAGTAAGTGCTTCAAGTCATCCTCACTTTCAGCAAGCAAAGTTGTGTTGTCAGCGTATCGCAGGTTGTTAATGATTCTTCCTCCAATCCTGATGCCATGCTCTTCTTCATATAGTCCAGCTTCTCAGATTATTTGCTCACCATATACATTGAATAAGTATGGTGAAATGATACAACCCTGATACATACTCCTGATACATACTCCCTTCCTGATTTTAAACCATGTAGTGTCCCCTTGTTCTGTTCAAATGACAGCCTCATGGTCTATGTACAGATTTCCTTATGAGTACAATTAAGTTTTCTGGAATTCCCATTCTTCTCAATGTTATCCACAATTTGTTATGATCCACACAATCAAATGCTTTTGCATAGTCAATAAAACACAAGTAAACATCTTTCTGGTATTCTTTGCTTTGAGCCAAGATCCATCTGACATCAGCAATGATATCCCTTATTCCACATCCTCTTCTGAATCCAGCTTGCACCTCTGGAAGTTCTCTGTCAATACACTGCTGCAACCATTTTTTAATTGTCTTCAGTAAGATTTTACTTGCTTGTGTTATTAATGATATTTACTTGCTTGTGTTATTAATGATATTGTTCTATAATTTCCATATTCTGTGGGATCACCTCTCTTTGGAATGAGCACAAATATGGATCTCTTCCAGTCAGTTGACCAGGTAGCTGTCTTCCAAATCTCTTGGCATAACCGAGTGAGTGCCTCCAGTGGGCCATCCATTTGTTGAAACATCTCAATGGGTATTTCATCCAATCCTGGAGCCTTGTTCTTCACCAATTCCTTCATAGCAGCTTTGACTTCTTTCTTCAATACCATTGATTCTTGATCATATGCCATCTCCTGAAATGGATGAACATTGACCAGTTCTTTTTGGTACAGTGACTCTGTATATTCCTTCCATCTTCTTTTGATGCTTCCTGCATCATTCAGTATTTTACCCATAGAATCTTTCAATATTGCAACTCGAGGCTAAATTTTTTTTCCTTAGTTCTTTCAGCATGAATAATGCCAAGTGTGTTCTTTCTTTTTGTTTTTCTAACTCCAGGTCTTTGCACTATTACTTCATTATAGTAATTGGCTTTATCTGCTTGAGCTGCTCTTTTATCTTGTCATTTCTTCCATTTGCTTTAGCTACTGTCTGCTCAAGAGCAAGTCTCAGAGTCTCTTTTGTCATCTATTTTGGTCTTTTCTTCCTTTCTCATGTTTTTAATGACCTTTTGCTTTCTTCATGGATGATGTTATTGATGTCATCTCACAATTCTTCTGGTTGTCGGTCATTGGCGTTCAATGCATCAAATCTATTCTTTAGATGGTCTGTAAATTCAGGAGGAATATATTCCAGTTCATATTTTGGCTCTCGTGGACTTGTTTTGTCTTCAATTTCAAGTTGAACTTTCATATGAGCAATTGATGGTCTGTTCCACAATCAGCTCCTGGCCTTGTTTTGGCTGAAGATATTGAGCTTTTCCATCACCTCTTGCCACAGATGTAGTCAATCTGATTCCTGTGTACTCCACCTGGTGAAGTTCATGTGTATAGCCACCATTTGTGCTGTTGAAAAAAAGGTACTTGCAATGAATAAGTCACTGGTCTTGCAAAATTCTGTCATGTAATCTCCAGCATTATTTCTGTCACCAAGGCCAAATTTTCCAACTACTGGTGATTCAGTTACCAGTGATAATTAACACATCTTGATTGCATGTTTGGTCAATTTCAGACTGCAGATGTTGACAAAAATCTTAAATTTCCTCATCTTTGGCTTTAGTGGTTGTTCTGGTTACCTAGTGCTGCTCTGACAAGAATATACCACAAACAGGATGGCCTTAACAAACAGGAATTTATTCTCTCACAGTTTTGAGGCTTTAAGTCCAAGTTCAAAGTGCCAGGTGCTAGGGGCTGGGTGAAAGCCCCTCGACCTTGGGCTTCAGCTTTGCTTCTTGCTCCTGGCCCACTGAAACTACAGGCACTCTTCACTCAGGCAGCTGCTGGCTGCTGAGGCTAACAAGCCCAAGGTCGACAAATAAAATGGCACAGTCCTAATGTTACCAAACCACATGGCAGGCCATTAATTTAAGTCCATTGTAAGTCCCAAGGTTGGTAGAGCATGGCAGGCTGCTGAACAATGACACAGCTATGTGCAGGGTCCAAGCATGCCATAAGCTAGAGACCATTCCCCAAGGCTTCTCCTTATATACAGGAAACAGACCACATCCCTAAGGCAGCTCCTCAGCTGCTCACAGTAGATTCCAGCATGGAGTTGATTACCATCTCATCATGGGGAATACTACATACAGCTGCCCAGCCACTCAACCAGGCCCAGCCCATTGACACACAAATGAACTACCACAGTGGTTGGTGCATAAATTTGAATAACAGTCATATTAACTGGTCTTCCTTGTAGGGATATGGATATTATTCTATCACTAACAGCATTGTACTTCAGGACACATCTTGAAACATCCCTTGTGATGAGGAATGCCACACCATTCCTCTTCAAATTGTCATTCCTAGCATAGTAGATCATATGATTATCTGATTCAAAATGGCCAAAACCAGTCCATTTCAGCTCACTAATGCCTAGGATATCAATCTGTATGCATTCCATTTCATTTTTGACAACTTCAATTTTCCTAGATTCATACTTCATACATTCCATGTTCCTATTAATGGAATGCATGAAGGATACAATGTATAGTGGATGTTTGCAGCTGTTTCTCCTCAATTTGAGTTGTACACGTCAGCAAATGGAGGTCTTGAAAGCTTTACTTTATCCATATCAGTAAGGTTAGTCCTACTTTGATGATACAGCTCTTCCCTAGTTGTATTTTGAAAGTCTTCTGACCTAAGGGGCTCATTCTTCTGCACTGTATCAGATAATGTTTCCGGGCTATTCATAAAGTTGCACAGTAATGTATCAGACAATGTTTCTCTGCTATTCATAAGGTTTTCCCTAGCCAATTTTTGAGAAGTGGATGGCCTCTTCCTTCTTCCCAGTCTGTCTCAGTCTGTAAGCTGCATTGAAACCTGTGCACCATGTGCAACCCTGCTGGCACTTGAAACACCAGTGGCACAGCCTCCAGCCTCACAGCAGCAGGCAAGCCACAACAGTACAACAAACTGACAGACAAGTTTGTCTTGCTTAGCTGTTCAAAACCTCTCCACCTTCCCTTTACCTGGATCCCTGATGCTGCTCTGCTGTCTTATCCCCCTAGCTTCTTTTTCCCCTGCTTTCCTGGCTCATAGGGGTTGGGACTGGGTCCCTCCCCTTACCTGGATCTCTGGCTGCTGCTCTGTTCTGTTGTTCCCTCTGGCTTCTCTTTTCCCTGCTTTTGTGGCTGGTGGGGTAGGGCGTGGGTCACTCCCCTTACCTGGATCCTTGGCTGCTGCTCTGTTCTGTCATCCCCCTGGCTTCTATTTCCCCTGCCTCCCTGGCTGGTGGGGGTGGGACCTGGGTCACTCCCCTTACCTGGATCCCAGGCTGCTGCTCTGCTCTGTCATCCACTCTGGCTTCTCTTTTCCCCTGGACCTAGGCTAAAAGGGTGGAAATTCAAACCCTCCCCCAGGAGCCAAAGTAGTAAGGTAGGAGCCATAAGACAGGGGGAGAGAAAGCATAGCTAGAACATGATGGTCTGGTCGAAAAGTCAAGGACTTCAGAGTTAAACAGACCTGTGTTTGAATTCCAAGAGCCTCTTCTTACATCACCTGAAATGGGGGATAGTCCAGCCCGGCCCACAATGAGTAAAATGAAATCCAAGAAGCCACGTCCAGGTACATACTCTGTGTCTTCTGCCCTTGCAATTGGGAGGGCTTCTGGATGACTAAGGTGTGGAGAATGGGCAGTCTTATAGCAAGCAAAGGGGTGGAGAGGCCATCTCCTTTAGCCAAGGACTAACATAATGTTGGGGTGTTCAAGATACTCGGGCTTAGCTGAGTTGGATAGAACCTGCAGAGAGTGGGAGGCCTTCAGGCTCCAAGGGTGGGTCCCAGCCAGACTGTGAAGGACTGAGTGTATGGACAGTAGCCTGTAGGTAATAGGAAACCATGGAAGAGTTTGGTCAGGGAAGTTCCATAATTATAAACTGTCATTTGCAAAATTAACCCAGGGTTTGATGAAAGATGGATTGGGGCTCTCTTCAGCATCTACCAACTTGTTCACAAGAACAAGCTTAATCCCTTTTCCATTTGAAAGTGAATGAAGATAATAGACAAGCCCTTCTGAGCGCTTCTTCTCCAAAATGATAGTAAAAATGACAACAGTGATAGTAACAAGGCTTTATATCAGAATAGAACTTTATAGTTTCCCAAGTGCTTCCAATGCTACTAACATTTCCTCAGGGCCTATTCAGAGTCCGGCAATTACCAGCTGCAGTGGTGAGGGAAATGGTAGCTGGAGCCAGTTATTAAGTGTTTGTCCATTATTAATCTCTCCCTATTTTACTCACTAAAATAGGCAGAATTGTTTTTGTTGTTGTTAGGTGCCATTGAGTCGTTTCCGACTCATAGCGACCCCATACACAGCAGAACGAAACACTGCCCGATCCCGTGCCAGCCCCACAATCCCTGCTATACTTGAGCTCATCATCGCTGCCACCGTATCAATCCATCTCGTTGAAGGCCTCCC
>NW_006921601.1:13430348-13434587 GCF_000298275.1 Orycteropus afer afer | reverse complement strand
TTTTGAGGCTGAGCCTCTGGTGTTTAAAACCCAGCGAGATGCACCTGGTGCATAGGTAACAGCCCAGTTTATAGACTGAGACAGACTATGAAGAAGGAAGAGGCCATCCACTTCTGAAAGAATTGGCCAGGGAAAACCTTATGAATAGCAAAGAAACACTGTTTAGGCAGAATTAGAGGGTTCGTAAACTTGGATGAGCAAAATTTTTATCTTTGTTGAAAACAAAGATAACCTCTAAGTGAAATTTAGCATTTCCTTCAGTTATGAATGTAGCAACTAACCATGAAGTCTTAGCAATCTCTGTCACTTGTTTACCAATAGTGTGATTTCCCAATTTACAATTGTGATTTATAGATACTTTCATATTCCATTACAGTTGTTACAGATCCTTCAAATTTCATTTATGCTCATCATTCCTCAAGATAAACAGTATTCATTAGACCCAGCTTGTTGTTGTTAGTTGCATGTTGTTAGTTGCCTGTCAGAGTTGGCTCTGAATCATTATAACCCTTATGAATAACAGAATGAAATGGTGCCTAGAACTGTGCCATCTCCATCACCTTTGAAATATGTGGGCCCACTGTTGTGGTTATTGTGTCAATCCATCTCACTAAGAGTTTCCTCCATTTTTGCTGGCCCTCTACTTTACTAAACATGACAGCTTTTTCTAGGAATTGCTCTTGCCTGATAATGTGTCCAAAGGAAACAAGACAAAGTCTCACCATCCTCACTTCTAAGAAGCATTAAGATTTTAGACCCACTGCCAGATCACATCTGTCTGGGAAGAAGTGCAGTCAGAATACTCCTTAGAAGCAAGAATGACCAGACTTCACCTCTCCTGCTTTGGTCATGTTGTCAGAAGGGGCCATTCCCTGGAGTAGGATATCATGCTTGATAAAGTAGTGGGTCAACAAAAAAGGAGAAGACACTCAGTGACATGGATTGACACAGTGGCTGCAACAATGGGCTCAAACCTAGCAAGGCTTGTGAGGATAGTGCACAATCAACCGGGCAGTGTTTCATTCTGTCATCCATAGGGTCTCTATGAGTCAGAGCTGACTCAACAGCACCTAATAACAATAACAATTAAATAACACATATATTAACACAGGGAGCTCTGGTAGCATAGTGGCTAAAAGCACTTGACTGCTAACCAGAAGGCTGGCGGTTCAAACCCACCAGCCACTCCTCGGAAGGAAGGTTGGGCAATCCTACTTCCGTAGTGATACTGCCTCAGAAACCCAAGGAGGGGTCGCTATGAGTCGGGGCCGACTTGACGGCAAACAACAACAACAACAAATATTAACACATCACATATTTAAATGCCTTAGTAATAATTTAAATATAATTGGCATCCATTTTAATTTCATGTATTGATTTTATGAATTTTAAAACATTATTCTGAGGAGGGATCTATAAGCTTCACCCGACTGCCAAAGGCGTACAAAGGGTTAAGATTCCCTTCCATGCACCAGGATAAAAATCCCACTAGAGCAGAGATTGGTGTCTGTTTTTGTCACAGCTGCAATAATGAAGAGGAGAAGAGTTGATGCTTCTGAGTTGTGATATTGGCGAAAAATACGGAAAGTACTATGGACTGCCAGAAGAATGAACAAATCTGTCCTGGAAGAAGTATAGCCGAAATGCACCTTGGAAGTGAGAATGGCCAGACTTTGTCGCACCTACTTTGGTCATGTTGTCAGAAGGGATTATTCCCTGGAGAAGGATATCATGCTTGGTAAAGTGGAGGATGAGGATCAAAGAAAAAGGGGAAGGCCCTCAACAAGATGGATTGACACAGTGGCTGCAACGATGGGCTCAGGTATGGCAAGGATTGTGAGGCTGGCACAAGACTGGGCAGTGTTTTGTTTTGTTGTACAGAGGGTGACTATGAGTCAGAGCCAACTCAATGGCACCTAACAACAACAACAACATCCTTATACAGTAGAAGAGAGTGTGGCCATAGGATCACTCAGTAAATATTTATTGAATAAATTTTAAAGAAGTTAGTGACTTACCCAGTGTCACATAGCTCATCAATAGTAAGCTGAAGACAGGTCTGTCCAACAGCAATGCTTTGCTGTTTCTAAGTCTGTACCCTGCCCATTGGGAACTACCAGAAATGGAGTGTTCTCAATAAAAATGGTGGAAAAGAGGGGAGTCTTTTCAGTGAAATAGCTTGAAGGATCTTTAAATCCATCACCTCTCCCTTGTGTTCTCTGAGTTCAACAATCTGGCACTCTCTTTTGGAAGTTAGATGGCTGTTTATAGAGTGGCTTTATTACCACTTTTGGAGTTTCCAACTGGATGTTGGGATTCATCACAGCCCCAGTAGAGAGAAGCATATAGACAAAGCATGGATTCCCTACTCTGTGGTTTTGATTTTCTCTTGGGGAACCCAAACATAAGCGGAAGTAGGGTGAGGACCTCCCAGGATACACTTGCTTGAATTTAGGGCAAAGATCCTGGTGGCTAGCTAGATAATCCTCTCTCTACTCTCATGTTCCCTCCAGCCCCTGTCTCACAAGGGAGGAGGGAGCTACAGTGCTGAGAAGAGCCCAGGTGGGAGGCTCTGTCCAAGGAAGATGGGAAGCTTTTCTCATAATGTACTCTTTGGGAGAGACAGACAGACACTATCTGTATCCTAGCCCCATGTGCTACAGGCCCCATGGCAGCAAGAACACTGCCTAGGATTCTGTTGACCACTCTAGTCTTGATCTTCTGTTAAGATTCCCTAGAACTTCAAAGGTTCACAGTTACTAAATATGGAAGGTTCCCAGCCTCATCTTGAACATATAACTTTCATCACAACCTTATGAATCAAATAAAGCAAATATTACTATGCTCATCATCTTAAACACAAAAAGGCTGAAGCCCAGAGAGTCTTTATGGCTTACCCACATAAACTGGTTCTCCTGGCCTGTCATCTGCAATCCCAATATCCAAGGAAAAGGCTGGGAAGACTGAGAACTTACCAGGCAGGCCACAAGCACGGCATCACTGCTGTTCCTCTCTGACGGTGACCGGCAGAGCTCAATGAGGCGGGACATACCTGCGTGGGACACAGGAAGAACCTTATACTGGGAACTGGGAGCACCTAGGCAGGCCTGACCCAGAGGAGCTCACCCTGTGTCACGCATCAGGGTCTGCACAGGGCCCTGTGGAGGCAGGTGGCTCACAGGGTCCCTGGTCAGCCTGTCAATCTACCAGGGAAGTGGGCTAAACTCCTAGAGGAGTTAATGGAAATTTTTTATTCCCTCAGCTCTGAATGGACTCTGGTTGGGACCACAGTGAGTTGAAGCATCAAAAGCAAACTCACAAGCACCAGAACACTTAACAAGATTGAACTTAGTTAAACCTGCTGCAGAAGATACTGTGAGTCTCTGTGCAAAATAATTTCCTGTAAGGTACTTCTGTTTTACCAGAGCTATATTTAGCATTTGCATCTTTATCAGTGGAGCTTTCCAGCTATACTATACTATGTATAATACACTATGCTATACATTTTTTTTTCCCAATTGCCTATTTCAGTCAGAAAATATATTGTGGCTAAAATTATGGAAAACTATAGACTGCAGTAAGTTAAGGCTCCCTAAAGTAGCATAGCGCCTAAGGCACTTGACTGCTAACCAGAAGGCTGGCAGTTCAAACCCACCAGCCACTTCTCAGAAGGAAGGTTGGGCAATCTATTTCCGTAGTGATACTGCCTCAGCAACCCAAGGAGGGGTCACTATGAGTCGGGTCCAACTCGACGGCACATAACAACAACAAAACAACAAGGCTTTACAGAGGAAAGTTAAAAAAATGACTTTGCTTTTCAATGCAAAATGACTTTTTCAAATTCTTAAAAAATTTATTATGAAATAGTAGTAAAAGATGTGTAGACAGGGAAATTCTTACTCCCAGATGTTTGTCAAAGAATATAGACAAATTCTGATTCTGTTTATCTCAGGCTTCAAGATCAACATCTATGATAAGCATACAGAGGGCTAAGGGGTGTATTCCCAGGAAGTACCATGTCTTTGGTCAATGATAAGACTCAAACTTGTCTTGAGGAGAGAGGATTACATAAAAATCATCTTCATAGGATGGCGGACTAGGCACAAGGACTGCACAGACGCTTTTCAACAAAGAAAAGGGAAATCAATTAACACAGACACAGAAGATAATCTTGGACCCCTGAGCCTTAAAGGGAAGGATACAAAAGTGGACTAAACCCCAACTAGCAGAAGAATTTGC
>NW_006921601.1:13419969-13426090 GCF_000298275.1 Orycteropus afer afer | reverse complement strand
ATACTCCACGGCCCATTTAAGTGACAGTCCTGAGAGAGGAAGTTGAGTGTACTACTAGATATTGGGAATGATATATTGGGCTTCAGACAATGAAACTATAGTGAAAATTATTTCACCTAATGTTATACATACACTTCTAATTTGACCATAAGTTTGATTCTTAAAGAATCAAACGTATTAAAATTATCTATATTTTCTCATATTCAGTCATTTCTGGGTCTTATTGTTTGACTTTTTTTCTGTTTATGCAGGTCATAAAGTTACATTACCAATAAACGTACCACTGTATTGACTTAAAAAAATAAAAAGATGCTAGATATTTTCTGTATGTTTACCCTCCATAAAGCCCTCTGCTGTCCTGGAGCCCTCTGCTGCTTCTTGCTGTCCCTCAGGGTACCCAGAGGATTGGGGAGAGTGCCATACCTTTCCTCATACCTCTACCTAGAGCACTCTTTCCCAGTCTGCATACCTGAACAACTCCTTCTTACCCTTCAAACTACAGCAGAAGGCTTACTTCCTTCTTAAAACATTCTTTAACCCCATTTTTCCCCAGGTAAAAGGTGGGCTACTTCCTGTGGTCCTGTGGGCCATACAATGCTTTGCATAGCTCCTGTGATACTCAAGTGCAAATATTTGTTTCCATATCTGACACCTTCATTAGTCTGTGAGCCACTATAGTCAGGAACAATGTTATATTCAGGGTTGCATGCCTAACACTCAGATACAACACAGCCTAGCATAAAATGGGTGCCCTGAACATATTTGTTAGATAAATAAATGGCTGAATGACCAAATGAGTGATTTAATGAATAATACAATTAATTAATGAATTATTAATGAATAAATGAAGTGATGAATAGGCTAATTAATGAATTAACAAAGGGATGACTAAAGAATGAAAGAGTAAATGAATAACTGAATGAGTCGATGATTGAGTGAAGAAAGATTGGGACCCTAATTAATGGAAAGTCACTGTTTTGACCAACTTTAACTTCTTCAGGCCTTCGCTCTCTCTTGCTTCAGTCCTGGCTATAAGCTAGACTTGAAGCTACACCCAGGGCTTCCATTCCAGCCAGGCCTCAGTTGCATTTTCCAGCTTCCAGAAAGTGGGGCTCACCCCAGTCAGCCCTTTCTCTGTTCTCCTTCCCACCCCCAGCCTCCCCTCTCCACTGCAGCCATAGCCAGCACCACTTACAGCTCAGCCTCACAGCCTCTCGTGCCACATCTGGGTCTCGGCTGAGACGGGCCAGGGTAACTGCAGCTTTCTGCTGGACTCGCTCACATGCCGCCACCTCAGCAGGGTTTCCAGACCTTGGCTTCTCAGACAGCATGCCCACGATAAGCTGGACCCCTGGGCAGGAAACAATGAAAATTGACACCCATCCTCTACGTGGGGCCTTTCCCATCAAGACCAGCTGGATGAATAGATGTAGAGTTCAAGCAAAGGCTGTGAGGTGGACTTAAGGGGTCTCAATACCTGTACTCTTTCTGCTGGGATGTTTCTGAGTCCATGTACTCAGAAAGTGTTCCTATGTCACAAACCTGAGAAAAGGCATCGGGAGGACATACCTGCAGCCATGTAAATTGCATAGTCAATGCATGATCCCCCTTAAACCTCCCAGCAGTCTCATGAAATAGATACAGAGAGAAGTGAAATACCTTGCCAAGGGTCACTCAGGTAGTAGTTGGGATAGCTTGTATCAGAACTCAGATAATCTGATTATTCTTCCTCCCCTCTTCACCTCCAACACTGGATGCATCTGAGACATGACCAGAGGTGATTAAGTTCCCTTGATGGAAGGTGACCCAAGCCTAAGCTGAATAACGGTTGATAGAATGTTTTACAGAGGATTCAAACACTGGAAGAGGATGGAATAGATAGACCAAGAGATTTAAAACTGAATTTAGTCTACTTGGAAGCCACCCATCCCCCAAAACCTGATCTGTCCTCCAATTGTTCTTGGATCCCACACCCAAGTCCACTCCAACCTCTATGTTTTTGCCCATGTAATTCTTTCTGCAGAAGATGTCCTTTTTCTTCCAACTTACCATCTAAATACTTCCCAGCCTTCGGGTTGTAGTAAAACTCCACCTTGTATGTGAGGCACACCCCAACTTCCCCAGCCCCCAGCCCCTTTTCTGTATCCAGTGGCTCCTGCCACTTTAGAATGAACTTAAACCCAAACACAGCCCAGGGTATTTTGCTTTGTTTTGGAGTTTTGGTTTTGTTTTTTGCTAATATGCAAATTGGAAGAATTCTATAAAATTCCAGATCTCTGATTTCTAAAATATTACCTCCTGATCTGGCGACACTGAGCCCACATTTCTGCATAAAAACCCTTTGCTGGAGCTTATTATAAGCTTATCCTTTTAAGTGAGTTTGATCCAGTCCCTCTGAGGCCAACTCATCCATTTATATTACCTGTCTGGATCCTGTGGACATGAGTTTGCAACCTATGGCCTATATCATCTAGCCAGAAGGTCCATAGAGTTCATCTAGCTCAGTCCTCCGTCTTTCAGTTTCACCAGGGAACATCTTAAGTTCTGAGGGAGGAAATGATCCCCAAGTTCACAAAGGAGCCAGTTTCAGTCCAGTGTCTCAACACACATGTCTCTCTGAATCTCTTGTTTTAGCACTTAACCAGATATATCTGCTGTTTTATACTTTCCTAGATCTGCATGGACAGGAACTATGAGTTACATAGTTAGGGACCCTGAGACTATTCAGACTATGGGAGGGGGGCAATCCTTTCTCTGGTAGGTAACTTGAGTGCCACATTTCTCCTTCTTAAAGACTTGAGAGACTCTGTTGTTGTTGTTGTTGTTATATGCCATCGAGTCTGCCCAACTCATAGCGACCCCTCCTTGGGTTTCCGAGGCAGTATCACTACAGAAGTAGGATTGCCCAACCTTCCTTCCGAGACTCTGTATACCCTGCTTTTCTTAGCCCCTATTAACTCTGCACCATACACTCTAGTCTTGGGGCAAGATGCTTCTCCCCAAACCCTCTCCCTCACCACAGAATGGAACATGGTCTCCCAATTCCCCATGACCACAATGTCCCTAAGGCCAATTCATGACTGTAACATCCTGGGGTATTTACTGGTAGGGATATAAACAGGGAGTGCCAAAGTCACAACTTGGGCAACTGCTACAACCTTAAGAAATTTTACTAATTCCTCCTAGTCAAGGTTCCTATCAAGAAACCATTTTTCCTGCTAACAATTATTAGCTATTAGAGATACATATCAAAACAACAATTAGATATCATCTCACCTCAGCAATAATAGCAAAATTCAATAAGACAGAAAATAACAAATGCTGGCGAGGGTGTGGAGAGATTGGAACTCTCATACACTGCTGGTGGGACTGTAAAATGGTATAGCCACTGTGGAAAATAGTATGGCATTTCCTTAAAAAATTGAAAACAGAAATACTATTTAATCCAGAAATTCCATTACTAGGAATATATCCTAAAGAGGTGAGAGGCAGGACACGAATAGACATATGCACACTCATGCTCGTCACAGCACAATTCACTATAGCACAGAGATAGAAACAACCTAAGTTCCCATCAACAGATGAGTGGATAAACAAACTATGGTACATTCACACAGTGGAATACTATGCAACATTAAAGAATAATGAAGAATATACAAATCACCTCACAATGTGGATGAATTTAGAGGACATTATGCTGAGTGAAATAAGTCAATCACAGAATGACAAATATTGTATGAGTCCAGTATTGTAAAAAGTCAAGGAAAGGTTTACTCAGGGAAGGAAATTCACTTTGTTGGTTACTGGGGAAGGGAGGGGAAATTTTCATACTAGTTGGGGGTCACATGTTGATTTGTGTGAGGGGAGGGGCAGTATGGTAAGAGGTGTGACCAGACAATGGGGAAAAGGAGGCTACAGAAACATGCACAAAAGATACAAACAGAGGCAAATACTATTATATGCACAGAATTTCATTACCAGTGTGAACAAACACCAGACTATGGGTAAATGCATAGACAGATGGGAATATCAGGTGGGGGTAAGTAAACAGGAATATAGCCAAGATCAGGGATAGATTTGGCTGACAACAGTCTTACTTATGTATTTGTGCTACAAAATTATCCACATACATCACAGAAGTAACAAAGAACAAGGTTGGAATAGCTTCTCAGAGACAACCAAACACCTTGAGGGAGAGAATCACCAGGCCTGCAGGCTCAGGACCATAGTCTCAGGGTACATGACGCTCAATTGGCACAACATAGTACATAAAAATCTTGTTCTACATCCTACTTTGATGAGTAGTGACTAGAGTCTTAAAAGCTTTTGAGCGGCCATCTAAGATGCAATTATTGGCCTCCTTTTGTCTGGATCAAAGAAGAGTAAAGAAAATCAAAATTTGGAAACAATTAGTCCAAAGATATGATGGACTACGAGGACCTCAGCCTTCACAGCCCTTAGTACCGGAAGAACTAGATGATGCCCCACCACCAATGCCAACCACTCAGAAAGGGATAAAAAAATGGAGATCCTGGATAGAGTGTGGGGATAAATGTGGGACAAAATTCAAAAACACAAAAATGACCAGAATTACTGGTCAGATAGAGATTGGTAGAACCCCCAAGACTATGGTCCCAGGTTATCCTTTGGGCCTAGAAATGGACTCACTTCCGTAGATTAGCTCTCAGCCCAACAGTAGAAAGACCTACAAGCAGAACACCTACCCTAGAGAGATGCACCCCATAGATCAATCAGCCATGAGACATCAGAAGGGCAGTATTCACACAGAGGGAAAGCTGGACAGACAGGATGCATAAATAAGAACAGCACAGGGAAGAGTAGTCACAGAGAGGCGAGGGGAAGAGAGTTTTTTTATGGTTGGGGACTCTTTTTGGGGCCATGAAATCAAATGTGCATGAACTATTGAGAGTAAAACAAGTCTGCTTTGTAAATTTGCAACCAAATCATAATTTAAAAAAAAAAAAAAAATTTCAAACCCCACATTTGTTCCTGGAGTCTAACAAAGAATTGTTCCTTACATACTAGCAGGTAAGGTCCACAAAGCAAAGATATTTTTCTGTTTTCTGCATGGATACATTCCAAATGTCCAGAACAGTGTGCTTTACACACAATAAACACTCAAATATTTGTTGAATGAATATCAAATGAATGGATATGACTATATTCCTGTGAAAAGTCCTACAAATATATAAATATTCAGTTTCCTTTAAATGTATACTTTATAAGTCTTTATAGAAAAAGATACTATCTATTGAAATCAGGGCTGCTGAGGGAGACTCAGAAAGTGTTTTCTAAGTTCTAGCCAAGCTCAGTGCCAGGCAAGATGCCTGAGAATTAAAGGGATGTTACGGCTTCAGAGGCCAGCCTCCAACACCATACTCCGTCTTCAAAATTCTCTCCATCTCAGCCCTGCCCCTTGAAGAGAAGCAATATTGCCTGAGAAGGCGACGCCAAGCTATTATATTGGCAAATAACAGCTTGAGCTGCCCTGGCCTGCTCCCCACTATGCTCTTGTCCAATGATCATAACCTCTGACCTCTTATCCCCAACACTCACATAGCAGGACAGACACCAAATAACTAGACTTCTAGGGCAAGGCAATTCAAAGTCTCAAGCATCCTTGTAAGCGGGCTGCCTTTCAAATGCCCAGCCTGCATCACAGGGCTTGCCTTACTCAGACCTAGGAATCCTGCAGCCGTTCACGGACCCTGGCTGCAATTGTTGACCCCTCTCATCCTGCCCCAATTTAGTAAATAGTTCCTCCATCAAACTTTCTTCAATGAAACCCTGTAAGACTGCCACTGTTGCTTGAAATAACTGATATGCTTAGTCTAGTGCTTAGTTTGCACCAGATACTCTCCTAATGTTATTTTTATATATGAACTCATTTAATCCTCCCAATCATTTCTATGGAGTTGTTGTTGTTGTTGTTGTTGTTGTTAGGTTCCATCGAGTGGTTTCTGACTCATAGCGACCCCATGCACAGAAGAATGAAACACTGCCTGATCCCACACCAGCTCCACAATCCCTGCTATACTTGAGCCCATCATCGCAGCCACCATGTCAATCCATCTCGTTGAAGGCCTCCCCCTCTTTCGTC
>NW_006921601.1:13400830-13417929 GCF_000298275.1 Orycteropus afer afer | reverse complement strand
GGTTTTGGCTGAAGATATTGAGCTTTTCCACAGATGTAGTCAATCTGATTCCTGTGTGTTCCATCTGGTGAAGTCCACGTGTAGAGCCGCTGTTTGTGTTGTTGAAAAAAGGTGTTTGCAATGAACAAATCATTGGTCTTGCAAAATTCTACCATGCAAGTTCCAGCATGGAACTACTTCTGTGAAGCAGGTTTTACTATTATCCCAATTTTGCAGATGGTAAAACAAAGAGATTGTACAGCTAGCAAATAACAAGAGTCTGGATTCCAACCCAGACAGTCTGGTTGCAGTTTTCGTGCTCTTAACCACTATACCATGTTGCCTCTATTGTATTATTTTATTGCAGACATCACTTTTATCATTGTCACATTTGTGAGTTGGCCTCTTCTTCTGGACTGTGAGAACCTCCAAGACAGAGGCAGGAACTCTTTACCTCTGCCTTCTCATTATCTAGTACAATGCCAGGCACATAGGAGGTCTCAATCAATAACTGTTGACTGAGCGATTTTGTAAACCATAAACATCTCTGTAAATGCCAGATATTCCAATCCTCAATTCACAGGCTTATGGAAACTTGAACTAAGCTCTGGCCATTTAAACTTCAGGCTCTGAGGCCACAAATGATATCACTCAGCTTCTTAGCCTCAATTGGCTCAGCAGAGGGTTTCATTGTTAGTCCATCATATAAAATTAACACAAGTGATGCCTTTCAATAAGTAATAGAGTGAAAGGGGAGGGCAGGGTATGCTTGTTAGGATAGCAGGGCAGCCTGGGAGAAAGGAGTTTAACAAGAGCAGAGGCAGCCCACCCAGGCCCCCAGCTCATTCTGCCTCATTAGCGTTGTCTCTGGTTTCCAACTGGTTCCTAATTGCTATCTCATTTCCCAGTCTCAGGAAGCCCTTACCACTCTGTTCCCACCTGCAAGGTAATTGCCTGGTTCTCCTGCAGATACCGCTTAGATCAGCTTCCACGCCAATGAAACCTGGCCCCACCTCACCTGGACTTTGGAGACATCCTCAGCACTAGAAGAAATGCTCTCAGATGACTAGTCAAGGGGTTGGGCTTGCTCTGATCTATGATTTAAAGTGGGAACTCATCCTTGTGTAAGAAGAGCTTTTTACTTTTTGGAATATAATGAGATATTTATCTTCTCCTTATCACCCTAGTTAAAATAGCAACCCAACTCACCTTACCCCTTTCGCTGCTTCAATTTTTCTCCATGGCACTGTTATCATTTGACAGTCTCTGTATCTATTTTTTTCCACCAGAATATAAGCCCTACGAATCAAGTAATTATGTCTGTTTTGTTTGATACTGTTATGTACCTAAAACATGGCCTGGCACATTAACAGGCCTTCAATAAATATTTATGGAATAAATGGGTACATGAAGAATTTTAAATCCTGCTTGAGACATCAATAGCCCCATGCCCTTGCTACCCTCAGCTATTTATCTAAATCATCCAAAGGAGATGCTGTTCATTTTTTTTCTAGGGGAAACTCCTCATCTACCCCCGGGATGTGCTTTCAGTATGCTCTTTTTTTGTGATCAAAATGTCCTGCCCCAGATACTAGCAGGGAATATAATTTTACAATTGAAAAAGCCCACCTAATCTAATTCCCCTACAAATCCAGGGCCCCTTTTATGAGCATTTCGTATGATGTAGAGCTAACCACCTTACAAGGAAGCTGGCAAGGATGGGTACTCCATGTGGAAACCATGCAGCTGATCAGAAAATAAGAATTTACATCTATTCTATTGAAGTGTTTTTGTTAATCTGGATTATCATCCAACTTTCTCTCTCTAGGTCACACACAACTCAGATCAGTGCCTACTAAATTAGCAGCTAGAGTAGGGAATTTTTCGTTCACTTCCACCATCAAGACACAGCCTATATGCTCCCAGCACAGTGCTGCTGCTCCTCCATACTTTTACACTTGCTCACACTTTATTCCCTCAAACAGAAATGTTATTCCACCCTCTCTGCTGGAAAACCCAAACCCATTTTGCCAGACCCATCTCAAATGTCACTTCCTTCACAATGCCTACTCCAAGTGTTACTAGCTTTCACAATACTCTGTACCTATCTCTGTTGCAGAACTGTTATAGCCTGAATTGTGTTCCCCCAAAATATGAGTCAACTTGACTAGGCCATGATTCTCAGTTTTATATAATTATACTCCATTGTGTAATTGGATGCAATTATTGTAAATCCTAACCTCTATGATGTTAATTACACAGAATTAGAGGTAGTTATGTTAATGAGGCAGGATACAATCTACAGGATTAGGCTGTACCTTGAGTTAATTTCTTTGGAAATATAAAAGAGATTAAACAAGTAAGCAGAGATCAGGAAGACCTGACAACCACCAAGAAAGAAGAGCTGAGAATGGAGTACGTCCTTTGGACCCAGGGGCCCTGCACTTGATCCACGGGAAGATGAATGCCAAGACACATATTGATCTCCAAGGAATGCCAGGCCCACAGATGTTGAAAGGAGACAAAGACATTCCTTCAGAATGACACAGAGAGAACACCCTCCCTTGATCTGGAGCCCTGAATTTATATTTCTAGCCTCCTAAACTGTGAGAGAATAAAGGTTTTTTTTTTGTTAAAGCCATCCATTTGTGGTATTTCTGTTATAGCAGCATTAGATAACTAAGATAAGAACTTACACTGTCTTACACTGATTTAGTTGCAGGGATGCTGTTTTGCATTTATTTATTTATATGTCTGTCTTTCGCACCTGCTGGTGTTCTTTGAGGGCAGGTATCAAGTTGCATGCATCACCACATCCAGAGAGCTTAGCACAGGGCCCAGCAGCTACTAGGCATTCAGTAGTTGATAAATGAAGAGCACATACTCACATGTGGTTAGGAACACATACCCTGCACAAGGGCATATGTGGGAACGCATATACAAACACTCATATCCCCATGAAATATATACACAGAGATATACACATGCCTACTTTTAGGTACGTAGACCTGGACATACATATACACACAAATATTTACATATTGATCCAGTTATACACATAAGCACACATACACACACACACACACACACATATCCTCATGCACACATGGAAATACACATATGTATATTTATATACCTACACATAGGCATAAATACAAACACAAAACCACAAAGTCATGTATATCTACATAATACATGCATATTCCTGAAAAGACATACCATTTTCCTGAATGATATCGGAGGCACACTGCTCCAGGACAGACATGTTTGCCAAGATGGTCACAATCTGAAAGAGAGAATGGAGAAGGTAAGCAAACAGACACAAGGAAAGTTGGGAGCTACAAAGCTTTCCTTTAACTTGTGACTCCTTAGTGTCCACCTGGCCCAACCTTCCATCCTCATGGGCTCCTGCCACCCAGAGGTACTGTATTTTTACACAAATGATACACTTACTATATGGTTTTTTGCAAACTGGTCAACTCCCTCAAACATTAGTTTCCTATGTGTACTATGCCCATTATACATGCTTGTGCATTATTTGTGTGGGTGCATTATACATGAAAAATATAGTACATCTCCAATTACTGAAGCCCATTCATAAGTATGAGACCTTAGGGAGCCCCCAAAATCCCGCTTCAGAGAACAGTGTCCTCCCAGGTGCCAAAGGGGTAAGGAGGCTGCATCTTCTGACCTCCTCTAACTAGATAAAAGGAGGACAGAATCACCATCAGCAGCCCAAGGCCTGCCCCTATGAGGCCAGACATGCCACCATCCTCAAGCCCTCTTACTAAGCTTGACACCAACAATTCCTCCCACAGCACACACCACCTCTCTGCTGGATTTGATAATTCACTGCAGTGGCCACATTATTAGGGAAGTAGCAGGCTACAATTCAAGTTCAGGGATGCATTCAGTCTCTCTCAGCTGGTCATCTCTCAGCCAACAGTCTCTTTCATTCTCTTTCAGTAGCACATCTCTCTCTCAGTACTGCATGTCTCTAGCATCTCTCTCTCAGCAGCATGTCTCTCTCATGTCTCTCAGCAGCATACATTTCTCAGCCGGCAGTCAGAGAGACTCCTTCTGCCTCTAGTAGGGCTCCTTTTGAGCTTGGCAGAGTGGCCAAAACCAACAAATGCCAACATCAGGGTTCCACACACCTAAGAGAGAGTGACTTCCCAGAAGATTGCTTCGTACTGCTCCAACAGAAATACCCCAGAAGGATAACTTTAACAATCCGAAGCTACTCAGTTGCTCAGAGCATATTCCACGATGGAGTTTACAAAGACTCTGGCTAGAAAAGCCACACCATGCAATTTACTACACCACACTAGGTAAAGAAGGGACCCTAGCAATCTTTATGCAGTACCCTTCTGGCCCTGAAATACAGTCCTGGAAGGTTCCTGGCCTTCTCTAACTCCTCTGTGCTGTTTAGTACTTATAGTGGCTAGCCCCTACTTTGGATCATACTCTCCCATCCCAGCTTCTTGACCTGATACTGAGCTCTACCTACTCTCAGCCTGAAATAAATGGAGGCCAAAGCCAAGTTAGAGAGCATGAGTGGGAAGAGGCAGCATTATAACCCAAGCACCAGGTATTGCACAGAATCTGATAAGAAACTTCATGCTCAGCCATATTTTACAAGTCTATGGTTTCTAAGTCTAGCTTTTCAAATGTTAGTTAAGGTGTCTATCTGTAGGAAAGAGATGCTGACCCTAGGTGGACAGTGAGCCTTGGCTACAACCCCATGGTCTGAACAACCAGCAGCCTGCCCCATCCTAGCCCCTGGCAGAGCCAAGGGAGCACAGAGATCTCAGAGCACAAAACTGTTTTGAGGAGTGAGCTGACAAGGGATCCATTCCAGGGACCCAGACTGTAAAGGGTGCCAAAACACCACTGGAATGTATTGGAAACATGGTACCATTAATTCACTTACCACCCATCACACTGCTTCTGACATAAACTGAAAAATGAATACTCAGCCACTTCCACAGAATAAATAAAAACTGCTTCTCACTGAGGTAGGTCTATATCTTTTGAATTTTTTTTTTTTTAAGTTTGTGATATGACCAAACCAGAGGCCATGCCCCACCTCTGAGACATGCAGCTCCTGAGTATCTCCTGAGGACAGTTCAGTCAGCTAAATTATGAAACTGCATAATGCACAGCAACATGACGTTAACCAAGAAAGAGTATTATCTAGATATTGCTGTTGGTGTTAGCTGCTGTAGAGTTGGCTAACCACTCATGGTGACCCCATGCTCAATGGAACAAAACACTGCCAGTCCTGCACCATCCCCACGGGGGGTAGGGAACTGGACTGCTGTGATCCACAGGGTTTCCATCGGCTGATTCTCAGAAGCAGACCATCAGGCCTTTCTTCCTAGTCCATCTTAGTCTGGATACCTCTTCAGCATCATAGCAACCCACAAATCTCCGCTGACAGACAAGAGGTGGCTGCCCATGAGGTACACTGGTCCCTAATCGAAGCCAGATCTCCAGCACCAAACCAAAAACCAAACTCACTGCCGTGGAGTCGATTTCGACTCATAGCAACTCCTCCTTGCATTTCTGAGGCGGTATCACTATGGAAGGGGATTGCCCAACCTTCCTTCCAAGGAGTGGCTGGTGGGTTTGAATCTCCAGCCTTCTGGTTAGCAGTCAAGTGCCTTAGGCACTATGCTACCAGAGCTCAGAATTCTACCACAGAACCACCACTACCCCCTTAATAAGTTTAATATTGGTTTATTGGTAATTGGTTTAATATTATCCATATATTATTCTGGATAGTAAATGCATATAATAAATCTCTTCTTTTACACAGAAAGGAAAAGGGTTACCATATTAATAGACTATCAATCTCCCCACTTCTCAACTAAACACACATTGGAAATGAATGACACATTCTTAGGCTGCTGGCAGCATTCGTGTATGTCAGCCTTCCCACCTCAGACCTGGTCAGAGGCCTGGGGGGGGGTATACCTCGTTGGGGAGGGGTGCCAAGAGAATAGGCAGAAAAACCCTGAAAGTGGTATCTTGAAGGCAACTCTGCAGCACCAGCTGTTTTATGAGGAATGTGGCAAATTTATGTTTGCATTTCAGAAAGATTATAGGACAATAGAAAGTTTGGTTGGAAACTTTTTTTCCCTTTTATGATTGTGGGTATTTGAGATGAGTGAGGGGAAAAGAACGGTTTATGGATTGAATTGTGCCCCCTAAAAATATTGAAGTCCTAAGCCCTATACCTGTGAATGTGACCTTGTCTGAAAATATGGTTTTCTTTTTGTTATGCATTAAGCCAAACAAGACCATACAGGAATAAGGTGGGTCTTAATCCTAATCCCTTCTGAGTGGTACAAAAGGTTGGAACAGACATGGAAACATGGTCACATACAGGGTAGAAGACAGAAGCCATGTGAAGATACAAGCCAAGGAACACTGCAACTTAACCAGATACTGAAAGAGACAAGGAAGGGTCTCCCCTAGGGCCTCCAGGGAAAGCATGGCCCTGCCAGCACCCTGAATTCAAGCCTGAATTCAGGCTTCTAGTCTCCAGAATGTGAGACAATAAATTTCTGTTCCTTAAAGCCACTCACACTGGCATTTTGTCATGGCAGCCCTAGGAAACTAATGCAGATGGATTGAAGATGTGATAGAAAAACAGAAGGTTCCCCTAGAGGCATAAAGTGACAGTCTCTAAGAGGGAGGAAATACAAGGCCAACTCAGTGTCAGGCAATAGTTTGTTCGGCTTTTGCCAGGCTCTTAACAGTAACAGAGAACCACCCAGGGGCCACTGCACTCTAACCATCACCACCTGGTCTCTGAACAAAGACATTTGCTTGACAGGCAGAATCACTAGGGAGAATGGAAGGAAGGAGGAAAGGAGGGAGGGAAGAAGAAAGGGAAAAAGGAAAGAAGAACTTTGTCTGCAGCATCAGGTTTATAATATGATAATTATTAGCTCTGTCACAGGCACATAGTAGGTATGGCAGTGTGACGTGTGCTCTACGAGGAATACTCTCAAGAGAAATGCTACTGAGCGCTTTCTATTAACCATCGTAGTTGCCATCGTTGGCTGTGAGAGATCAGTCAGCAAGTTAAAACTAATACTTTCCTATTTGAGAGCCTCCATGGGTCAAGGAAAACTTGATCTTATTCTGCTGAGTACAGAAAGAAATAATAAAAATGCCCAAATGAAAGGGCACTCTTCCCCCTGAGTTATTAAAAAAAATAATAACTTTGAGCATATCTTAGACCAATTTTCATCAGTGAAAGGAAGGTGCAGTTGTAATTTTCAGGTAGTGCCTTAATGAGTTAAGTGAAAGATTAACGAGCCTGACTTGTATTTTTGAGTTGATAATATGGTAAAGTTATCTAAAAGATGGGTGTCAGATGTTTGGACAGGAGCGCAATTTCAGTGCTTGCCATGGGCGCTATTTTCTGTAGATATGCCTCTGTCTTTGTGTCAAACTAATTTAGATCCTGTTAATGAAAATTACTTCCTCTTTACAGAGCCTGTACCCCATGTGGTTTTCTGAGGTGCAGATGGCGTATTCAATTAAGCACAATTTGAATAAATGCCAATTATGCCCTGCTTTGAGTCCCCTTTTTGAAACATCCTTGTATGTGCACCGGGAGTAGAAGGGAAGGAGGTCAATGTCTCTCCTAGCAGGCAGGCACATGGTGGCGATTTTAGAACAAGTTTTCCTGGTTGGATTTAAAAAAAAAAAACACAGTTGCCATCAAGTAGATTCTATTTAATTCTTGGTAACTGCATGTGTATCAGGGTAAAACTGTGTTCCAACCAGGTTTTCAGTGACTATGTTTTAAGAGGTAGATTGCCAAGCCTTCCTTCTCAGGATCCTCTGGGTAGACTCAAATGTCCAATTTTGTAATTGGTAGCTGAGTATGTTAACCATTTGTACCACCTTGGTTGGATGCCAGAAAATAATGTTGTCAGAAGACATAGTGCAGGAGCTAGGCAGATAGTCCAGGTGGATTCAGTCCTGTCCAATGAGGTTCAGTCACGTCTTATCCCTCCCAAATGAAAGGGCAGTCTTCCCCCTGAAGTTATTTGGTGAATAAGGAGGATATCATCCTCTAGGAGAGGCCGTAGGTGAGAGGCAGCATGTGTAGTGGTTGAGCACATGGATCAGTCTAAGTCTAAATCAAGGCTCTATCACTGATTTGCCATGTGACCTTGGACACATTACTTAACCTCTCTGTACCTTAACTATTGTTGTTATGTGCTGTGGAGTTGGACCTGACTCATAGTGACCATTCCTTCCCCCCACCTTGTGAACTTAGAGGAGGTCAGATGCCTCCCCAACATTATTTTTACATAGTATTAAAAATCAAGATGTTGGCAGAGCTGTGTTCCTTCTCGAGGTTCTAGGAAATAAGCTATTACCTTGTTTTTTCTAGCTTATAGAGACTTCTATGAGGCTAGAGGCTATGCTACTGGTATTTCAAATACCTGCAGGGTCACCCATGGTGGACAGGTTTCAGTGGAGCTTCCAGACTAAGACAGACTGGGAAGAAGATGGGGCCATCCACTTCTAAAAAACATGGCCAGTAAAAACCTTATGAATAGCAGGGAAACACTGTCTGATATCTTATTGGAAAACTTTATGATAGCCCTGAAACATTGTCTGATATAGTGCTGGAAGATGAACCCCTCAGGTTGGAAGGCACTCAAAATACAACAGAAGATGAGCCGCCTCCTCAAAGTAGAATCAACCTTAATGATGTGGATGGAATAAATCTTTTGGGACATCCATTTGCTGATAGGGCACAACTCAAAATGGGAAGAACCAGCCGCAAATACTCATTAATAACCAGAATATGGAATGTACGAAATATGAACCTAAGAAAATTGGAAGTTGTCAAAAATGAAATGGAACAAATAAAGATCAATAGCCTAGACATTAGTGAGCTGAAATGGACTGGTATTAGCCATTTTGAATCAGATAATCATATGGTATATTATGCCAGGAATGACAAATTGAAGAGGAATGATGTCACTTTCACCATCACAAAGAATGTTTCAAGATCTATCCTGAAGTACAATGCCATCAGTGATAGGATAATATCCATTACACCTGCAAGGAAGGCCAGTTAATACTATTATTCAAATTTATGCACCAACCACTAAAAGCAGAGATGAAAGAATTGAAGATTTTTACCATCTCTGCAGTCTGAAATTGACTGAACATGTAATACAGATGTATTAATTATTACTGGTGATTAGAATGTGAAAGTTGGAAACAAAGAATCATCATCAGTAGTTGGAAAATAATGGCCTTGGTGATAGAAATGATGCTGGAGATTTCATGATAGAATTTTGCAAGACCAACAACTTACACATTGTAAATACCTTTTTTCAACAACCTAAACAGCAGCCATACACATGGACCTCACCAGATGGAATACACAGGAATCACATCAACTACACCTGTGGAAAGAGGCATTGGAGAAGCTAAATATCTTCAGCCACAAGAAGGCCTGAGCTGATTGTGGAACAGACTATCAATCAATCACATGCAAATCCAAGTTAAAGCTGAAGAAAATTAAAAGAAGTGCACAAGAGCCAAAGTATGACCTTGATTATACCCTACCTAAATTTAGAGATCATGTAAAGAATAGATGTGACATAGTGAACACCAATGACTGAAAACAAGACAAGTTGTGGGATGACATCAAGAATATCATACATGAAGAAAGGAAAAGGTCATTAAAAAGAGAGGAAAGGAAGAAAAGACAAAAACGGATGTCAGAGGACACTCTGAAACTTGCTCTTGAATATAGAGTGGCGCAAGCAAATGGAAGAAATGACAAGATAAAAGAGCTGAACAGAAGATTTCAAAGAGCAGCTCAAGAAGACAAAGTCAATTATTATAATGAAATGTGCAAAGACCTGGAGTTAGAAAACCAAAAAGAAAAAACACACTTGGCATTTCTCAAGCTGAAAGAACTGAAGAAAAATTCAAGCCTCGAGTTGCAGTACTGAAGGAGCATATGAACAAAATATTGAATGATAAAAGAAGATGGAAGTAATACACAGTGTCACTGTACAAAAATAATTGGTCAATGTTCAACTATTTCAGGAGGCAGCATATGATCAAGAACCAATGGTACTGAAGGAAGAAGTTGAAGCTGCATTGAAGGAATTGGCAAGAAACAAGGCTCCAAAAATTGACGGAATGCCCATTGAGATGTTTCAGTAAACAGATGAAGTGCTAGAGGCAATTACTCATCTACACCAACTAATTTGAAAGAGAGCTACCTGGACAATTGACAGGAAAGATCCATATTTGTGCCCATTCCAAAGAAAGGTGATCCAAAAGAATGTGGAAATTATTGAACTATATCATTAATATTGCACACAAGTAAAATTTTGCAGAAGATAATTGAAAAATAGTTGCAGCAGTATATTGCCAGAAATGCAAGTTGGATTCAGAAGAGGATGTGGAATGAGGGCTATCATTGTTGATGTCAGATGGATCTTGGCTGAAAGCAAAGAACACCAGAAAGAGGTTTACCTGTATTTTATTGACTATGCACAGGCATTTGACTGTGTGGGTCTGTTCTGGTTACCTGGTGCAGCTCTGACAGGAATATAACACAAATGGGATGGCTTGAACAAACAGGAGTTTATTCTCTTACAGTTTGAAGGCTTTAAGTCCAAGTTCAAAGTGCCAGGCTGGGTGAAAGCCCCCAACCTTGGAGTCTAGCTTTGTTTCCTGCTCCCAGCCCACTGAATCTAGAGGCTTTTCTTCACTCAGCTGCTGCCTGTTGAAGCTGCCAAGCCTAAGGTTGACAAGTAAAAAGGCACAGCCCTGATGTTACCAAACCACATGGCAGGCTGCTGAACAATGACTTGGCTACATGCAGGGTTCAAGCGTACCATAAACTAGAGATCATTCCCAAAACTTCACCTTATATACAGGAAGCAGACCACATCCCTAAGGCAGCTACTTGCTGCTTATGGTAGATCCCACTACAAAGTTGATTGCCAGTCTCCTCATGGGGCATAACTACCACCAGCTGCCCAGCCACTCAACCAGGTCCAGCCAAGTTGACACACAACCTAAACTACCACAGGTCATAACAAATTATGGGTAATATTATGAAAAATGGGAATTCCTGAACACTCAACTGTGCTCATGAGGAACTGGTACATAGACTAAGAGGCTGTTGTTCGAACAGAACAAGGGAATACTGCATGATTTAAAATCAGGGATGGTGTGCAAAGGGGTTGTATCTTTTCACCATACTTATTCAATCTGTATGCTGAGCAAATAATCTGAGAAGGTAGACTATATGAAGAAGAATGTGGCACCAAGACTGGAGAAAGACTCATTAACAACCTGCAATATGCAGATGACACAACTTTACTTGCTGCAAGTGAAGAAGACAAATCACTTACTGATGAAGATTAAAGACTATAGTCTTCAATATAGGTTATACCTCAACATAAAAAAAAAAAAAAAAAAAAACGAAAATCCTCACAATTGAATGAATAAGCAGCATCATGATAATGGAGAAAAGATCGAAGTTGTCAAAGATTTCATTTTACTTGAATCTACAATCAACACCCGTGGAAGCAGCAGTCAAGAAATAAGACATATTGTACTGGGCAAATCTGCTGCAAAAGACCTCTTAAAAGTTTTGAAGAGCAAAGGCATGACTTTGAAGAGTAAGGTGCATCTAACCCAAGCCATGGTGTTTTCAATCACCTCATATGCAAGTAGAAGCTGGACAGTGAACAAGGAAGATGGAAGAAGAATTGATGCCTTTGAATTATGGTGTTGGCGAAGAGTACTGAAAGTACCATGGACTGCCAGAAGAACTAACAGATCTCTCCTGGAAGAAGTGCAGCTGGAATGCTCCTTGGAAGCAAGGATGGCCAGACCTACTTTGGTCATGTTGTCAGAAGGAATCATTCCCAGGAGAAGTATATCATGCTTGGTAAAGTGGAGGGTCAGCGAAAAAAGGGGAAGACCCTCCACAAGATGGACTAACACAGTGGCTGCCACAGTGGGCTCAAGTATAGCAAGGATTGTGAGGATGGTGCCTGACTGGGTAGAGTTTCATTTTGTTGTACATAGGGTCATTGTGAGTCAGAACTGACTCCGTGACACCTAACAACAACAACAGAGGCTGCCAGCATTCCTTGGCTCTTGGCACTGCATCAAACTGACCTCTGCTTACATCATCATATCTCTTTCTCTGACTCTGACCTTCCTACCTTCCTCTTATAAGAACCTTTGTGATTACATTGTTACCTATCAGGATAAACTTCCCATCTCAAAATTTGTAACCTAATCAAATATGCAAAGTCCCTTTCACCAAATAAGGTAATACTTTATAGTTTCAGGGATTAAGGCATCATGGACATCTTTGGAAGGCCATTACTTGGCCTGTTATACGAGGTAAAAATAAGATAATTTCTAAGACTATTATGAGCATTAAACGAGTTAATGTTTTGTCAAGCACCCTGAAGCTTTTGGTTCAGAGGTAGAACTCTCACCTTCTGTGAGGAACGCCTGGTTCAATTCCCAACAATCCATCTCCTGCACAGCCACCAGCCATCTGTCAGTGGGGGCTGGTGTGCCGCTATGGTGCTGAACACATTTCAGCAGAGCTTCCAGCCTACGATGGACTAGGAAGAAAAGCTGAGTGATCTACTTCTGATAATCAGCCAGTGGAAATCCTGTGGATCCCAACGGTCTAAACTGCAACTGATTGTGGGGGTGGAAAGGACCAGGCAGTGTTTCGTTCCATTGTGCACAGAGCCACCACGAGTTGGGGGCTGGCTTTACAGTAGCTAACAATATCAGCAACAACTAAGGAGCTGAGCCTGAAACGATCTGAGCCTTGAATGACTGTATTAAAAAAGTACCCAGTGCCTATGAGGTCAATCACTCGCATTGCCAAAATGTGAGAGCCCTCCCAAGGGAGGCAAGATCTCAGAGCAGGAAGAACCCTTCCCAGCAGGTGAATTCAACAAACTTTATGCTCACTACCTTCTGCAGCATCTTGAAACCACTGTTTTTTTGGCCACTCAAAGGTTGGCCACTTGAATAGTAGGGGACCTCTCATGTTACTGCTCCAAGGAAAAATGGGGTAAGAAAGAGGCTAGCAGAGCCTTTTGATATTAGCACAAACACAGGAAAAAAAGTACCCTGCACTGACCCGAAGCAGGTACTCTGGAAACACTTGTCCACAAATCAATCCCTCAGGTCTGTCTCATTTCCTTAGCAATGTCCCTTATTACACTCTGACTCTGCCCATGTGTCTTTTCACTTGCTATGCTGTAAACGAACACTGGAGACCACTCAGCATAAAAGACAAGTGACGAATACCCAGAATTACCAAACAGAGATGGCTGCTCTGATAGAACGTCCAACACAGTCAATCTAACATATATTTTATGATGTACATTAATTAGGACAAAAAGGCCAATAGTTCATGACTGCAGTTAAAACAGTTTGTCAATTACCAGACAGAGTATTTCGTTTTCTATTAGGGAGCTCTGGTAGCATAGTGGCTAAGGCACTTGACTGCTAATCAGAAGGCTGGCGGTTCAAACCAACCAGCCACTCCTCGGAAGGAAGGTTGGGCAATCCTACTTCCGTAGTGATACTGCCTCGGAAACCCAAGGAGGGGTCGCTATGAGTCGGGGCCGACTCGACAGCAAATAACAACAACAACATTATCATTTTGTTAACTCTCCAAGAGCTGTAGCAACAAAGTCAACCACAGCTCTGAGACCAGCAAGCAAAATTACTTTCAGCCTCTAGGGAAAGCTCAGCACCTCTCTCTGAGCCTCATCCCTCCACACCTCTTTTTCTACCAATGAGCTAAAAGAATCAAGACAAGGCCGTTTGCTTGAAGAATTACTGGAGCTCTGTGAAAACACACCCTTCTGTAAGGCCAAAGAGGCAAGGGGGTACAAGAGACAGCCCAGTCCTTTTTCTTTCACTTTCTTTTGAGCCTCTCTCTCCCTCTGACTGGCATGACCTGAGGGGCCCAGGAGCTGAAAGGGGAGGGCTGGACCTAAGAACAAGGAAGGCACCAGCCTAGAGCCTGAGACAAACACACTACTCCCATACTCTGATACCTGGTTCTTTTCACTGGCAAGAGTGTTCTCCCTCCTCACTACCTGAGGCAAGAGTGGAAGGTCAAGGTTTGGCCTTAGAGGAACAGAGCCTAAAAGGCCATAAAAGTGTTTAGGATCTAGGCCTCCAGCTGTTGGTGTACTGGGGCAAAGGAATCTCTCTGGTGAGCCTGACCCCCTTCTCAAGACTATGCTGAGGTTGGGGTTTAGGCTTCACAGACAGTACTGGTTGTTGGTGTTAGTTGCTGTCCAGTCTGTTCCTACTCATAGTGACCCCATGTATCTGGAGATCATGTAAATGCCAGATCATATGCTCTGTGTTTAGCTTTCTCCTGGCTTTGTGAGGAAGTGTGGCTGGGCAGGTCAGGCTTGGGTATTGTGAGTCTACATTCCTCTGAATAGATTTATATGCATACAATGTTGTTGTTGAGTTGATCCTCACTCATGGTGATCCCATCTGTGCAGAGTATAACAGTTCCACAGAGTTTTCAAGGCCCTAACCTTTTGGAAGCAGATTTCCAAGCCTGCATTCTGAGGCACTTCTGACTGGTTCCAACTGCCAACCTTTGGCTAGTAGTGGAGTGCTTAACTATTTACCCAGAGACTGCATTTTATGCATACATATTCATATGCAAGGAGCCCTGGTGGTACAGTGGTAAATGCTAGGCTGGTAACTAAAAGGTCAGCAGTTCAAGCCCATCAGCCTCTCCATGAAGAAAGAAGTGGCAGTCTGCTTTCATAAAGACTATGGCCTTGGAAATTCTGCCCCACTCCTACTTAAAACAAACAAACAAACAAACGTTGCTGTTGAGGTGATTCCAATTCATAATGACTTGTAGGACTGAGTAGAACTGCCCAATAGGCTCCTTTCCCATTCCTATAGGGTTGGTATAAGTGAGTAAAAGGTTTGATTTTTTTTTTTTTTTTTGTATTAACATGCAAATAAATGCATCCACTCATTTAACTGGCTTACAGTTCTTATCGTCCCTCCCCACACACACACTCCCACAACCTGTATATACCCACACACAAACTAACTACATTCACCACTACATTAATTACGTTTCTTGACCCTGCTTTGCTGTCTCAAAGCTAACATTTCCTGTCTCAGACTCAGTCCCAATCTGTAGTTCTATCAGAGACCCTGCCCCATTCCTTACTGGTATCTACTTTGGTTGTAAGTACTTCCTGAGCATTATTCTATGTAGTCAGCACAATGACACAATAAGGGAGGAAATATTAGTATCCTCATTGCACAGATGAGGAAGTTGTAGCTCAGAGAAGTTAAGAATTTGTTCAAGGTCACACAGATAGGAAATGGCAGAGCCAGCACTTGAACTCAGGCCTGTCTGAATCAAGGCCTGTGCTGTTTCTACTATGTTATATATTTTATAAGGAGCTCTGTTGGTGCAATGCCTAAGGCATTTGACTGCTAACTAGAAGGTTGGCAGTTCAAACCCAACAGCCACTCCACAGAAAGAAGAGTGGTCAATCTACTTCCATAAAGATTTACCATCTTGGAAACCCAAAGAGGGTCACTATGAGTCAGAATCAACTGGATGGCAGTGAGTTTGGTTTTTGGGGGTTATGCATATTATAAATGTATATGGTGGAACTTTATAAACTATAGAGAGCTTTTGAGATGTGAGTCAGTTATTCTCCCTAGTAATTGCCATTTTTTTCTCCTATAATGGACTCTTGATAAAGAGTATTCATGGTGAGGTCCCAGAGAGGCTACAAAATCCAAGAATTCTAAAATGCCAAACACTGTGCTTCCATGGAAAGTGTATCCCAGCAACCTCCACTTCTGTAGAAGTAATTAATGTCTGAAGGTCACAAGAAGTTATGCCCAGTAAAAATCACTGTAGGAGTTAGACAAGATGACCAGGTCCCTAGTTTGTCACTAGGTTAGCCAGTATGCCTGCAAGTAGCCTCTTTTCCACTTTCCCATGTCAAGTCAGAGAGCTGGATTCCCTGGGCAGTATGGCTCCTGAAAAAGAGATCCTGGGGATGAGAACACCAGACCACACAAATCACTTTTAGGCAGGGAGTTTTTCTTAGTGCCTAACCATATGCAGCTGAAGACCCACCACCCTCACCTGGGTCTGCATTTAGAAGGGGGGAAATGGAAGAGTTTGGGCCTAAGCCTGCCCTCATCCCCCTACACCACACGGGTGGGCACAGGACAAGCATGGTCATGGATGCTTCTGTTTGACTGCTGGGATGATGGAGGGGATCCCACTGAGATATCCAGAGGTGGACAAAGTGTAGATCCAAGTCCAAAAGGCTCCACACAGCATTGGCGTCACTAGCAGATTCATTACCGGAAACCTCACGGGGCATTTAATCTCCTAAGTATTTCAAGGGGTGGTGAGCACTTCAGAGCCTAATTCATCTTCTTTGTCTTCATTACAGAGAGCCCTCTGAACGCCTTAATCCTCCCTCTGCCACAGGAGAGAGTCATTTGTTTCTTTAATGGGTGTGCTCTCACCAGCTAAGTGGTTGCTTGAGCCAGGGCAGAAGGTGAAGCCATCCTGAGGGCAGAGAAACACAGGACAGGACGTGCCTGACTCAGACCTGGGTGAGCAGGAACAGCTCCTGACTTCAGATGCAGAGAACGCTGCCATCTGCAGAGCTTGACCAAATCCTCTCCCTTCACTGTGCCTCTCCTTCCTGGGAATCAGAATTAGCCAGTCAGTCCCCCTGATGAGAAGAGGGTCTCTGCACAGAAAGCCACAGGATGTCCGAGGTGGAAGAGGCCATGCCCATTTTACAGTTGATAGGACTCCACTCCAAAGATTCCCCATTCAGTCTGTGTGCTATACTTTCTAATGTCCATAATAATAATAACATAGCCAGAGATAACATACTATACAAAACATTGTTCCACCTACTACTTTGGCAAGTAGCGACTGGGACCTTAAAAGCTAGGAAGCTGCCATCTAGATGCAACAACGGGTCTCTCCTCGTCAAGAAGAAAGAAGAAAACCAAAATTAATG
>NW_006921601.1:13396584-13400410 GCF_000298275.1 Orycteropus afer afer | reverse complement strand
AGTATGAAGGGATGGACACTGGGAGGAGGTAACTATGGGGAGGAAGTGGGAGGGGAGCTGCTGCATTGTAAATTTTGGTCAATGACATGAGACAAAGTTTATGTGAACTGCTGTATGAAAAGTGAATTTACTCTCTAAATCTTCACCCAAATCCTAATAAAAATAAAAATAAAAAAATAACATAGCCAGTGGCTTCCACAGTTTCTGTGTGCCAGGAGGAGTCCTTGGGTGATGCAGATAGTTAACACTCTCAGCCACCAACCAAAAGGCTGGACGTTTGAGTCCATCCAGAGGTACCTTGGAAGAAAGGCCTGTCAACCTACTTCTAAAATATCAGCCATTGAAAACCCTATGGAGCATCGTTCTACTCTAGCTCACCTGGGGCCACCATGAGCCAGGGCTGACTTGGCAGCAACTGATTTTATATGCCAGCAATTGTACCAAGAATTTATCTTCATTAGTAAATTCTTTTTAACTTTGTGAAGCATGTATTATTCAATCCCACTTCACTGGTGAGGCTCAGAATAAAGGTCCAAAGCTACACAGTTATTAATAGCAGAGAAGCTTTGAACCCAGGTCATCTGACTCCACAATTCTCTATTTTTATTGTCTCACTATCGAATCTTGTACGAACTGACCAGAGTCAGCCACAGGTAAGGCATTTGAAGGTGAAGGGACTTACAATCGTGTTCAATAGGTGAGAAACACAGAACCTGGAGATGTCTAGCTGAAGAAGAAAAGGGCGTGCGCAAGGGAGACCACACAATGTGGCCCTTGCAGCCTCCTTCTCCACACCCGAGGGCTATGAGCCAATCAGACCAACAGTCAGGACAGTGGCAACCACTCTTTATCTGTCCATACTGTCATACCTTGTCACTATGGGGTGAGGGCAATAACTTGTTCAACTCTAAGAAATGGGAGATTAGACTAGGAAAAGATATTATGGATATCTTGGAAGGCCAAGTTGAAGATTTTGGATAATTCATTCTTTGTGTTCTTCCCTGGAGCATCGGGTTTGAGATCAATGATATTCAGCATTTATCAAGAACTTAGTAGGACATAAGCATTGTATTAGGCTCTTTATTTGTATTAGCTCTCTTCACAATAACCCTGCACAATAGGCATTAATTTACTAATGAATAGAGGAGAAAGCCAACACTCAAGAGGTTAAGACTCACCCAAGGTCACCAGTTAATAAACAGCCAGGGCAGGATCAACACCCAGTCTCTTTGACCCCACAGCTTCATACCCTCTTTCACTTCAATTTCTAAGATGCCAGCAGATGAAGGTCAAAGGTTAAGGTCTAAGTGAGGCCAGAATGCAAATGTTAGCTAGATACTTCCAACCATACTATTTGGGGACATCCTCTGTGAGCCTCTTCTCTATAAAATGGGATAAGTATCACCAACCTCAAAGGATTTTTATAACCATTATATGTCAATGCTTCTATACTAGAAAATTCTGACTGATTGGGAGTTTCTCTGGCCAGCTGCCCTTCAAAAGTTAATCCTAAGGATAATAAACAACAGATGAAGCATCGTCTTATTTATTCCCTTTTATGCCCCAAACAAACAATTGGGAATTTTTTTCATGGGCTCCAGCTCTGGGCTAGAGGCCTTAAGAAATACTGGGGAAAGAACATGGGAGGTAAATGGTGGTAAGCAGTATTAGAATGCTCACCTTCCATGCAGGAGACCCAGGTCTGATTCTCAACCAATGCACTTCATGTTCAGCCACTACCCATCTGTCAGTAGAGCTTGGGGGTTGCTACAATGCTGAAAGGGGTCACTTGAGTTTCCAGATTCAGAGAAGGAAGAAAGGCCTGGTGATCTACTTTCAAAAGTCAGCAATGAAAACCACATGGCTCACAACAATCCAATCCCGTAGTCACCAGGAGTTGGGGCTGACTCCATGGAGCTAACAGCAGCAGCAGCAGCGGCACCAATAGAACATGAGCCATGCCCTCAGGGAAAATAAAAAGACTCACATGAAATAATTAAGGAAGAATAAATATCATTAGATAAGTAAACACTGAATTGTGAGGTTTTGACTTTAAGAAAAGAGACAATTCCCGAATGCTAGAGTGATTAGGAAAGACTTTCTTTGAGAGGTTTAGCAGGAGCTGGAAATCAACGTTGTGGTGGCTTCAGCTAAGTGCTGAGGCTGGAAATAACAGATGGGGCAGGGAGGCTAAGTTGCAGGCAGGGCTGACCTGATTTGAGAGTTATGAGGATCGCCTAACATAAAGCTCAGGCACCTGGTTGAATTTACAGAGACCTAAAACCCACCTGATCCACCCTCACCACTTTGTGGTGAAAGGGGAGGCAGAGTGAGGCAGAGGTGAGATGGGATAGAATTCTAGAACATCAGAGTTTAAAGTCCTTTAAAACCCTATCATTTAATGTTTTCAACCATTTTTAGTAGTAAAACCCATTTTCCCCAAATAAAACCTTGTGTGAAGCTCAACCCTCTGCTCCAAGCTTTGCTTTTTTTGGGTACACTGTAGATAGGACACAGACCTTCTGAGGAGTCCCAGGGACCTAGGATGGACAGGTCTGGATGGTTGGGACAAGAAAAGAGGAGTCGAACTTAGACATGCTCCAAGGATATGAAAGATGCTGAGAATGTATGTTTTCACCTTCCTACAGAATTCAAGGCTCAGAGTGCCAGAGAAAGGGACTGACAGGGCAACCATGTGCTGCTCGGCTGTGTTGTCTTCCCTACCCCCAGGACCTAAGCCCTGGCTGCTGCCCACTGATATCTACATGGTTACAAGCCGTGGGCCTGCTCCCTCCTGAGCTTCTCACCTGGTCCCGGGTGTAAGGCGTGTCCACTCTCTGCTTGTCACTGCAGGCTTCCAGGAGAACACGGATGGCATTCAGCTGCAGGAGCATCTCACAGGCCATGGTATCAAAGAAGGTGATGTTGGCAAGGGCTGCAGAAGCCAGCAGGAAGACTTCCCCAGATGAGGCCTCTTGGCACAGTTCTGGATGAGCAAAGGGAAGGAAATGGATTCACAGCTGCAAAGCGTTACCACACTAGTTATCTCAATTGGCTCCCACGATAGCTCTGGGAGATAATGTGGGCAAGTGTTATCACGGTCATTTTATGGATGATGAATGTAGGAACTACAGAGGGAAATTTATGTGTACACTTAAGTGGCATAGCTGGGATTTGAAACCTGGTGGGCAACTCCAAAGAGTCCCTTGGTTGTACAAACAGTTAATGTTATCTGCTAACTAAGCAGATGACAGTTCAAACGCATCCAGCGATAACATGGAAGAAAGTCCTAGTGAAACACTTCTGAAACATCAGTCGCTAAAAACCCCAAGGAGCACAGTTCTATCCTCACACACAAGAGGTCTCCATGAGTCAGAACTAACTGTGAGACAGTTGGTTTGGTTTGGATTCCTGTTTGGCCTTTCATCCAGCAAGTATTTCTCAAGGGAACACTGTGTGTCAGGCATTGTGCTGGGGTCATGGAAGGCACACTGAACAAAGAAGTCAAGCCCTGGTCCTTGTGAATCTTACATCCTAATAGTGGGAAAGAGAAAGAAATATTTACAAAGTTAATATTAACAATCACAAATTCTGATAAATGCAAGGGAAAAAAAATAAATAAGTGCTAAGATCGAGAATGACTAGAAGAAGCCCACTACAATGTGAGGACAGGTCTCCTTAAGAATGTGACTTTCGAATAGGTCATCAAAAAATTACCAACTAAAAAAAGTCCTGGCCCAGATGGTTTCACTGGAGAATTCTATAAAACATTCAGAGAAGAAGTGATACCAATCCTACTCAAAGTATTCCAAAACATAGAAAAGGA
>NW_006921601.1:13391911-13393358 GCF_000298275.1 Orycteropus afer afer | reverse complement strand
CAAAGTATATGTGAACTGCTGTATGAAAAGTGAATTTACTCTGTAAATCTTCACCCAAATCCTAATAAAAATAAATAAATAAATAAATAAAGAATGTGACTTTCCAGCTGTGACATTAAGGAGGAAGAGGAGCCAGTCATGATACTGTTTAGGGGAAGAACAAGTTGCAAGTCAAGGAAGCAGCATGGAGAAAGGCCCTGAGACAAGAAAGAGTTCCAAGTCCATTTTTGTCTCTAATAACATATACTAGACTGCCACTAAATTGGCTTTAAGAAAGAAGCTGAAGTTAAAACAAAGAGACTCAACCTCTCTAGCCTCATCAGTAGTTTCAGTAATCTGTTTTGGTCCCAGATAAAAATCTGGCTACAGGGAAGTCCTACACCAAGTCCCTGAATGTCAAGATCTTTCTCTCTGATCTCACAGGCCATAGTCCAGAATAACCAGATTCCTCCACCTAAATCTGTCATTGTACTGAGAGTCTTTAAGGAAGAGAGCCTATCCTTATTCCTTCACCACCTAACACATTACCCTATGGGCCCATATGACTTGCACTGGGGATAGACTACAAGAGGGAACGTAAAAGGGCTCTGTCCATAGTCCTGTCCCCATAGCCTCATCCCAAAGACTATACATCTGACTTCTGATTCTCAGCTTGAACTTGACCAACAACTGATAATACCTCTACAGAACTATAGGAAGAGAAGCTACACCGCAGGGAAATGGCCCCAGGAAATAAAGAAACGTCAGGAGACACTATTGAACTACGTTTTATCCTGGTCCTTAGTTCTTGTCTCTAGACAGAGTATACTTCCAGGTTCTGATACTGAGTAAACTACCCAACCCTTGGCAATCTGCAGTGAATGCAACTACTGATCACCACCTAGAAAGGGACAGAAAATGACATTAGTTGACCACCTGTAATGCGTCTTGTATTGTTCCATTAAATTCTGATCACCATTAAAGTAGAAAATGATTGTCTCCATTGCAGATATAGAAGGTGAGACTTGGAGAAGCAGCAGCTACCATTTATCAAGTGTTTACTTTGCACCAGGCACTGCTGTATGTGTTTCACTTCACTAAGTCATTTAATCCAACCCAATTTTTAATCACAGTTTTCTAGATAAAGGAACTGAAGATTCAAATGTTAAATGACTTGTCCAATGGCTATGGCCAGGAAGTAATTGTTAGGGCCTAGAATCAAATTCATGTCTGCCTGACTCCAAAGTCGCCAGTCTTTCTATACTCTAGGCTACCTCTTGGCTCTGGACTTCTTTGACTCATTCCCAGTGTTGTTGTTGTTGTTGTTATGTGCCGTCGAGTCGGATCCAACTCATAGCGACCCCTCCTGGGGCTTCTGAGGCAGTATCACTACAGAAGTAGATTGCCCCATCTTCCTTCCGAGGAGTGGCTGGTGGGTTTGAACCGCCAGCCTTCTGGTTAGCAGTCA
>NW_006921601.1:13372887-13391811 GCF_000298275.1 Orycteropus afer afer | reverse complement strand
CACTATGCTACCAGAGTTCCTTCATTCCCAATAAGCCCCCACAAATGTAGCTTTCAATCTTACCAGGAGAGCAAGGTCTGCCTCTGGGCAGCTCTATGCCCCCACAGACCAGGTGTGACCACTAAACAACTCAGAATCTTAATCTAACCACCCCAGGCTCAGACAATAGATTAGCCAAGGAATTAAGACCTGCCTGATACTCTGATTTCTGGAGAATCACTCAAGTTAGCCAACCCCCTCAAGGCCACCTTCTCAGACCCAGGGCCTGGGTGAGATCATAGGACTCATTGGCCCACTTTGCTGAGAGATTTCATCTAAGTCTCAACACCCACTCTCATTCTTATGCAGATGTGTCCATTGTTGCCGACACAGCGATTATTAACACAACCATCTAAGTGCCTTTTAATTTCAGTGCGCATTTATTTAAACTATAGTCTGAATCACCTGAAGTGTGTTATGAAGATTAAATTGAGGATTCCAGTGACTCATTTATAAATGTTTCCAGGGGATGCCAAAAAAAAAATTGGAGGGCTGTTTCCCACCAAAGAACAGAGGCCTGGCTTCTTGCCCAGAAGATATAGCCCATCTGCTGAGTCTGAGTGGACTCCATAATGCATCTTCATGGGGATGAAATATATAAGTATACTCCTCTTCTGGGAGAAGCCCAGACAGGACAGAGAAGTAGGAATGGACATATGGCAATAGTGAAAGTTTGTTTGGACACTTATATATGCTTTGAGTTGGTTATTTGCTTTAATAATTCCTAACATTTATAAATTGGAAAATTTTTCTAGAAAATTTTAAATTTTGGGATTATCTTTAAAATTTAGGGATTTTCCTACATACCAACAATCAACTGGAGTTGGTTTCTTCCCCCTTTAGTCAATGCAGATGATTTTCAATTTGACACAGGATCCAAACCCTCTATATTCTTTTTTCATCTGGCCTTCTCCAACTTATTTATGTTTCTTGCATGGCTCTTGTGGGTATTTGAGTATGATACTCCTGGTATAAGCAAACCTTAACAGTGTCATATGTTCTTAACAAAGTTCTTCAACCTCTGTAAATTTAGATGTCTTCTCTTGTAAAGAGTTGGCATTGAACTTTGTGACCTTTTGAGTTCTGCCAGCCAAGACTTCCAACTATCGGCTTCCATGTTTTCCAATTTTGAATAATTATAGATATTGGCAAATCAATTTCACCCAGCCACAATTCCAGTGACAGAAATCAGCCATAAAGTCAACTTAAGTGATGCTGCCTATGTGCAAAGTTCTTGCAGATCTTAACAGTCTAGAGCTAGAAACATCCTTGGGAAAAATGGTCCCAAACCCTTGTTTAAAATAATAGGAAAATAGTAATGTAAGCTTTACTAGGTGATGTGGCTAGTGAGTATCAGAATCTTACACAATGCCTGCACAAAGTTGCTGGTCAATGGCTATTTGTTCAATGGATGAATGGAAAGTAGGACCCAAACCTGAGTGTTCTGACTTTTAAACTAGTACTCCAGGCTGCTCCTAAATTTAAGCGATTGCAGAATCCCTCAGCCTTGGTCTGGTGACTCCAAGAGCTGACCTATAATTTCCATTCATTTTCAATAATATAGGAATATAGAGACAGAAGTAAGGCTAGAGAGAAGCACAGATCCACCATCACCTTTAAAAAAAAAATAAAGGAACTAATCAGCATATATGATCATGAGACTAGAAGAATTAGATGGTGCCTGGCTACCACCATCAACCACTCAGAGGGGGATCTGTGTAGGAGATGCTGGATTGAGTGGGAGAACAATGTGGAAAAAAACTTGAAATCATTAAAAAAAAAAAAAAAAAAAAAGGATCAGATTTGCTGGTCTGATAGAGCCTGGTGAAACCCCAGAGAATATAGCCCCTAGCTGCCCATCAGGTCTGGAACTGAACTCACTCCTGTGACTTCCAGCCAAATAAAAGACAGCATATGGGCTGAATATTTACATCAAGTAGGTACATTCCTTGGAGAGATCAATCGTGGGAGAAAAGAAGGGGAGTGTATGCATAGGGAGACCATGCCAGGCAGGAGTGCATGGGTGGGAAGGACACAGGGAAGAGATAACTACCATCAGAGTCTCTGTGGTGTAGTAAATTACCTGGTATGGCTTTTCTAGCCATAAGTCTTTGTAATGAGCTTTGTAATTTGCTATGAGCAACTGAGGAGCTCCTGATTGTAAAAATTATCCACCTGGGGTATTTCTATTGGGCATGGCGCAAAGCAATGTTCTGGGGAAGTTTGCTCTCTCTCATTTGCTTAGAATTCTAATGTTATGATTGGCTAGTTTGGCCACTCTGCCAGGCTCAAAAGGAGGCCTCCTAGAGGCAGAAGAGGTCTGACTGCTGGCTGAGAAGGACGTGCTGCTGAGAGAAACGCGCTCCTGAGAGATACATGCTGCTGGGAAAGAGACGCAAGAGACATGCATTGCGAAGAGAGATACCAAGGGACATGCACTGCTGGGAGACAGACCATGAGAGATTGTTGGCTGAGAGATGGTGGGCTGAGAGAGACCAAGCATTTTTCCTGAATTTGAATTGTGACCTGGTGCTTTCCTAATAAAATCCATAATCTGTGAGTTCTGTGTGCCCACTGCAGTGAATTATCAAACCCAACAGAAAGGTGGTGAGTGCTGTGGTTGGTGTCAGGGACAGTGAAAGGGCTGGAGAGAAGTAGCATGTCTGGCCTCGCAGGAATAGGCCTTGGGCTACTGATGGTGATTCTCTCTTCCTCTTGCGCAGTTAGAGGAGGTCAGAAGATGTGGCCTCCCTGCCCTTTTGGCAGTCTCTCTGGTCAGAGATCTGAACCTTAGAATCTCAGGCCCCATTCCTCCCAAAGGTTTGTCCTGATTCCACTGTGAAAGGCTAATTAATCTGAACCTGACCACAATTCAAGGTGCTTCTCAGAGGGCTGCATACATTTTATTCGAAGAGCTCGTCAAACCCCAGTGGCTACTTTCATGGTGGAATTTCAGCCAGTGTGATCATCTATGCAGGAGATGTTGGGGGTGCAATGAGCAGACCCTCTTGACCCTTCCAGAAGTCAGATCTGACATGGTCCTCTCACCCACTGGTCCTCTCCCACTACATGACTCACTGATGAGGGCTGTCACGATCTCCTCCATGCTTTCCAGGAAGCTGCTAAGGTGCTGAGTGAAGGGCAGGTGTGGGGAGGTGACCTGGGCCACCACAGCCGCAGCCTCAGCCCGTGTAGCCTCTGAGTGGCTGTCGTCAGTCAGGATGTCAGCCAAGCACAGAACACCATCCACCTGCAGAGAGAGAAAGGGAGCTTACCTGTGCATCCTAGGAAAGCACCACTGCCTATGAGAGTAATAACATAAAGACTCAAGTCCTCCCACCCCCAACATGGCCCAGTCTTGAATTTTCAAAATAGTCCCAGGACCTAGTGTGGAGGCAGGGACAACAAGATGACAATGCCCACAAAATGATCCAATGTCTGGTCCATGGAGGCCTGTCCTTTGACTACTGCAGAGAGCAGTGACCTCCCAATGTTTCCTGGTTAGAAGGCATCCAGCCAAGTGTCCAGGAGCTATACCCTGATCATCCACCACAGCAAAATGTAGTGGAAAGAATAGTCACTTAGAAATCTCACATCCTGAGCTTCAACCCTGGCTCCTTCTTGCTATGACTTGGCATTAGTCACTTAGCCTCTCTGAAACTATTTTCTCATCCGTCAGTGGGGTGTTGGGGGCTTGAAGGAGATAAAGCAGGCAATGGTTGTTCCAAAAGAAATGCTTAAGAAATGATGGTTCGCTCCTCCCTTCCTTGGACTTAACAGCATACTGCTGAGGTCAACATCTTTCCTTCCTCATCTTGTCTACCAACTCCCCCTTAAAAAAGGCATGCTTCCTGGGAGGCCTTGCTCTCTCAGCCCGACCCAAAAGAAGCAAACCTGTACATGGTGGGACATGAATGCCAGATACAGACTCCAGCTTCCCAGCTCTGCCCCACTTGCACTTGCTCCTGGAATCATAACTACTATTGTTGCTGGCTGTCATCAAATTGGCCCCTAACTTATGGCAACCACACACATAATGGAAAAAAACACTGACTGGTTCTGTGCCATCTGCTTGATCAGCTGCAGATCAGACCGACATGATCCGTAGGGTTTTCACTGGCTAATTTTTCGAAGTAGCTCACCAGGCTTTCTTTTTAGTCTCTCTTAGTCAGGAAGCTCTACTGAAATCTCTTCAGCATCATAGCACACTCGGTCCACCACTGATAGATACGTGGTGGTTGTGTATGAGGTGACTTGGCTGGGAATTGAACCAGAGTCTCCCACATGGGAGGCTAATTCTACCACTGAACCACAACTGCCCTCATATGGAATAATAAAAGCTTCTGCTTATCTTGTGCTTACGACGTGCCAGGCACCAATCAACACAACACAACGCAACACAACACACTGCCATCGAGTTGGATCCAACTCATAGTGACTCCTCCTTGGGTTTCCAAGGCAGTATTACTGTGGAAGTAGATTACCTAACCTTCCTTCTGAGGAGTGGCTGGTGGGTTTGAACTGCCAGCGTTCTAGTTAGCAGTCAAATCCCTTAGGCACCACTGTACATATATTATTATATTACTTAATTTTCAAATAACTATCTGAGGTCAGTATTACCATTATAACCATTTTATAGATGAGAAAACTAAAACAGAAAGATCAATGTGCTTGCTTCAGTTCATTAACTTCAGAACACTTAAACTTAAATGGTCTGGCTTCAAAGCCCATGGATTTGAGCATGTTATCATTCAGCCTCCAGACTAAGTCTCTATCAAGGGTCAGTAGATCAGACTTGTTTGGAGAAAAAGGGGTGGGATAGTTGTTTTGGCAGTAACTTGTCAAGGTTAGCTCAGCAGCACCCCAGACACCCCAGGACACTACCCAGCATGAGGACTGCCACCAAGTGCTAAGGAGCCTTTACCTGCTCAGCAATGGGAGGCAGGGATAGAACTGGAAAGAACCACAAACAGGTGAAGTGAGGAGAGGTCTGTCCAGATGCTCCCCACACCCACCACAGGCCTGAGGTACCTATCCCTATGCCCTTACTTCCTGCCACTCAGCTCCAGTGGCTCTCCAGAGACCTGTGTTTCCTTTGACTAATTATCAGCACTGAGTTCTGCGTGCTTCCCTTAAATGGCCCTTGGGAGCTGTAAGGTCCATTAGCTGCAAAAGCCTTTGGCAATCTCAGACTCAAAGGAGATAAATGTGGAAACAGGAGCCTGGGGAACTGTCTGCAATAAAACTCACCTGGATGTGCTTCATAAAAGGGAACAAACAGCAGCCAGGCAGCCCTGGCAGAACTGGACTCATGCCAGGTGTTTGACTAACAGGCCCTCAGAGATGGGCTTCACTTCATGTGGGCCCAGGGAAAGCAAGAGGGGCTGCTCTGGGCCTAGAAACAGGAAGGATCCCTATTGCCAACATTAGAAATCTCTTAAGCCCGTCTGGGCCTTCATCCTCTTTCCTCCTCCCAGCATTCACCAAGGCTGTTTGTTGCTAAGGAGTTACAGGATCCCTAATGGGGAAATGTCTCAATTAATTCAGTCTTCCTAATTTTACCTTCCACCACTCCTGTTTCACAGTTCGTCATACTCTGGTGCCTTGTGTGTTGCTATGATTCTGGAAGTGATGCTACCAGCATTTCACATACAGCAGGGTCACCCATGGTGAACAGGTTTCAATGGAGCTTCCACGCTAAGACAAACTAAAAAGAAAGGCCTAGTAATCTATTTCCAAAACTCAGCCAATGAAAATCCTGTGGATCACAATAGACTATTGTCCTGTTACCAGTGATCATGAAGATGGTGCAGGACTGAGCAGCATTTCCTTCTGCTGTACGTAGAGTCACCCTGAATAGGAGTTGACTCAATGGCAACAACAGTAATAGTCTTCTTGGATGAAGACAAGGTTGCTACCCTACTCCCTGACCCAGTTGAGAATGCTCCAAAAACAAATCCAAACTCACTGTCATCAAGTCAGTTCCGATTCATAGTGACCCCTCCTTGGGTTTCCAAGGTAGTATCTCTATGGAAGTAGGTTACCCAGTCTTCCTTCCAAGGAGTGGGTTTGAATCACCAGCCTTCTGGTTAGCAGTCAAATGCCTTAGGCATATGCTAGTCAGACTCAAACCATTATCCTTCCCTAGTCCCTGGCACATGCTCAGAGGTAGGCCAGTCTGAACTAGAGAAGCCCAGGGGTTCATGGTTCCAAAGGACCTGATGCCACCCAAGTCCTAGCCCATGCCCCAGACCTGCTCCCCAACTGAGAATGGTGCTCTGTAAACTCACCAAACATACAAACTATGTGTCAGGGCTTGTGGTGGAGCAGAAAGTATACAGAGGTGGGCCAGAAAAGATTCCCCTCACCACAGTGGGTAAGGTAATGCACACTCACAGATAATCATTATAATCATCAGGGGCTCAGAGGAGGCCATGGGACTCCCAACAGGATGCCCCATGGAAAGACCTCCTGGAAGCAGTCCCAACTTAGCCCATGTCCGTACCCCACGCGGGGAGAGGTACCCAGCGTGCAGCTCCCACATCATACCATAGAGCACACTAATGGGACGTGTTTAACCACTTGGATTCTGCTGCCCAGCTGCATCAACTTCACCTGTGTCCCCCACTCAGACCTACTCAATCAGAATTTCTGGCCAAAAAATCAAACTTACTGCTATTGAGTTGATTCAAACTCATAGTGCCCCTGTAGGACATAAAGCTGATTCCAACTCATAGTGACACCCACTGGGTTTCCAAGGCTGTAAATCTTTACAGAAGCAGACTGTTTCATCTTCCTTCTGTGGAGCATCTTGTGAGTTCAAACCATCATTTGGTTAGCTGCCAAATATCTTAACCACTACACCACCAGAGCTACACACACACACACACACACGAATACACAGCAAATATTTAAGGTATAAAAATAATAAAATGAACATCTATATGTATATATATCTATATCCTGCTTCTGAAATAAAAAAAAAATGAAACCAATCAAGCACCTTTCATACCTTCTTGATTTCATCCTTCTGTTCTCCCCTGTCAAATAGCCATTACCTAAATTTTCTGCTGATTATTCCTTGGTTTTCTTTAGAGTTTTGTTGCATGCATATATTGTTCACTTTTATATGGTTTTGAACTTGACACAAATGATATTGTACAGGAAACACTATGTTATATTTATTTTCACTATTGTGTAGTATTTTGTTGTATAACTCTATCACAGTAAATTCATGTATTCTCTTACTAATGTGCATTTGAGTTCATTCCCAGATTTTGCTATAATAAACAGAGATGCTATAAATATTCTTCTAAATGTCTTCTGGTGCACATGTGCCAGTTTCTCTAGAGGTCTCCATTTAGAAATGAAATTCCTAGGTCATAGAGTCTGCACATTTTTATCTTTACTGGTATTGTCAAAGTGCTTTGCAACATAGTCGTGGCAATTTATACTCCCACCTGCAGTATATAAACTCACTTAATTTCATGTCACTGCCAACATTTGGCATTTTCATATTTTTAAACTTTTGCCAATTTGATGAGTATAAAATTTTACTTTAATTTGCATATCTCCATTTACTAATGAGGTTGAGAGTCTTTTCGTGTTTCTTTTATTATTATTATTATTTGATTTGTTTTTGTATTTTGCCATTTGGATTTCCTCTTCTATAAGTTGCCTGTTCATGTAGGTTGCCCATTTTTTCCATGTAGTGATTTGTCATATAGGCCAATTTCCCTGGCTGTTGGCTTTGATGCTGCTGACATGTCATTTAGCCTGCTGCCGGCAAGCTACCATCAGCCCATGTTGATTAACATATCCAACACCATGTCAGCAGCTCCAACACAGCCCAACTCATCACAATAGGTGTCTGCTTAAGGGCCCTGCACCACAGGGGTCTGGACTTCCCAGTGCCTGAATCAATTCCTATCTTGTCACAACACGAAGAGAACACAGGCTTTGGAATCAGATCTACTTAAGTTGAAATTCTGCTTCTTTTACTTAAAAAAACAAACAAAAAACTCACTGCTGTCAAGTCAGGATCCAACTCACAGCAACCCCTCTTTGGGTTTCCAAGGCAGTATCACTATGGAAGTAGATTGCCCAATCTTCCTTCTGAGTATTGGCTGGTGAGTTTGAACCGCCAGACTTCTAGTTAGCAGTCAAATGCCTTAGGCACTATGCTACCAGAGCTCCTTACTAGCTGTACAATTTTTCTATCTATTTGGAGCCTTTATATTTAAAATGAGGATTGAAAATATGAACCTCAGAGGATTACTGGAACCATTAAATGAGAATGCATATAAAGTACCTGCCACATAGTGGCACCATCACGCCACCACATCCCCATGAGATGCCAGTCATTTCTCCTAGATGTAGGGCCCACAGTCCTAGCTTGCCTCACATCTGCCTGCGCCATATTAGGCCTCCCAATTGGCATTTTCTCTAGAGCTGCTTTACTCAGGCTCCTCTGGGACCAAGAGCCCCACCAAGATCCTCAGCTTTTTGTTTTGGGGCCCACACTCTACTTACTTGGCTGAATAGATTTGAATCATCAAGCCAACAACTAGGACTTTTTACAAGGGAGTGTCTTCCATTTTAATTCCTAACCAGAAACAATAAGATGAATAATTGCAATCCTTATAGTTCCTCAAACATTTGCTGAGCACCTACATTGTGTGAGGCATCAAATGAGGCATTACTACAGAGATGCACCAGACATAAATGAGAGGGAGGAAAACAGAGGCTAATAGATAGTCAGAGACAGAGAGAAAGACAAAAGTTTGAGGGGAGAGACTATATGCCTGAAAAAGGATTTGAGAAATGGTCTGGGACAAATGCCGGCCTCTCAGGTCTTCTCTTACTTGGCCTTTCTATAACACCTGCCCTGCTCAGAATTCTGTCTGTTTTCATCCTCTCCCTTCCCTGGGACTCCATGATGCCACACTGTGGAGGCTCATCTCCTCTCTGTCTGACTATTTCCTACCATTTTCTCTCTTCATTTATCTCCCTTTGCATCCATCTAAGCTGGCATACCCCAGGGTTTGCCCTCAGCTCACTTTGTACCACATCAGGTAATGGCAACCAAACCCAAGTGGCATCAATGACTCTCTACGATTACTCTCCATGTAGTCCTGCAGCTTTGGCTTTCTTCCCTGAGATCCACAGCTATATTTTCAACCTGCAACTGGATTGCTTTATGTTTAATTCCAAAAGTAATATGCATGAGTACCTCACACCCAGTTCACTTAAAGCTAAAGTGATCATTGCTGTTTTTCCTCCTCCTTCCCCTCTCAGACCCAGGTCAGAAGTCACCTCCTCTGTGAATAAAAAGGATCTCTCTGTCCTTTCAGCTGCCATACCACCCTGATCCAGCCTCAAGTACAGCACTGACCATGTTGGATCATCCTCATTAGTTACATGCCCATACAACCACTAAAAAACCCAGTTGCCATAGACTCAATTCTGATTCAAAGCAACCCCATGTGTCAAAGTAGGTCTGTGGTCCATGGGGTTTTCAGTGGCTGATTTTTTTTTTTTTGGAATTAGATTGCCAGGCCTTTCTTTCAAGGTGTCTCTGGGTGGACTCACACTTCCAACCTTTCAGTTAGCAGCTAAGCATTTATACTACCCCCAGTGACTCCCTTCTTGTACTTACCAGGGAAGCTCCCATACTGAATCTTCTCTAGGTCCCCCATGCCCAGCTGAGGCCTGACACTGAACAGTTAACTTGTGAAGTGTGTGCTGAAGGATAAGGAAACAGAGGCCCAGGGAGAAGAGTAAATTGCCCAGGCCACACAGCAAGTTAACGACTGGCTGAGCTTCCAATCCTAGCCTCCCTGCTCCTTGTTCTGTGCTTTCCTCCTTGGTGCCTTCAGTGAGGACAAGTGAAGGAAGAGCTGGTGAGAGGGCCAGGTCAGTAAGGGCTGTTCAGTTCCGTTCTTAGGATGGGCTCATAAACAGCCCAGCCCAAGGCCAGTTTCCTCAAACTCTGGTTCCATTTCAAAACACTTTCATCCCCAAACCACCCACTTCTCATCACCAGCCATAAACTGAATGATGCCAAGAGAACAATCTAATCAAAGCACTTTCACATCCCTAAAGAAATTGCTGCTAGAAGCACTTATAGATAATTAGCTTTTACATGGAGTGGGATGGGCCTGGGCCTGGGGCCAGGCTTTCTTCATGGGGGAGATGTAAGTGATGATGAAGATAGTCCAGCCTGGCCATCACCTGGGCAGCAGGACCAGTGTACCTGGAGTCTGGGCACACAGCAAGCATGGAGAGTAAGTAGGTAAGGGACCATGGAACCTACACAGTTAAGGCACCCCAAGTGTACAGTAAACATCATGTCAGATTTATGAGCAATGTCTCCTACTGCTTATTGGAAAAGCATCAGAGGTGGCTTTTATGCAAATATCTAAAGGACACAGGTTAGTATACAAAGGTCCATCATATATCACTGGTGCTGGTCTGCTACTTCCTACATCTTTATTGCATGTTTAATTTTTAGGGGAAGGTGGAGGAGTTGGTTTCTGGGTTGTAACTATTAAACATAACCATGCAACTGCAGTGGCACTACAGCTGCAGTGAAAAGGGAACATAACCTAAAGACCCCAAATTTTCTCCTTCACCTTGCTGTCTACCTAGACAGCTAATGGCTGCAGAAATAAGCAATATGAATGAGAACCAGAAAGTGGTGGCATTCTGGTCATAGATTAGGCAGGATGAGTCTGTTTGGCTAGAATACAATCAGAAGAGACTGTCAGACAGGGGAGTAAGGATCATGTTCAAGGAAGCAAAGACAAGTGTGGGGCCCATGGCTGTGGCAAAGCACTGGGTATAATAAATGACTATTAGCTCAGCAATTGGGTCAGAATGTGGAGTGTAAAAATAGTTCAGGGCAAGGTTCAGAGTAAGTCCATGAACTTGAAGGCTCACTTTTTTAAATGAGATATTTGTTTTAAGGAGTGGTGGTAGACCTCAGCTCAATAGAAAGCTCCAAGAATTAAAACAGACTGTGGTGATTAAGGTTGTGTGTCAACTTGGCTGGCCCTGGTTGAGTGGCTGAGCAGCTGGATATAGTTATTCCCCATGGTGAGATTGGTAATTTACTCCAATGGTGGAATCCACTGAAGCAGCTGAGTAGCTACTTTAGGGCATGTGGGCTGCTTCCAGTATCTAAGAAGCAACTTTGAGGAAGGTTGACGGCATACTTGAACCCGATGTGTAGTTGAGTTATTGATCAGCAGCCTGCCATGTTGCCCTGCCGATTTGGGGACTTTTAATGGACTTGAATGAATGGCTTGCCCTGTGGTTTGGTAATATCAGGACTGTGTCTTTTCATTTGTCCACCTTGGGTTTGTCAGCCTCAGCAGCCATTAGCTGCCCGAGTGAAGAGATGCCGCTAGCTTCAGTGGGCTGGGAGCAGGAGGCAGAGCTGAAGCCCAAGGTCAAGGGGCTTTCACCCAGCCTCTAGAGCCTGGCACCTGGAACTCGGACTTCTAACCTCCCAAATCATAAAAGAATGAACCCATTTGTTAAAGCCATCCCATTTATGGTATATTCTTGTCAGAGCAGCACTAGGTAACCAAAACACAGGCCTACAGGAAGCTACCACGCCCCAAACTAACATATTCCAAAGCACAATCAACCTTTTTTGCTATTACAAACAAAAATCTTTGATTAAAAGCTAACTGTAAGTGTGGATAAATTCAAACACTATTATGTGATATGGAACAGAGGAGTAGGTGAAGGGATTATATAACCAGTTTGGCAGGCAAGCTGGGGAGAGACATGTGCTGGCAGTGAAAGCAGAGATGAGTGACTGAGGTAGAGAGAAATCAAGGATTGAATTGTTTAAGAATACAAATAGAGATAATTTCCCCATCAAGCAGATAATTTCTCCTAAAGCAGATTGTCAAACATATGCTCGGAAGGTATTCAGGGTATAAGTAGTATTTGTGAAAAGGTATCAAATGATCAGCAAGAACAAACTGTATTTCCCTTTGGGTTAGGCTTGCTAGGAATATGCTCAAATAGAAATAGCAAGATTTCAGCAAAGCACTGCTAGGCACAACTGAGATCTGAACCCAGGTTTGTCTGGCCCCTAAGAGTGTACAAGCTCCACTGCACCAAATAACGCTTTTAGAATAGTGATTCTCAGCCTGGTTTTCAGATAGTTAGAATTCTCTGAGGGAATTTTTTAAAAATACTAATGCCTGGCTCTACCACCAAAGACTCCAATTTAATAGGTCTGAGGTAGAGTCTTGGCAATGAGTAATTTTCATGGGTCCACTGGGTTGAGAATAGCTGTTCAAAAGGCACCTGGGTACAATGGAAGTTACACAGCCTTCCCAAAACCAAACTCACTGCCATCAAGTCAATTCTACACAGCCTTAGGAGGCAGAAAAACGTGGGTTCTCAACTCAGTTGTGCTACTGCTTGACTCGGTGAAATGAGGTTACCCACCTTCTCTGAGCCTCAGTTTTCTAATCCTAAAAATGATAGTAATGTCACACATAATGGTGAAACAGTGAATGAGATACTGAATGCTTTGGCTCTGAAATCAGCAACAAGACAAAGATATCCATTATCACCACTGGTATTTAACATGGTCCTTGTGGCCCTAGCCAATGCAATAAGACAAGAAAAATAAAAAAGGAAAAACTATTGAAAAGGAAGACACGAAATTGTCATTATTTGCAGATGACATGGTTGTGCACACAGAAAATCCAAGAGAAGCTACACACTACTAGAATTAAAGAGGGGATTTAGCTAGGCCACTGGCTACAATATCAAAATTTTATTTTCTACATATTAGTAACAAAAATTAGAAAATAAATTTAAATCACTCACATTAGCATACCTAGAAATAAATATAAAACATATCTAGAATAAATCTTAAAAACATGTTCAAGATATCTACATTGAAAACTCAAACATGGGTGAGAGAAATTGAAGACTATCTATATAAGTGAAGAGATTTGTCATGTTCATGAATTGGAATACTCTATGTTATTTAAGAGGAGCTCTGGTAGCACAGTGCCTACAGCACTTGACTGTTAACCAGAAGACTGGAAGGTCAAACCCACCAGCCACTCCTTGGAAGGACTGTTAGGCAATCTACTTCTGTAGTAATACTGCCTTGGAAAACCAAGAAGGGGTCGCTATGAGTTGGGTCCAACTTGACGGCACATAACAACATATTATTTAAGATTCAATTATTCCCACATTTATTATCTAAAGATTTAAAGAAATCCCAACAAAAACCTCAAAATATATTTTTGTGGAAACTGCAAGCTGATTCTAAAATGTATACGCAAAGGACTTACAATCACCAGAATAATTTTGAAGAAGAACAAAGCTGAAGGAGTTATACTACCAGATATCAAAATTTATTATAAATTACAGGGACTTGTACAGTGATATGTTGCCACAAGGATGGACAAAAGAGAGTGGAGAAACAGAATAGAAAATTCAGAGACATACACATATCACCATTTGATTTAAAACAAAGGTATTCATTTGAAATGGTGCTGGCTCAATTGGATATGCATGTGGGAAAAACTGGACCTTGAGCCCTACTTTACACCACAAACAAAGATTACTTTGAAATGGATCACAGACCTAAATGTGAAAAGTAAAACAAAGTTCCCGGAAGAAATTATAAGAGAAAATATTCATGATCTTGGAGAAGACAAAGATTTCTTTAAATAAATGTAAGAAGTTAATTATAAAAAAACAAAGGAAAAGACTGATAAATCAGACTTCATCAAAATTAAGCACTTCTGTTCATGAAAAGACACATTAAGACAATAAAAAAACAAACTGCAGACTGAGAATATATATTCTCAATACATGTATCTGACAAAGGATTTGTATCTAGAACATATTTTTAAAGTTTATAGATTTTCCTTAAAAGAGACATACAACCTAAGTTTTAAAAATAGCCAAGTCTCACATTTCACAAAAAAATAACCAAATGTCCAATAAGCATACGAAAAATTATTTAGCAGGAAAATAAAACTTAAAACCATAACGAGAAATCACTCACTATACACCCAAGTAGACCACGACCAGGGGGCTGCTTGTCCAGGTCGTACAATCTGCAATTAACTTAATTTTGTACTTTTGAAGTAACTCAAGAGGGAATGAAACACTCATTTGAAAACTGTATGTTCATTATCCAGGTGTGTCCTTCCATCTCCCCCTCCATCTACCTTCCTTCCATAAGCCTCTTCTCTGTACCCTTTCCTCTCCCTTTCTCTCTTTGTGTACAGCCAAAGGACCCATCACTTGCTGTCAGAGGGTGGTAACACTGCAATCCTGTGGGTGGAAGGCTGGCATGCTATCAATGTTCCCACGAAGTGGGTCCTCCTTAGTCCAATTCTGCCCCCAGCCCTCACCTACCGTCTCAATCACAATCTCTTCACTATTTCTCTGCCCTGCTCCAACAATCTCCCTTCCTCTACACCACTTCAAACTGGTACTCCCCTCACTCCAGAAGCCCAAGGGCAAGTTGGTACTGATGGCTGGAGGATCCAACTGTGCAGTTTGTCCTGTACCCTGAGTGTCCTTCTCCTCTCTGTGGCACAGCTTGCCATCCCCCCAGCCTAAGCACCATGTTTAGAACAGACTTCCTCTCTATTTTCTGCTCACACCAGATTACTCTGGGTACATCCAGAAAACTACACTTTGACTAACATTTTACATTGCAGAGCCTGCTACTCCTTACCTCTTAACCTGCACACATACACATATCTACATAATCACACACCTGTGGTTCTCAACCACAGGGCTCCATCTGTGGACTCATGGGAAAGGAGAAGTGCTCACCTTTCTTCTGACAACTTCTGTAGGAACACAGCCCTCTAAAACACATACCTAACCCCAGAGGAAAAAAAAAAATCAGTTGCTGTCAAGTCGACCCCATCCCATGGAGACCCCACATGTCAGAGTAGAACCATGCTCCACAGGGTTTTCATAAGCAGATTGTAAGGGCTTTCTTCCAAGGTGCCTCTGGGTGGACTCGTACACCAACCTTTTAGTTAACAGCTGAGCATGTTAACGTTTTGTACCACTCAGTGACATCACATTGTATCTTCCAAAATTACTTCATATGGTGTATGACACCAGGAACCTCCACAAATGGGGGGGGGCAGATCAAGACTCAGAGGGACTAGGAAACTTGCTTGTGTTCAGGAGCAAATGAAGGACTGGCCTCAGGTTCTCCCCAAACCCCCTGCCTGGGAGCCTCTACCCAGGAGACATGGCCTACTGTCAAAGCCTTCTGTTCATCTGACTTGTCCCAAACTGACTCACAGAACTTATCTCCGCCTGCCTGCCTCTCTGGGTCTGGTTCAAGGTTGTAGAAGTTAGAGGGAGGGAGGGAGAGGAAGCCGGTCTAATTATGAGAGCCATGTGGTACTAAAAGGGGACTTGGAACAAATCTCATATGAAGATTTCTAGCCAATCTTCCCTTGCTGAGGGACCCTACAATATTTTTGGTCCCTTACCCTTCTCCCTACCACTAGGCCTTGAAACTGCTCATAGAGGCCCTGTGAAGCTGTATTTGAGTGAAGTCAGACTGCCCGCATTCTGGTGTCAGCCCTGAGGCTCACGGTGGAAATGTGGCTCTGCCCATCACTTCACTTCTCTGGGCCTCTATGTTTATTTTGCAACGGGGAAGAACACATACATACACTGGCCTCACTACTGGTCCAGATGCACTGCAGGCCCCACTGTAGCCTTACAAATTCCATTAGAAAGCAACTTGCCCAAGCAGCCCCGCGAGGATGCAGCTGTCGCTACCGTTCCTGTCCACCAGGGGCCGCTGTTGCACAGCGCATCGGTACGAGGCCGAAGCGCGAGCTTTGCCAGCTACTGCATTTAGGTAACTCAAAACGGACCTTGCAGGGTACAGCCCTGAGCCAGTAGGCTGTCTTCTCAGTACTGGCACGTAATCCCACCCTGGCTCCATATGCTCAGAGGAGAGCAGAGGACAATGTTTTTGTTCCTGCCCCACATCCTTACCCCAAGGCAGACAAACAGATGGGAGATTTGGCACGTGGGGCTTGGGTACAGACACTTCCCCTTTGCAGGGTTGGGGAGGTGTACCCTGCCCCTCCCTAGTCCCCACTCCTTCCTCTCTGCCAGTCAGCCAGAGTCCAGCTGACGTGGAGTGTGGTTCTCTGAACAGCCTCAACACAGCTCCAGGACAGTTTAAGGCCAGAGCCTTGGGTAGTAGGTATGGGGGCACCTAATAAGTCCGTTGAGCCCCAAAGTGCGGGTGAGGCCTGTGGGACCTCCATTCGGACACATTTCCTCTCTCCACTTCTCTTAGGAGCTCGCCCTAGATAAGAAAGGAGCTACAAGTCAAATTAAGCAGATTTCTTGGCTGGGATTCAGAGACCCTATCTCCCCACTCAACTTTCTCTTATATTTCAGAACTGACCCAACCAAGATGATGTGCCCTGGAGTCTGAATACTCCAGCCCCTTTCAGCTAATGGGGGTGGAGGAGGGAGTGGGTAGCAAACTGAATCTGTGACTGAAGCAATAAAAATAGGTTTCTCAGTCCGGGCTCTGCCCCTCCCAGTGTCTCTGTGCCTTTCAGCTCAATTTCCTCTTGGGGGTGGCCACCCCACCCTTTGTAAAATGATCGTGAGAGTCAAACGAGCCCAAGGATAAGAAAAATCAGTTAAAAGTTTTGCAAATATTACCAATTTATAATCATCTGCCACCCTACGGGACAGACAGAGGGGAGGTGCCTGTAAACCACAGCTGGAGCTGGGGAGCCTCCCCACCATCACGCCTTGCACCCCCCATCCTCCTGCCCAGGGTTTCTTCAACAGCTGGGTCCAGGTCTTCCTGTCTCCACCTTACCACCAGCCCAGGCTTTCAGATGTCAGAGCAAAACTCTCCATAGATGCTGTCCTGGGAACCGGGGAGGGGGAGGTGAGTAAGGGCTTGGGGAAGGATGGAGTTGCATGGAGATAGTAGCAAATTTCTCCTTCCTCACCACCGATGATTTTCTCCTTGGACTCCTACCCTCCCCCAAACACACCATCTTTAATCTCTCCATCGATTTTCATTAAACTCTTCCCTCAGCTTCCAGCAAACTCTTTATTTCAAAAAATAAAATGGGAGGGTGTGTGGGGGTTGAATAAAAGGAAGCTTTTTAGAAAGTAAGATTGTCTCTGGTCTTGCGGCTGGAAAAGGCAATTATTAGAACTGTCTCGGAGGTTATCTGAGGCTGACTGAGCAATGGGCTTTGACCTCTTGCTTCTTCTATGACCCTCAGGTCCCCAGCCCCTCACCAGCCACAGCCCTGTGTCCAGCTCCAGTTTCTAGCTCCATCCTGGCCCCTGCACCAGAGTATCCTGACTTTCCCTTTAGCAGAACTTTCAGGACAATGCTGGGGCCTTTGCAAAATCCCCAGCACTCAGGTTCTTTGGGCACAATTTGGGGTTTTCCAGACCAGCCTGTAAGGGTAGAGACAAACGGATCAGAAGGAGGACCAAGAAGCCAGCACAGTCAGAATGTCCCCTCCATGCAGGCACCATGCTCGGACCCACCAGCATTGTTGCACTGTACTATCCAGCAGTTTCAAGAAGCAGTTGCCATCCCCATGTTACAGAAGATGTGACAGAGGTTCAGAGAGAAGTGACTTGCCCTCTAGGCCCCTTTGGGCTCCCAGCAAACCCTGCAGTCCTCTCCCTTGGAAATGTCAGCCCACTTTCTGAGGTCAGTCATCCTGGAAGTTTGCCCTGACCCCTCCAGAGCAGTCTGGGTCACCCTGGCTGTCCAGAAAGTTGGGGATGTCTGCTTCCCTGTGGCTGTGTGACTCTGGGGCTCTCATTCTCTTCCTGTGGTCTTCTCTGAAGTGGGGGCCAGAGAACACTGCCTCCTTTTCTGGGCTCTGCCAACTCATTGAACACAGAGCTCCTAAAGGACTTTGAGCCCCCTAGGCCAACTTCGCACTTGCGGTGGCTGGGAAGTTGTACAAGAACCCTTCCCCCTGGTCTGCCTGCCTGGGACTCCTTCGTGGCCCTTCTCAGCCCACCTCTCCTGCCCTTTGGTGCTACCTTTCTCAGCAGCCCAGCCTGGCAGAATGGTGCCACCAGCCTCTGACAGCCCTGTAACAACCCTCCCCACTGTCTGCACTGCTGGGCCACCCTGGGAGACAGGGTGCATGTCTGTTTATCTCTCCTGCTCAAGGCCTAGGCCTGGGACCCAGAGAATGAGTGAGTGTTTGCTGAGGACACAGGGAAGCTAAGACAGACTTCCTGAAGCTTGCTGATCCAGAGGAACATGATGGTGGGGAGCTGTGGCCGGGATGAGCCAGAGCTCTGTAGAACCCCTTGGAAGGGAAAGAATGGAACCCCAAAAGGCCCTTCAGACACCTCTGGACTCCTTTGCTATGTGTTGACATTGCCTCCGCAACCCACTACACTGTTGCCCATGTCTCCCCCACCCAGGCCAACACCCAGAGCCTGGATCTCCCGGATCTGTTTCTCTGCAATGCCCACCTCAGAGGAGACAGTGCTTCCTAGATAACCAGATATCTTCATGTCTGTTCCATTCAAGGTGACTCCATGGGAGCCAGAACAGAACTGTGCTCCGTAGCATTTTCAGTGGCTGGCTTTTCAGAAGTAGATCACCAGGCCTTTCTTCTGAGGTACCACTGGGTGGATTTGAGCCTCCAACCTTTCAGTTGGCAGCCAAGCACTTTAACCATTTGGACCACCAGGAACTCCCTTCCCAGGGTAGCATAGTATAAAGAGCAGGGGATTGAAAACCAGCCAGAAAATCCATGTTTTCTATTCACTAGCTGAGGGAACAAAGTTTCTGAGCTCGTTGGACCACTGTGATCCATAGGGTTT
>NW_006921601.1:13292862-13368930 GCF_000298275.1 Orycteropus afer afer | reverse complement strand
GTCCATTTCCTCCAGATTTTCAAATTTGTTGGAATACAGTTCTTCATAGTATCCTGATATTATCCTTTTTATTTCAGTTGGTTCTGTTGTGATGTCACTCATTTCATTTCTTATTCGTTTTATTTGTATTCTCTCCCTCTTTTCCTTTGTTAAATTTGCACTGGCTGATTTTTGGAAGTAGATCTCTAGGCCTTTTTTCCTAGTCTGTAGGCTCCACTGAAACCAGTCCAGCAGCATAGCAACATTCAAGCCTCCACTGACAGATGGGTGGTGACTTCGTATGAGGTACATTGGCCAAATATGAAATCCAGATCTCCTGCATGGACGGCGAAAATTCAACTAGCAAACCACTGTTGCCCCTGACTTGGTGCACACTTGGTTAAGCACACTGCATAAGTCTGACCCACCAACAGCTGCACAGAGAAAAGACCTGGAGACCTGTCTAGGAAGCCCTATGGGGCAGCTCTATTCTGTTCTATAGGTCACTATGAGTTGGACTCAACAATAGCTACCATTTATTCCATGCCTACTGAGTGCCAAGCACCACATGAGATACTCTACTCCATTATTCTCTGACAATCCTATGATGTAGACCCATTTTAGACCCATTTTACTGATGAAGAAACTGCTCCTCTTAGAAAGTAAGCAACTTTTCCAGGGCAATTAAAGCACCTAAACTCATAGGTAGAGAAGCCTGGATTTAAGCCCATATTTCAGACTGTCAAAGTCCAAGGTCTCCCCACTGTCCTGGGCTGCCTCACAGCAGATGTGTGATGAGAGGATGAATTTGTAGAGAGAATCAGTGATAGACATGAGGAGTGAGCAAGTGAATACACATAAAAGTAAGTGAACCTTGACTGACAGAGGGATGAAGCAGCAGCTGATGGATTGAATCCATACAAGTGAGTTGACTAAACCATAACCAAACCTTTGACCACCACACAAATCCTCTGAGCCTGACGAGGTTCAGGCACCACAAAGCAGGCTCTGGAAGGGTGGGGGTGTCTGGTGAGCTGGTGAAACCCCCACCTCCACTGCGGTCTGTGCATGGTTTAATGAATCTCTTCAAAGTTGGAGGGAAACAAGGGGGAAACTGCACAACAGAGATGAATTTCACCAAATCCAGTACATTTTTCACTGCTTGTTAATTAAGCAAGCCTCAGTGGGGAGTCCAGGCCAGCAAATCAGGACAGGAAGTTGGAACTGACATTATCTAATTAGGTCATGAACTGTGCCTGGCAATCAGGGCAGCAGGCGAGAGGCCTGTGGGCACCGAGCTTTCCCACTCAGCCTTCACTTGCCTGTCATGCTGCGGTTTCTACATCCAGCTTGTCCCAGGGCTTCTCCACCCTCCATGCTAAGCACTGACAACTGCTGCCCTCACCAGAGCCCCAAAGGCCAGCACTGAGCAGCCAGGATCACAGACTGTGGCTCAGTTGAAGCTGGGCTAAGACAGGTGAGTGGGTGTGGACGGCCCCCAACCCTGGGTGTCTCAGGAATTTCTCACAACTTTGGAATTAGCTTGATGTGGAGGAAAAGAATGTGGACATTGGCCTCACGATATCTGATTTTGAATCCTGGGTCTGCATAATGGTTAACAGCCCAGGCTGGCTCTGGTATCAGCTGGGCAGGAATTAAATTACTGCTTGGTCATTTATTAGCTGTGTGCCCTAGAGCAAGTGGCTTCAGCTTCTCTGAATTTCCCTTTCTTCCTCTATAAACAAGGGGGATAAATAACACCTCTAATGGAATGTAGTTGCTGGAAGATCATATGGCACAGTGAAAGGAGATGCACAGCCAAAGGCTTGCCCAAACCAAGTGTTCAATAGACGTTACTCATTAGCATTGACACGACATCCTCATTACTCACTAGAACAGGGGTCAGCAAACTTTTCCTGTAAAGGGCCAGATAGTTAATACCTTTGGCTTTGCGGGCCATTTGGTCTCTGTTGTAATTACTCAACTCTGCTGATTTACAATGAAAGCAGACATAGATATACCTAAACAAATGAGCATGGCTGTGTTTCAATAGAAGTTTATTCCTGGACTCCGGAATTTCAATTCTGCATAAATTTTTCAGATGACATAAAAGGTTATTCTTCTGATAATTTTTCAACCATTTAAAAATAGAAAAAAAAAAATTTCAGTTCAAGGGAAGTACCAAAACAGGCAACAGGCTGAATTTGGCCCACAAGCCATAGTTTGCCAACCCCTACGCCAGAACATAATTTCCAGGAGAACAAAAGATTTTTGTCTATTTTGTTCATTGCTCTCCAGTAAGCACCTAAAGCAGTACGTGGCAAAGAACAGATACTCAACAGATAATCACTGAATTAATGAATCACAAGCTGTGTGAGTCTGTGCAAGAAATCACTCCCCCTCTCTTGGTCTCAGTTCCTTCATCTGGGCAATGGGAATGTTTGCACCCTTGAGGTGAGCATCCAGTGTAAGGGGAATGCATACAGATTCCCTTTGCAAGCTCATCAGCTGCTTTACTTTGTAGCCACTGTTTCTGATCACATGGGAGCCCTTTCTCAGATCAAGTCTCACTGCTACCCAGAGTCTGGCATGGAAGAGGTGTTTCATGAGTCTGTATATTGAAAGCAATCTGACCTGGAGGAGGAGAATGCTACTCAGGGAAGGCTACCATCCCCTGAATAAGTTAAGGAGTTGGGATGCAGGACGTTGGCCAGGAGCAGCCAGGTGGTCCCAGAGCCTGATGAAATTGCAAGGACTTTGTTGGCACCCTGAGAATATCCATTAGATCAGCGAGACAGTGGGGTAGACCAGAGAGAGCAGGGGTGTTGGAGTCAGACTAACAGGCTCCAATTTCTGGCTCCAAGATTTACTAACTATGTGATGTTAGGCAAGTCATTTGAACTGCCTGACACTGTTTCCTTGTCTTTAAGATGGCTATAATAAGAGTGCTGAGCTCACAAGGTTCTGGTGAGTTATGAACAGATGTGTGCAATGGGCTCGCTCAGCACCTGGTGTATAGAAGCCCTAAGACAATGAGGATTCCCACCCTCCTCTTGTTGAGTGGGGCAGGGTCTGATTCCCAGGCTGGGTCAGCCCATATGGCCTGGGAAAGATGCAGTAATTTGTTCTGGCTTGTTAGCAGCCTCAGGAGGTGGAAGGAAAAATTGCCTCCAGCCTTTCCCTCCACTCAGGTTTTCAGTTCTAGGCAAAAACAAAAAAAAAAACTTGCTGGTTTTCTTCTCTGGATTTAAAAAACTTCCTGCTGCTCTGCAAACTCACCAAGGCCAAGAAACCCACGACTTTGGAAGGGCTGGTTATCACCTTCCAAAGCCTCTTTCATTGTCTCCTCCCATTCTTTCTGCCAACCAGACTTGAAAGAAGTGAGCAACCAATCCCATTTGGCCATTTGTTAACTGTTCAGGAAGAAGAGTTTGTGAGGGAAAAGAGGGGATTATTCACCACATGAAGGTAGAGATGCTTAATGTATTTCCTTTTTAGAATCTGTCTCTTTATGTTGCTCTCTCTCTCTCCACCCCCTCATCCATCAAAGACCACACACACGTGTATGTGCTCATACAACCAGACAGTGCAATGAAACAGAGAGAAGTATAATTGGTTACAGTCTTGCAGGGCCCAGGTTAAGATTCCAGTTTTACCATGTAGTAGCTATATGACCTTGAACAAGACATTCCCTCCTCTGCCACTACTAGGTAGTGGGACCAAGACCAAGGATGAAGATTGATTTCTCTCCAAATCCAGTGCTCATAATAATTGGACTCAAAGACTTTCAACCTACCTTTCTATGTGACCTTGGACAAATTAGTTCCTCATTCCAAGCCACAGCTTTCTCATTTGCACAATGAGCAGATTCCCCAGCCACCCTCCTTCTCCAGCTTAGAGCATTTCTGAGTCCATGATACTGTGACTCTGTGCTGGTAATCTGGGCACCTAGCACCTCAGGTCAAGCCCAGTCAAGGATTTGTAGATTTAGAAAGAAGGCTAAAAGGTAAGTTGAACATTTGTTGTATAGTCCAAACCAAAATGAAGAATCTAGGGGAAGGATGAAGTTTATCTGGGCAGCCAAGACTAGACTGCAGGAGAAGGGAGCATTTGGACCTGTCCACAGAGATACTCAGAGTACCTGTTGTTTTTGTTGTTATGTGCCGTCGAGTTAGACCAGACTCATAGCGACCCCTCCTTGAGTTTCCGAGGCAGTATCACTATGGAAGTAGATTGCCCGACCTTCCTTCCGAGGAGTGGCTGGTGGGTTTGAACTGCCAGCCTTCTGGTTAGCAGTCAAGTGCCTTAGGCACTACGCTACCAGAGCTCCCCTCAGAGTACCTACCACCCCCAATCCCACAAGCACTACAATTGTTACTAAAACATACAAGGCCTTCTCCTAATAATTGGCTAGGAAATCTATCAGGCAGAGATTCAACAACGCTCTCTGCCACAGTGCCTTAAGGGCCCATCTGCAGGCTCCGAACCACTCAGGTCTGGGTGGAATAGCTGCCTCAGCCCTGCAACCTGGTGGAAGGTTGGGGGGAGGCTGGAATTACTGGGTTGTCCTTGACTGGGCTTGACCTGAGGTCCTAGGTGCCAATCACGTCACTGCATTTTTTCTCTAACTCCCAGCCTACTCTCATGCCATTCTTGGATTTAGGCTTGCATTTCTCTCATCCAAGTCCTATAGTCCTTCACTGGGAGGGGTGCTACTTTGCTTGCCAAGGTATCCAGTGCCCACCCTATTCCTGCCTATTCTATCCCCCAAAGAGCTAGATCCCTTTCCTTCTGCTGGGGTTCTCCTGTGAGTGAAGGACCAGTCACCTCAATCCTTACCACCACTCCCCACCTGACTTGCCTGCCTCCTGCTGTGTTCCACCCTCTGGACTTCGTAACTTGACTATCTCTGTTGGTCACTTCACCCAGAAAGTACCAAGTGCCCCTTTTGAGCTCTGCCTTTCCTGACCAAGCTCCTCAGTCCCTGTAGCCTTCACCTCTTCAGTGACTCACACAGACAAGATTCCAGCAGCCCCATCTGAATAATGACTGGAAAAAGGAGGCATTCAGGGGACTTGGTCAATGAAGAGGCCCAGATGGCCACAATGAGGTATTTTCCCACCTCCCAGCCTAGTTCAGGGCCCTCAGGCCCTGCCCATTCTACCAGCTGCACCCTTACCTTCTCCAGCTGGTGGACACCTTCTTCCACACAGCAGATGGAGGCCAATGTGCGGAGCGCCTGGGGGTACAAGCACCGGAAACTGTCCTGCCGGCAGACCTTGAAGAGGGCTATGACCCCACCCTCCTGCCAAGAAAAGAAAAATGACACATGACCTTCCCTGAAGTTGACCCAAGAATAATGAGCATGACTTCGTCAGCTGATGTGTTTTGTGCCCTGCCCTCCAACACACACACACATACATACACACACACACTCACATGATCATATGCTGCCATGCATGCTGTAGTGAAATGCTGGCTCCATAGTATTGTTACCCTTTTATAGCCCAAGCTGGGGTGATTTTCCAAATATTTCTGGGGCTTAGGGGCCAGGGGTTAAGAGCATTCAACAGAACTCACTGTGACCATGACAATTCCTTCTCAGTAGTCAGGTATGGAGTAAGCCTGCAGTCATGGGAAACAGTTCCAAGAAACTGTGGCAGGTGTAGGGAATCAAAGACTAAATGCCCAGGACTGGTTCTCATTTCCTCAAGAACCATGTTACTCATCACATCCACCCAACTGCCATACGAGGTGGACGAAAAGGAGTTTTGTTTTTAGCAGTGCTATAATTTATTCCCATTTGTGGAGGAAGAAATGGAAGCCTAGATGAACAAATCCACATCACCCTTGTTTTCATTCTTTTACTCCAGTATATAAAAGAAAGAAAGAAAGAAAAATCCTTCAGAGATGACCAGCCCACGTCCTGAGCATGAGTGTGTACTAGTCCTTTTGCAAGAGCTGTTTATAGTAAGACCTCTATCTTGTGGAGACTGCTCAGGAGAGTGTCCACCACAGAATCTGGAAGTAAGGAGCTTAGCTGCCAGGTGTCCTGCTAACCAGTCATATTTGTTCTGTAAAAATCACTGAAGCCACTTGAGCTCTGACACCAAAGTGAGAGACAGATCAAAAAGTTTGCTTATTATTGTTGTTGTTATATGCCGTCAAGTCGCACCCGACTCATAGCGACCCCTCCTTGGGTTTCCAAGGCAGTATCACTACGGAAGTAGATTGCCTCATCTTCCTTCCGAGGAGTGGCTGGTGGGTTTGAACCGCCAGCCTTCTGGTTAGCAGTCAAGTACCTTGGGCACTACGCTACCAGAGATCCTAAGGTTGCTAATACTCACTATCTAACCAGAAAATCAAACTCACTGCCATTGAGTTGGTTCCAACTCACAGAGAACCCTACTTGGGTTTCCAAGTTGGTATCTCTACAGAAGTAGATTGCCCAGTTTTCCTTCCAAGGAGTGGCTGCTGGGTTTGAAACACCAGCCTTCTGGTTAGCAGTCAAATGCCTTAGGCACTATGCCACCAGAGCTCCCATACTCACTATGGCACCCAGCAAACTGGTGGCAACACTACCTTTGGCATCCAGAGAGGGAAAAGCCAGGCCCCGATCTGGCTTTGCTTTTGTTTCCTCCTCTGTCCCCTTCCACAGGGAGTCAGAATGACACCTAGGAGTGGCAGCAATAAAGAACACTCAGGCAATTAATCTAAACTTGGTCCTGGGGGCAGTCACTTTTAACCTCATCATTCCTGGTTATAACGTGCCCCATTGCACTCTGTTCCCAAAATTAGGAGCTCTGGTGGCATAGTGCCTAAGGCATTTTGACTGCTAACCAGAAGGGTGGCGGTTCAAACCTACCAGCTACTCCTCAGAAGGAAGGTTGGGCAATCTACTTCCAAAGTGATACCACCTCGGAAACCCAAAGAAGAATCACCATGAGTCAGAATCCATTCGACGGCAGTGAGTTATGGGAAGAAGGTAGGTTCAGTAGAATACTATCCCCTGTTAGATTTTGAGATATCTTTCAGCAAGAATACACAAACACCTTGTTTTGGTTACTTCTAGTGACACTCTAACAGAAATATGCTACAAATGTGTGGTTTTAACAAACAGGAGTTTATTCTCTTACAGTTTAGGAGGCTAGAAGTCCGAGTTCAAAGTGCCAGCTCTAGGGGCTGGGTGAAAGCCCCTCGACCTTAGGCTTCAGCTCTGCCTCTGCTCCCAGCCCACTCAAGCTGGAGGCATCTCTTAACTCAGGCAGCTGCCGGCTGCTGAGGCTGACAAACCCAAGGTCAACAAGTAAAATGTTATAGTACCCAAATTATCAAACCACGTGGCAGGTCACTAATTCAAGTTCATTAGCAGTCCCAAGATTGGCAGACAACAAGGCAAGGCATCGAGATGAAAACTCAGCTACACGCAGGGTCCAAGCATGCCAAAAAGCTGCAGAGCCCTGTCTCCATGCTAGTTCTTATATACTGGAAGCAGACCACATCCCTAAGGCAGCTACACAGCTGCTCACAGTAGATTCCACCATGGAGATGATTATCCGTCTCATCATGGGGAATCACTACAGCCAGCTGCCTAGCCACTGAAAACCAGGCCCAGCCAAGTGGACATACAACTTAACTACCACACACCTACTACGCATCAGGTACTGTACTATGTGCTGGGGATGCAGCAGTGAAGGACTGAAAATATAATTCATGAACAAACAGAAGCAGCAGCAGGGACTACCACAGCAGAGCACAGGTTCACTGAAATAAGTCAATCCCAGATCTCCCCATCCCCTCTACCCCCCAAAGATAGACTCATGGGTCCTTTCATCCTACAAGTCTTCCTGCTGATAAATACAGGGACCAAGTTGAAGGAAGGTACCCAACTCTGGGGGAGCTGATGTTTCTGACATCTTATCATCAGCTAAGAGTGATCTCTAACTCTCCTATTCCTGTTTCCTTCTGAGGTAATTGATTTGGCAGAAAAGGAGCATAACATAGGGCTGGTAAGTTCATTCATGTATTCGAAAAATGCTGTTCATTATAAACCACACACCATGCTTGGCACTGACCACAACTGCCTAAGTTCCCATCTGCACTGAACTCATGATCTGGCAGGACAGGCAGACAATTTTAAAAGCAGGTACAATACTAGGTAGAGGTACAATGAAATGGGCCCATGGTGGGATGGGGGTGAGGGACTAGGGGATCACAGAATGGGAGCTGCTAACAACAGCTAAGAGGGCTTTATAGAGAGTTAAGAAAGAACCACTGGTTTTATTTATTTACTTGTTTTACTGTCGTTTGGGTGAAAGTTTAAAGAGTAGATTAGTTTTCCATTCAATAATTTATATGCATGCTGCTTTGCGACATGGTTGCGCTCCTCTCAATGTAACTGCACTCTTTCCCCTTGGTCCTTGGATTCCTGTTCCCATTCATCTTTCTTTCCCGTGCCTTCCCTCTTGCCTCCAACCTTTGCCTTGGGGCAAATGCTAACCTTGTGGTCTTATGTGGTTGATTGTACTGAGGCATACATTCTTCCCTGGTGTAATTACCCCCTTTCTAGGCCTGTCTATTGTTTGGCTGAAAAATGAGCCCCAGGGATGGGTTCACTTCCAAACTGGAAGGGTGTCCAAGGGCCATAGTCTCAAGGCTTCCACTAGTCTCTGTCAGAACAGTAAGTCTGATTTTGTCTATGTTGTTGAATTTTGGTCTACTTTTTTTTTCTACTTTTTTCCCCCTCCCTCACTGTCCAGGACTTTCCACTGTGATCCTGATCAGAACAGTTGGTAATGGTAGACAGGCACCATCTAGTTCTTCTGGTCCTTGGGCAGTGGAGGCTGTGGTTCATGTGGTCCATTAGTTTTTGGACTAATTGTTGGCTTGAGTCTTTGGTTTTTTTCAGTTTTCTTTGCTCTGGATGAGGAAAGACGAATCACTGCATCTTCCCTGGCCACTCACAAGTTTTTAAGACCCTTACTTTACATCACCAAAGTAGGATGTAGAACATTGTCTTTGTGGGCTATGTTATGCCACATGATGTAGCTATTCTCCAAGATTGTGGTCCTAAGTTCCCAAGCCCACTATTATAAAAATTCAAGAAAAGGTTTACATACAGAAAGAAATAGTCTTTGATGCTCACCAAGGATGGGAGGAAAAGGAAGGGGAAATCACTGACTAGAGAGTAGACAAGTATTAATGGGAGTGAAGGGAAAGGCAAGATACAATAAGGGGGAGGGCAGCACAATGTAACCAATGGCAAAGGAAATCACTGGGAGGTACACAAGAATAAAATCAACAAAGGTAAACAGTTTCTTAAAAGCTTGGATTGTGATCTGGGTAAAAGTTTACAGAACAAATTGGTTTTCCATTCAGCAATTCATACACATTTTGTTTCCTGACACTGATTTCATTCCCCGCAATGTAACAGCACTCTTTCCACTTCCTCCCTGTACTTACCATTTCCATCTGTCCTTCTTTCCTATTCTGACCTGCCTTCTGAGCTTTATCCCAGGCAAATGCTGCCCTTTTGATCTCGCATGGTTGAGTGTTGTAAGGAGTGGGTACCTACCTAGTGTTATTGTTCACCTTACAGGCTTATCTATTGTGGCTGAAAGCTGAGCTATGGGAGTGAGTTTAGTTCCAGGTTTGAAAGGCTTCTAGAGGTCATACTCTCAGGGGTTCTATCACTCTCTCTCAGACCAGTCTGGTCTTTTCTATAATTGTGAATTTTGTTTCACGTTTTTCTCCCATTCTATCCAGGACTTCCTATTACGGTCCCTTCAGAGCAGTAAGCAGTGATAGTCAAGCACCATCTAGTTCTTCTGGTCTCAGGGTCATGGAGGTTCACATGATCCATTAGTCCTCTGGACTAATTATTTCCTTGCATTTTTATTTATTTATTTATTTATTTTTATTTACTCTCTTTGCTCCAAATGGCAAGAGACCAATATTTACACCTTAGATAACCACTCACAAACTCTGAAGATCCCAGTAGCATGTAAAACATTGTCTTTAATGTTTTATGTGAACTCTGTAATGTCAATTGACCTTGATGCCATCTGAGATATGGTCCTGAGCCCCCAGGCTCAGTGACTCATTGCCTCAAGGTATTTGGCTATGGCTGAGAAATTTTCATAACTTTGCCCCATATATGCTCTGCTATATTCATGGATATATTTGCAGCACATATAAATACATACGTAGAAACATTCTCTGTCAAATCTGTATCTATTCATGGGTGTGGTCCCATTCACCTTCCAACACCTGTTCTGCTTGTTATCTATGTATCCACTTGTGGATTGCTATTACTGTTATTGTAGGATTGTATATGTAATAATATTTACCTTTGTTGTCTTTAACTCTCATGCTCCCACCAGTGTCTTCCTCTGTCTTAATCATTTTGTGCTGACCTCCCCCTTATTGTATATTGCCTTTCCTTTCACTCAAGTTAATAGTGTCTACCTTCTAGTTAGTGATTTATCCTCCGTTCCCCTCCCACCCCAGTAACTTTCAAAGAATGTTTCTTTCTGTGTATAAACCTTTCCTTGACTTTTTACCCTAGTAGTCTCATAATATTTGTCTTCTTGTCATTAACTAATTTCACTCTGCATAATGTCCTCTAGGTTTTAGTATGTAAATACTACTATATATATGATCCTGCAATAGTAATAATAAGCAAAATCTATAAGTAGACATAAAGGTAGATATGCAAGCTGAATAGATGCAGGAAGGAGAATGGGAGCACATCCACGAGTATATATAGGTTTGGCAGAGGATATTTCTACATATATATTTGTATGTGCTGTGAATATATACAAGAATATTATACAGCATTCTGGGAGCAAAGTTCTGAAAACTTCAGAAGCAATGATTTTAAGTGCAACTCTTTACACCTATACAACTGTCCCTGATAATTGGCAAGACACACCCCTTTGATTCCTTGCTCCACAATCCATTATACCCTATTTTCCCACAGTTCCTGGGACAGCTCCTGAGACCCCCCCTAAAATACTATTCAGATAGACACTGAAGTGAAATCAAGTTCATCTTTAAAGTGAAAGAAAAGAAACAGGAGTCCTAAGCTCTGTCCAGTCAGCCTTACTGGTCATTAAAGACCTGTCTTCACATAGGTAGGTGGGTGGATGGTAGAGGGATGGTGGGGGAAAGGTGGGTGGATAGGTAGATATGACACATGAGTGTAAGGAGGCCTGGTGGCACAATAGTTAAGCACTCAGAGGCTAGCCAAAAGGTTGGTGGTTCAAATCCACCAGCTGCTCCAAGGGAGTAAAGACTGGTGATCTGCTCCCATAAAGATTTTAGCCTAAAACATCCTATGGGACAGTTCTACTCAGTTATATAGGGTCCGTAGGCATTGGAATCAACTCAACGGCACACAACAGCATGTGTGTGTCTATATTTTTGTGTGTGCTTTTATTTATTTAAATATAGTGATCCCTGGTGGTGCAACAGTTAAGCACTCAACTGCTAACTGAAAGGTTGATGGTTTGAACCCATGCAACAGCTCCATGAGAGAAAGACCTGGCAATCTGCTCCTGTAAATATTACAGCCTAGAAAACCCTGGGAGTTCTGGTGGCATAGTGCCTAAGGCATTTGACTGCTAACCAGAAGGCTGGCGGTTCAAACCCACCAGCCGCTCCTTGGAAAGAAGGTTGGGCAATCTACTTCTGTAGTGATACTGCCTCAGATACCCAAGGAGGGGTTGCTATGAGTCGGATCCGACTCAACAGCAGTGAGTTTTGTAGAAAACCCCATGAAGCAGTTCTACTCAGTCACTTGGGGTCACTATGTGTTGAAAATCAACCGGATGGCACCCAACAACAACATGTAATATAACTATATAGATAAATATTGACATAGATGATGATACAGTTGATGCTATAGATACAGCTGTAAGTATAGATCTAGATATGTTGTTGTTGTTGTTATGTGCCGTCGAGTCGGCCCCGACTCATAGCGACCCCTCCTTGGGTTTCCGAGGCAGTATCGCTACGGAAGTAGGATTGCCCAACCTTCCTTCCGAGGAGTGGCTGGTGGGTTTGAACCGCCAGCCTTCTGGTTAGCAGTCAAGTGCTTTAGCCACTATGCTACCAGAGCTCCCAGATCTAGATATAGACATAGACATTTACAGCTGTAGCAGACAGTGAAGAAATGGTGCCAGAAAACACAAGGTCGAGAGCCAGGATCCTTGTGCAGCCCTCCTCTGGCTCAGGAGGCACTGAGCCCAGCACTATTCTATTTAAGCCTCTCCATCCCTTTGCATTGGATCCTCATTACATTCTTTCCCAAGCCTGTGTAAAAAAAAAAAAAAAAAAAAAAAATGGCCTTCTTAGCATTTTCATCTACTAGGGTCGAAGAAGGGGAAAACTTTGGACCAAGGCTAAGCAGATTCTAGTCCAAATCCTGCCTCTGCTGCTGATTAACTTTGGCTAAAATGAGGTAGTGGCAGCTACATCCCAGCCCTGTTGGGGGCATAATTGAGTTAATGTATGTGAAATGGCTGAGTCTCCAGTTCCAGGCAGAGGGCTGAGGGTTAGGATATTGAATGTTTCTTGATTAGAAGAGTGTCTCATACTCTGAGGAAAGGGAGGAAAGGTCCCAGGGGCTGGGATATATGGACGGAGAGAAAGGAAGGAAGGCACAGTGGAAGCAAAATGGAGTAAACCCATGGATCACTGTAGAGACCCCATTCAGGACCAAGAAAGGCTACTCGCATCCCAGTGTATGCCGGAAATCATCCGAGCTAGCAAAATTGCACTGTTGGCTGGAGCTGTTTAATTTTATAGAAAGCTCTGGGCTCAAAGCCCAGCTGTACAACAGTATGAATTATTCAGACAGATTTGGGATAAGCCATCGTAAAGTTGGAAGCCACTTGTGGGATATGGAGGGTGGTAGTGGAGGGAATAAGAGGTGCTAGGGTGGAGATAATTTGGGAGAAACACAGGGGAGTGTTACATGTTGTACACTCAGGAAGGGATGGAGTTTGCCACAACTTGACTATCACAGGGAAGCCTGGGTTTATTCCTTGTCCTTTGGAAGAACTCAAGCTGCTGAGAGGACACATCTCAGACAGGCTGCCCAATTTCTCTCTTGGTGGTAGTTCAGTCAGATGAAGGGACCAGAGAAAGACCACAGTGGGTAAGAAGAGGTGGATGAGCTTCCTCACACCAGCCCACACCTCTCATGACCTCAGGCATATTTACTGAACATCCAAAGTGAAAACTGTGCCGAGCAGGCTAGGGACACGCAGCCCCTATGCCACTGTCAGGACTGGAAACCCAAACAGTGATTCTGATGGAAGAACTACTTTCACCATCTTCCAGGCATGAAAGATGGGAGTCATCACTGAGATTTCCTTCCACTTCAACCTTTTGTCTACTCCATCTCAAGGATCAGAGACATAAGAAGGCTGAGATTCAGATCCCAGAGTCAGCAGATCTGGTTAAAAACCCACATCTGCACTGAAAATGTGTGTGATCTTGGGTAAGTCTTCTTAGACTTTCTTTTCAAACTTTTGTTTCCTTATCTTAAAAAATGGGAATTATAATTAGAATACATCATAAGATTGATGGCCACCACTCACCTGTCAGTTTGTTATACTGTGGTGGCTTGTGTGTTGTTCTGATGCTGGAAACTATGTCAACAGTATTTCAAGTACCAACAGGGTCACACATGGTAAACAGGTTTCATTGGAACTTCCAGACTAAGACAAAATATGAAGAAAGATGTGGCAGTCCACATCTGAAAAACTTTGACCATTGAAAACCTTATAAACAGTAATGAACACTGTCTGATATTGTGCCAGAAGATGAGCCCCTCAGGTTGAAAAGCACTCAAAATACACCTGGGGAAGAGCTGCCTTCTCAAAGTAGAGGTGATCTTAATGACTTGGATAGAGTAAAGCTTTTGGGACCTTCATTTACTGATGTAGCACAACTCTGAAAAGAAACAGCTGCAAACATTCATTATTAATCAGAACATGGGATGTACGAACCATGTAGCTAGGAAAATTGGAAGTTGCCAAAAATGAAATGGAATGTATAAAGATTGATACCCTAGGCATTGGTGAACTGAAATGGACTGGTATTGGCCATTTTGAATCAGATAATCATGATGATGAAAGAGGGGGAAAGCCCTCAACAAGATGGATTGACACAGTGGCTACGGCGATGGGCTCAAGTATATCAGGAGTTGCAGAGCTGGAAGACCAGGCAGTGTTTCGTTCTTTCGTGCATAGGGTCGCTATGAGTCAGAGATGACTCGATGGCACCTAACAACAACAACAACAACAATCATATGGTCTACTGTGCTGAGAATGACAAATTGAAGAGGAATGATGTCACATTCCTCATCAAAAAGAACACTTCATGATCTATTCTAAAGTACAATGCTGTCAGTGATAAGATAATATCCATACTTCTACAAGGAAGGCCAGTTAATAGTATTATTTAAATTTATACACCAACCACTAAAGCCAAAGATGAAGTAATTGAATATTTGTACCAACTTCTGCAGTCTGAAATTGACCAAACATGGAATCAAGATGTATTGATAATTACAATGTGAAAGTTAGAAACAAAGAAGAAATATCAATAGTTGGAAAATGTGGCCTTGGTGATAGAAATGATGCTGGAGATCATATCATAGAATTTGTACAACCAACAACTTATTCATTGCAAATACCCTTTTCCAACAACATCAATGCCATGTATACATGTGAACAAGGCCAGATGGAATACACAGGAAAGAAATAGACTAAATCTGTAGAAAGAGTTGTTGGAAAAGTTCAATGTAATCAATCAGAACAAGGCCAGGGGCCATCTGTGGAAGAGACCCTCAGTTTCTCATGTTGTTGTTATGTGCCATTGAGTCGGACCTAACTCATAGTGACTCCTCCTTGGGTTTCCGATGCAGTATCACTACAGAAGTAGATTGCCCAACCTTCCTTCCAATGAATGGCTGGTGGGTTTGAATCGCCAGCCTTCTGGTTAGCAGTCAAGTGCCTTAGCCACTATGCTACCAGAGCTCCCATATATATACAAGTTTAAATTGAAGCTGAAGAAAATGAAAACAAGTCCATGAGAGCCAAAATATGACTGAGTACATCCCACCTGAATTAGAAGAACAGATCTGATGCACTGAATACCAATGACTAAAGAGCAGACTGACTACGGGATGACATAAAAGACATCATACATGAAGAAAACAAAAGGTCATTAAAAAGACAGGAAAGAAAGAAAAGGCCAAAATGGATGTCAGAAGAGACTCTGAAACTTGCTGTTGAACAAAGAATAGCTAAAGCAAATGGAAGAAATTAACTCATGGTGACCCCATGTGTGCAGAATAGAACTTCTCCATAAGTTTTCCAAGGTTGTGACCTTTCTAAAACACATTGGTGGCTTATCTGGTCCAAATCCCATATGCTGTTATATTATTTATGCATGTTATAGGGATCCCTGGTGGTGCAACCACCAACACTCCTGTTAACCTAGTAAATGATGCAGTAAAGTATAAAAGGTGTAGAAGTGGCGAGAGAGGCAAAGATAGGTAGAAGATGAGGGAGGAAAGAAGGTAGGAGGAAGAAGAATAGGAAGAGTTACTGAAAGGCGTTTAAAATAGTAACCAAGAGCATAGCATTTGCTGTCAAACCAAACCCAAAACCAAACCCGCTGCCATCGAGTCAATTCTGACTCACAGGGATCCTATAGGACAGAGTAGAACTGCCCCATAGGGTTTCCAAGACTGTAAATCCTTACAGAAGCAGACTGTTTCATCTTTCTCTCATGGAGTGGCTGGTGGACTCAAACCACTGACCTTTTGGTTAGCAGCCAAATGCCTTATCCACTGCACCACCAGAGCTCCTTGCTGACAAACAGCCAGGTTCAGATTCCAGCTCTGCTACTTACTAGCTGTGTGATCTTCTCAGTGTCTCAGTCCCCCCACTTGTAAAATAGCTATAATAATATCTACTTCAGAGGACTGTCATGAGGTTTAAGTGAGTTGATACTTATAAAGCACTTAGAACAGTATCTGACACAAAGTGCTATATAAATATCTGTTATAAACCCACCAGCCACTCCTCGGAAGGAAGGTTGGGCAATCCTACTTCCGTAGTGATACTGCCTCGGAAACCCAAGGAGGGGTCGCTATGAGTCGGGCCGACTCGACAGCACATAACAACAACAACAATTACTAATAGTTGTTGGATAGGTTTCATCACTACCATCATCATCAAAGTTGGCCATTTCCAGCCTTAGAAATCTGAGATTTCTCCTCCACACCTGCCACTGCCTCCCGGTCCCAGGCCTTTACCAACCTCTCAGTTGGAGCAGACAAACTGATCAAAGGAAAAGGAAACACCAATTAAGAAGGAGGCAGATTGGTTGAAACAGGGGGTATCACCTGGAAAGAAAAGTACTCTATGTCTTAGTTAATTGAGCTGGTGAGATGGAGGGAGCATTGACTCCAGAGCTGGACAAATCTGGTTTCAAGTATCAACTGCTCAAGTTATTTAACCACTCTGAGTCATGGCTTCTTTATCTGAAAAAAGGGTGGCTGATAACCATCTCAGGACATTGCATGTAGTCAAGATACGGGAACTGTGTGTAAAGTGCACAACACAGGGTCTGGTGCAAAGAAGCCAGGGCTTCAAACCAGTTCATTCCTGTTCAACCCCAGTTCAACTCCCAGCTGAGAATTTGTATTTCCACCATAGATACACTGAATCAGAACCTACAGTTTAGCAAGATCCTTGAGTGATTCTTATGCATGTGTCTATAAGAATCAATAAGAATAGCCTGGGAATCTAGTGGAATTGTACATCTTGATTCAGTGTATCTGGGGTGGAAATGCAAGTTCTCATCTGGAATGAACTTGTTCAAAGTCCAGAAAGAAACCAGTAAGCAGAAAATTATTATTCATGGAGACACGTGTATTCCCTTGGGCAGTCTGTTTGGTGAAGTGTAACCCAAGTACACACAAAGGATCATCCCAAGTCTCTAAACAGCTACTGGTCATGGTTCTTGAGAGCTCAGGTCCCAGGCAGAAGTGGAGGGGCCAGGGGGGAACTCTGTAGTGTAGCTGAGGAAGAGGTGGAACCGGTAAGGTTCTTGTAGAGAGAAATGGAGGAATTGATGACTAAATATGAGAAATAGCTCACCTTAGCCTCAATTAAAAATGGATAGACTAAATACTTACTTTCCACATAAAAAACACCAGGAAAATCACAGCATCATAGATTTGGAAAGTCTCTTAACTATCCTATAGTCCAACCTTCTCAGGTCAGATGGGAAAGCTAATGCCTAAATGGCCTGCTTGAGGTACCACCAGGAGCTAACAGCAGAGTTAGGGTAAGAGCTGTACTCCAGGTCTCTAGCCTGGCCTTTCTCCCCTGCTTCCTACCACTGGAAAAGTCTGGGATCAATATTTAACAGAGGTAAAGCGGAGCCCACAGAAGACACTAACTCTGCAGGAGGCAATACACCATCTTGTAATTAAGCTCAAATATGTGTCCCCTCTGCTTTCTGGGAGTGGAGACAGACAACAGGAGTGTCTACATCAAGCAGCACATGGCGACCAGGCCTTGGAGTGCCTGCATCCTGGAACAGACACCAAGAGCTTCAGAGACATGAAGGGCTCCAGTATTCAGTGGTTTGCTTCCCAGGAAATTTCTAAGGCCTGTTCTTTCCAAAACATAGACACCCCCATGTCCCACAGGTCTTTGCCCCTTCCTGCCTCAGCTCCACACCCAAAGCTCAACTCGTCCAGTGTTGACAACTCACTTTAAAAGGGAAAAATGATTCTCGTTCCAAAAGTCACGCAGCTGATATCTGTTTAGAATTAATTATTAAACTGATATTGAACCAGTTTCAGCGCAGAGGTTGGAGCAATTCTATGTTCATCCACAGTACCAAGAAAAGCCTCTACAAAGTTAATCCCCTTGATCATGCTGAATGATTAAGGCACAGAATCCTTGGAGAGAGCAGACCGGATACTAGTCTGTCCCCATCACTCCAACACCACCACAAGTTTTTCAGGTTAAAGTGAACCTAAATCACTTCCAAAGAGTGCAGTGGTCTTCAACCCAAGCAGCACATTAGAATCACCTGGAAAGCTAAAAGACCTACCACAAGAGCCACTCCAGACCAATTGAATCACAATCAGAAAATTTTTAAAAAAGCTTCCTAGCAATTCTAATGTGCTTTCGGGTTTGAGAACATCTGAGTCACACTTTGGTCCAAGAACCTGAAGGTCCAAAAATTGGAACTAGAAGCTACCACTATGTGCTTCAGGATCATGAATTCTAAATTAAAGAGATTTGAATTTTAATTCTGGCTCCACTTCTCATCAGCTGTGTGACCTTGGGTAAGATCCTAAAACCACTTCTTCAACTATAAATGGAAACAACATGGTACTTACTCCACAGGGTTGTTGTGTGATTTAAAATAATGTATGTAGGCCATTTAGCATGATGCACAGCAATACTCGAACCTTAGTTATTCCTATTAGGTACAACTCACTTCTCCCCTGACCAGAGTCACAAGAACTTATCCTGTTCTTCTAAATTTCCTTAGAGACTTAGATCAGTGTCACACCTCAGAATCACTTGTAGAGCTTTTTTAAAATGCAGATTCCCAGGTCTTACCCCAGGACCTCAGTAACTTTTGGGTTTGCACAGTGTATTTTTGTGTATTTTCCACAAACTCTCTCAGAACCTGTGATGCAGATTTAGGACTGGGAGTCACTGAGCCGGAGCATCTTCATGTGACTGGCATCTTAAGTTATTAAATGGCATACCATTGCTTCCAATGACATCATTGGTTCCATCCTCAATGATGATGCCATTTCTCAAGTGAAAATGTAACAGAAGACATTAGTGAGGTCCCTGGGTTTAAGACATTACATATTCTACTCCCATGGGGCTAGGGCACAACATGAAGTCAATCAATCATCTAAAATGCTACATGCCAAACTGCTCTTTGTATTTACTATATCACCCAATGAACATCAGGGATACCACAACTGCTGAGAAAGATGCATGATGATGGGGGAGAAGGGCTGATATCACAGATGGCACGTGAAGAAACTAATAGACACTCTGGAGCACAAGCTTTTTGTCTCAAGTGGGAAATTAAGTCAGAGAGGCTAAACCAAAAACCAAACTCACTGCCATCGAGTTGATTCTGACTCATAGCAACCCCTCCTTGGGTTTCTGAGGTGGTATCTTCTGAGGAGTGGCTGGTGGGGTTGAACCACTAGCCCTCTGGTTAGCAGTGAAATGCCTTAGGCACTACGCCACCTGTTAAAAACTGAGACACCAAGGCCCAAAGAGTGGAGGTGACCATCCCAAGACACACAGCAAACTAATAGTAGAGCCATCACAAACCTCCTAAGCCAATTGTTCCCACTGAACAAGACTCCTTTTGTTCTCATCAAGCCTGATATTTTGGGCCCTAACCATGAAGCTCACCTTGGCTATTATTCGGCACAAGGGCGCTCCCTCCTGTGTCAAGCTGAAAAGGTTCCCTGTGGTGGACTCCGTGGTATAGATATTGTCTGAAGTATCAATTTTCCTCACCAGTGCCTAAGAAGAAAGAGCACAGGTGTTCTGGTTATTCATCTCCACATACCTTCTGCTCATCTTGCATTAAGAAATAGCAATGGGCTCATGCTCTTAATAGTTTCCAGGAATCCATAATCCTGTCAGCCTCACTGCAGGGGTACAGCGAGGTTCTATACTCCTTTGGGAAAGATGTGAGTCATAGTGAGGTCTGAACTACTTTTCAGAGATACAGGACAACTTCAAAACCCTGAGGCATACACAAGACATTTTCCCAGCTCCACTCAGTCTAAAAATCAGTCCTCAACATTGATGGGCTCAGCAAATACCCAAATTTTGTTGGGCTACTGACTCCTAGTAAGAACAGAAACCATCAGTGAAATCAACAACCTATCAGGTTGGAAATTAATGAGTTGCTACATATTTTTTTAAAAAAATGCTCATTTTAGATGGTTATTAGCCAATGGCGAATTCCAGTTGGGCTAATGGATTCAAGAGTTGAATCAAGAGAAGCCCTCTACGGTAGCTTCCTAATCGGCGGTCATTTGTGTTGGCCGTATAGCTAGGCAAAAACGTTGTTGTTGTTGTTATGTGCCATCGAGTCGGACCCGACTCATAAAATAGCAACGCTCAAAGAATGAGTAGCTCAGTTACAAATGCCACACTGATCAAAGCTGAAGGATCTAATGGTGGTGGTAAGAGTGGCTGGGAATGACTGAACATAGGACCCACCAAGGTCCAAAAGAGCCAATGCCATATTCATTAACAAATAAAATATAATGATCATTCTTGGAAGAGTTTGGCTTGTTTCTGAGAAAAAGCTTTTCACACATCTTGAAATCACTTCATAATCAGCCATTTTCTTTGGAACATGTGATTCATCGATTATGAATAATTTCTACCTGCTAATTAATGCCAGTTGCTCAAACTTCTCCTGGGAGACCTAGAGATAGAAATTGGGAAATGCTGCCTTTGAAAGTATCATGCAAGAAAGTAAGACCTCCAGGCGGGGTGCTCTGAGCAGCACTTGTACAGCTTCATTTGCTATGTTTGTTAAAAATCATTAAAATTGATTCAATTTTAATTAACCCATGCTATGGAAAAGACACTAGAAAGGATATCAGGAGATCTGAGTTCTAGTCCAGGTTTATTGATTTTATTTTATTTTTTTTATTATGATTTGGGTGAAAATTTTCAGAGCAAATTCACTTTCCATACAACAGTTCACATACACTTTGTCTCATGACACTGACTACAATTTACCCCAATGCAACAGCTCCCCTCCCACTTCCTCCCGATAGTTATCTCTTCCCTTCCAGCTTTATTTTTAACACACTATTGGGCAATCTACTTCTGTAGTGATACTGCCTCCAAGGAGGGGACACTATGAGTCTTATCCAACTTGACGGCAGTGAGTTTGAATTTTTATTGATGATAGAAAGGATCTCTGGTGGCACAATGGACAAGGTGTTTGGCTGGTAACCAGAAGGTCAGCAGTTCAAACCCACCAGCCGCTCCATGGAAGGAAAATGAGGCAAGCTACTTCTGGAAAGATTTATAGCCTCAGAAACCCAATAGGGTTCACTATGCATTGGAATTGATTTGATGGCAATGAGTTTTTATTGATAATAGAAAGGGGACATATGAACAGAATTGAGATTAGTTACTTATAACACTGATTAAAAGCATGCGCCCTGGATTCAGATTGTCTGGGTTCAAATTCTGGCTCTGCTATTTCTATGTTCCCTAGGACAAGTAACTTAAGCAAGTAGCTTTCTATGCCTCACTTTCCTCATCTGTAAATAGTGGAAATAACAGTGGCTGCCTCTTAAGGTGGTTTTGTCCAATATATGGTGGCTTGCCAATATATGCAAAGGTCTTAGAAAGGTATCAGCCACATGGAAACAAAATAAAAATACTAGCAGCTATTATTTTATAATCTTGGACAATTGAAATAAACCCCCTAGGCCTCAGTTTCCCGATTTATAAAACTACTAAAATGTCTCTTCCTTCTTTCTTCTTTATTCAAATGCAAGGAACTCTATACACACACACACACACACACAGAGGGAGAGAGAGAGTATGCTAATCCTCAACATATAGCAGTCCAAGATTAAGTGTATATTTAATTAAACTACTTGAAATATACAAATTATCCCCTAAGATTTAATGCGTCTTGTAAGGGATTCAACAAAAGGTAAAATTAATAACCAAGATTCGTCATTAAAAATCTCTGTAATGAACAGGCTTCTTAGAATCCTTCCCAGCATTACCGTAAGCACATACACATGTGATACTAATACCCAACATGAAAATGCAGATTTCATATACTGGGGTCTTGTACCTAAATGATAATTACCTAATGTTCCTGATTAGTGTTTGCACTTGAAGCAAATTAGCATTACATTAAACAATTCAAACCCAATGTCTTCTGCAATCATCTGCTAATATTAAACCATTTATGTCTGAGAATAATTTCATGTTAATTTCTATACACATATATACAGTAATTACACTTCAGATATGTCTCAATGAATCAGCTTTCTGACAAAGAAAAGTTATAAGCATTCTTTCCACAAGCATACGTTTGGGAAGGTATGAGATCAAAGGCTCAGTTGAAATCTTCAAGGCCCTAAATATCATAATATATAATGAAAGGACCTTTAGAAAGTATTTTGTCCAAACCTCATTTCACCTTTGAGGAAATGGAGATACAGAAACTTAGCCACGGTGACACACGTGGCAGAGGGCAGAGTTGGAGCTTGACTCTTGTTTTCAAAAATCAGTGAATCCATCTCCTTCAATGTCAACAGGACCTCACCTGGACTAGTCAAGATGGAAGCCTCAAGCAAGGACACTATACAGCCTCTTTAGCAACTCTCTCCAAACAGGAAAATGGTCCTCCACCCTGACTGCCCATTACTAACTAAAACTAACTCACTGCCATTAAGTCGATTGGAACTCATAGCAACCCCTCCTTGGGTTTCCGAGGCAGCATCTCTATGGAAGTAGATTGTGGTGGAATCTTCCTTCTGAGGAGTGGCTGGTGGGTTTGAACCACCAGCCTTCTGGTCAGCAGTCAAGTGCCTTAGGCACTACACTACCAGTCCAGAAAATCAAGGAGGAACTGGAGAGGTTTCTAAAATATGGTTCCATAGTGATACCACCTCGGAAACCCAAGGAGTGGTAGCTATGAATTGGATCCAACTTGATAGCAGTGAGTTTTGGTATCATGAGAAGAAGGAGCTCTGGTGGCACATTGCCTAAGACATTTGACTGTTAACCAAAAGGTTGGCAGTTCAAATCCACCAGCTGCTCTGCAAAAGAAAGATGAGGCAATCTACTTCCATTAAGATTTACTGCCTTGAAAACCCAATGTGGGTTGCTTAGTCAGAATCAACTCAACGGCAGTTGATTTTTATTTTATTTATAGACACATACACACACACACACACACACACATAAAATAAGAAAGGTAAAAGAATGATGACAAAATAAAGGAAGACAGATTGATTAGGATGAATGAGAGAAATACTTTCTTTAATGACAAACCAAACATGAAACCAAAAAAGAAAACGACATCTTGAAAACCAGGACAAAAGGGCTAAAAGGATTATGGAGATGCATACAGTTTAATGGCTCTAAACAAGGAATTAGAAAAGGAGGATCTGTTGTTTTTATATGGAAATAATTACTTTGACCTAATGAAATCCATCAGGAGAGTTAACTCTCAAAGAGTGACCTGGAATGAGAACCTCAGAAGAAACCAGGAAAATAATGTGAAGCCTCTTCCTAAAACTTCAGACAGAGTCCACAGTTAGATACAGAGCAGTCCAGCTGTGCAAAGGGGGTAAGTGAAATGTGAAGAGCTTTGACAGGACGTGGTAGATTAAAGATGGCCATAAAGTTTTTGCTACTCTCGTAGAGAGGATGGTTCTGATCCTCCTCCCCTTGGATTGGCCTTAGTGACTTGCTTGACCAATAGAAGGCAGCACTTTACAGAAATGATGTTGTAGGACTTCTTTCAAGGCTAGATCTTAAAAAGCCTTGAACCTTCCACCTACACCTCTCTTGGAACATTCTTTTGGAATCCCTGAGCTGCCATGCAAGAAGTTTTATGATCTGCCATGGTAGAAATACCACATGTAGGAGCTCTGATCAACACTCTTAGCTAAGGCTACCATCCAACCATCCCCTCCAAGGTACCATACACAAGGGATGCTGTCTAGGACTTCACAGACCATCTTCCAGCCGAACAACACTGAATAACCTCTGTTGGTGCCACATGGAACAGAAGAATCACCCAGCCAAGCCTTGACAAATTCTTGACCCTTAAAAACATGAGATATAATAAAAACTGTTGTTGGATAGTTTGTTATGCATTAATAGAGTTCTAAAATATAGGAAAAATCTAAACAGATCAGAAAATATTCAAAGGATTATTGGATAGTTTTCCAGGTGAAGGGTTTTAGAAGTGGAGAGATATATTATCAGTGTCCTAAAGGAAATCATAAATTATGACTCTGAAGAAAGGAAGAGAAAGATTAAACATGCTGAAGAAAGACAAAATAATAACAGACTGAATCTGAGCATGGTTTAGCTACTGGTCTGATGGGAAAATACCTTCTTGGTGGAATATCCAATTTCGGGATGTATCTTAGTTCTCTAGTGCTGCTATAACAGAAATACCACAAATGAATGGCTTTCACAAAACAGAAATGTATTCTCCTACAATTCAGGAGTCTAGCAGTCTGAATTCAGAGTGCTGGCTCTAGGAGCTGGGTGGAGACCCTTCAACCTTGGGCTTCAAGGACCACTGGTGCAAGCTTCTCCTGACACACAACTGCTGGCTGCTGAGGCTGATGAATCCAGTATCATCAGGTAAAGTGGAAAATGCCAAGATCAGCAGGCAACATGGTAGGCCAATGGTTACAGTACAGAAACAATCTCAAGATCGGCAGCCAACACAGCAGGCCACTGGGTCAAGCCTAGGAACTGGAGATGATAAATTGTGCCAAACGAAATGCAGGATCCTTTCCATAAGTACTGGAAGGAGGCCACACCCTGAAGGCTACTCCCATTCAACTGATTAACTGCTCACAGCAGATTCCACCATGGAGGTGATTATACCACATCCAAGCTCCTCATGGGGAATAACTATATCCAGCTGCCAAGCTACTCAAACATACGGCCCAGCCAAGCTGATACGCGACCTTAATGACCACGGGATGAATAAAATCTGTTAGAACTGGAGGATTTTAGAAGACCCAGAACTCAATTGATTCCATTTCTCTCAATAAGGGAAATATTAAAATCTAGTAGAGTTGGTCAGGAAAACAAAAGAATATGCCAGAAAGCAATGGAAGCAAAAAGAGGGGGATGGGGGGACACTCAGATCCAGTACACAGTGCTACACTCACTTTAGGAGTTACAGAAGGAAAGAGACCCACATGAGAAATGGGTTAAACTGATAGAAATTCAGTTGAATCTTCCTGAGTAAGGGATTGACAAAAATAGATAGAATATTGGAAGCACAGTGCATTGCAGGCAGGGTGGGGGTGGGAGGAGCAGATAAAAAACAATATAGCAGAAAGAAATGCTACTCAGGACTGGGTTACTCAAAAGGGGTGGGAAGTCAATAGAGCTCAAGGCAGAGGGACTGCTCCTCACTAGGTCCATAAGAGCTCAGGCTTCAGGAGTGTCAGTAACAGCTTTGGTTTAGGGATCTGCTGAGAGTGATTCTTCAAACCCAGCAAGTGTAGAAAACTAGAAGAAAACCTTTCCTATAAGATAGGCGCCTTAGGCCTAAGAAATCCTCTAACAAGAGTCAGGGACAGAGTCAACATGATATAAAATGAAAAATGCCTGTGTATCTTATGTCATTTTTTTTTTCTTATTTAGCCCTAAGAGAATTTTTAAAAATACATGAGGCCTTGCAAATTTTTAATTTGACAGCTAAGTTTCTTCATCATAAATTTAAAGAACAGAACTGGAAAAGATGCAATTTCCAGCACATTGTAAATATCACCATAAAATAAAGCCATTACATCACTCTTTCAGATGCATTCAATGGAAACTAAGACCCATAACAACTTCACACCATCATCAACCATTTGGAAACATATGAATAATCTCTTCTTAACAATGGAAAATTTTGCATCCTTTCTTTTTATCTGTGAATTTATATCCAATTTCCCCTCAGAATTCAAATATCTCTCCAGATTTTATCTTAATGTAATATATTTTTTAATCTTTAAAGTGTTTTATTGATCCTCCTTATCATACATAATTATGTATCTTCATTGAAACTTGAGATTTTATTTTATTTCCTGTGATTATAAACCTCCAAGTGTTTTTTTTAAAAAAATAAAACACCTCCTGACTTTTCACCTTTTCACTACAATTATTATCATATAATTGGTCAAAACAATATAAACAGATTACAAATTTTGGCAAATAATTATAAATCTGAAAAATTAAATTTTTATTATCAATGTGTCTCAATGAAATAATTGGGACTTTTTCTCCTTTTTATGCTTTCTTTCTAATTCATTCATGTGCCCATGAATGAATATGACTTATTGCTACGTTTCATATTTTAAATATAAACCCTAGAAAATCTTATTGCCATAAATCCACAGATGGGAATGGGTGACATTTGTAAAACTATGTTGCTCAACTCTTGAGCACCTTCTTAGTTATATAATCACATATAATCCATCATCAAACACTATGTTTAATGATCTAGCAGCTGATAACTCTTCTAAATTGGTCCTCCTCTAAATTGGTTAAAGCAAAGAATTGGAAACCACTTGACTTGCAAAAGCATTTGTTACCCAATCATTAGAGTCATTCATTCACTTTCTCAATTTCTGGGAAGACTTCCAAAAGTACTTTACCAAGACTTATCAAAATACAATTAATTATAACCATTACTCTTTCACTTAGAGCACCTTAGGTTACCCAAATCATTAGAAAGAATTGGAAAAATCAAAATATTATTAATTTCATTGCCAATACTATTTTAATAAAATATTTTTGTGTGCTTCAAATACATTTTATCAAAACCTTGCAGCCATAGTTTTAGCTTATTTAATTTATGGAAATTATCCACCCTATATTTTGGCAAATACAATTGGCAAAGACAATCTTTTTAGTCAATCTCATCAGCCAAGTCACACTTGCTTTCTTTCAATTAAAAAACCTGACTTCATTCTTAATTAAAAAATGTTTTGATATGTGTTTCAGTGTTAAAAACCACTGAGAAATAATTATGGAAATCATCTTCCAGGAGCAATTGTTAAAAACTGTCAATATTAATATATACTGAAACTAAAAAGTGATTTACTTTTATATATTATAAAACTAAGATTTAATAATTTATTGGATTTGTAATAATACAAAGTAATATGTAGCTAATATTATAAGTTAATTACAAATCTAGTAATACAAACGTCACATTAGCCCTTCAGTAAACACCTATATACATGTATTGCACTTAGCTGTGCAGCTTTAGGAAACAATCAAATATGAACTGAAAATGGAAACTCAGAAATGATTCAGTTAATTTCCGTGGCTCTCATGATCAAACTTCTCTAGGTATCTAAAAAATAAAAAAGGTAATACTGCTAAAATCTAACTGCTGGCAATTAATTTTATCCCTTGTTAATACGAAGTAAAAATGAGTATAAATACTTCATGAAATTTTTTGACAAAATAGTCTTTAACTGGTTTCTTTAATAATTTACACTGAATATGAAAAAATTATGTAAAACTTTCATCCAGTATAGCTTGAAAAATTTGGTTGTTCTCGAAAACATTCCAGTTACATTTAAAAGAATCGGAATCATTAACATTTAGAGTCTTTGGCTCTTCGAAGATACTTTTCTTTCCAACTAATGACATCTTAGGTATGGATGAGTATGAAAAAGAGTTGAAAGGAATAGCTTTCATTTCAATATGCACAAAAATAAAAAGCCATTTTGAGTGTTTGAAGTTTCTCACCAGTCCTCTCTCCACTTTGCCGTATGGGGAATATCTCTTAAGAGCTACGCACCATTTGAAAATAAACGGAGATGGAAGGCTTCAGATAAATTGAAAACTTTTATAACTATCCCCTACACATACACACATGAGCTCTGGTAGCTTAGTGCCTAAGGCACTTGACTGCTAACCAGAAGGCTGGCGGTTCAAACTCACCAGCCACTCCTCGGAAGGAAGATGGGGCAATCTACTTCCGTAGTGATACTGCCTCGGAAACCCAAGGAGGGGTCGCTATGAGTCGGGTCCAACTCAACAGCACATAACAACAGCAACAACACATACACACACACATTAATGTATATCTAAATTCAGAAAATACCCACACTGTGCAAAACACACAATTTCTACTATCTCTCAACAGAAATATGTATAAAACCAGAAACAAATCCTAAGGATTCCATGGTTCTTTAATGAAGGCTTCTCCTTGTTTGACTCCCTACTCTCCCATCCAGTGCACGGCAGGGTAGAGCACTGTAAGAAAATTTAGGATGGGTGAGGAGTACCCCTTTCTCTTGGAAAGCAATAGGGTTATTGTTGAATTATATCTAAGGATTAATTTTAAGAATGAAAACTGAACATCTGGAAATTGATTTCTTAAAACTATATGTGCTTGTATTTCTCTTGGGAAATCCTTAAGAGCCTGGGGAATAGAATGGCCTAAGTTACTTCACAAAGCCCAAATCGATGCAGCCTGGGGTGGCAGAAACAAGGTGTTCACAGGAGACTTGGGAATTAAGCACTAGTTCCTTAGTGCTAAAAGAATGTTTCCCAAATTGCATTGCCTGAAACACCAGCATCTCAGAACACTTGAATAGATGCTTTAATAATAAAAAATCTGTGATCATGTAAGTGTGGAATTTATTGTTGATCATTCACTCATAAATAAATTTGTATTCAGTGCCTATTCTGTGTCATGTACTATTCTAATAATTAGAAATATATCTATGAAGAAAAGAAACTAAAATCCTTCCCTTATAGAAGCCAACAGTCAGACAAGAAATATCATGAGCAAGGAAGGACATTTTGGAAGATTTGCAATGCAGAACAGCACATCGTATAAGTTTTCATGCAAAGAAATGCGTTCAATTTCATTTATGTCAAAATACTCCAAACCCAGGATTCTGACATAAATTATTAACATCTTAGGGAATATAGTATCTGGAGAGCTACCAGTTTAGGAAACACACACAGCACTGAACACCAAATGATCTTGACTTCAGCCAATCTATCTCTATGTCACTGCTGCCCTGTGTGGAAACTGTCTAATATAAAAGGAAGCCAAGGTCAGACAATAAATATTATGAACACGGCAAGCTCAGCCCATAGGAGGGCTTAGAGGATACCCTGGGGGCATGCTGAGAGGGGAGGAAGACAGCATAGGGGAAGATAACAAATATGCAGAAGAATGGAGGACAGAATTCTGCTGCCCCAAACAGGGGGGAGCCCAATCAGGAGCCAAATTCTAATAGAAGTCATTCAGCACTGAAAGTGATTCAGCTCAGCTCCCGACCCAGATGAAGGACTCAAGTGATCAGACCTGGGGATGGGGCAGGAGGGAGCCAGGGAAGGGAGCATGAGATCAGGATGAGGAAAAACCAGAATGGACCAGTGCCCTGGGAAATCAAATGCATAGTCTGAAAGGCCTAGATAGGCTCCTGACAGCCCCCAGAGACCTTTTCCCAGGATTCTGTGACGCAAAGCATCAAAAAGACACCCTGCCCCTTTGCCCCTGAGTAGAAGGAACTTAAAACTATTCCCAAATCCAGCTGGCTTTCGTTTACAGTTCAACTTAACTCTTCCATTTCAGCCCTGTTAAGGGAAGCTGGTACTTCGAGACAATTGGGCACTAAAACGGCATAAAAATGGCAGCAGTTGGCACCTATACCCATGCTCAGAAATTCCTCCAGGCTCACTAAATTCTATATTCTGTGCTCATCACTCTCCCGATTTCTTCACTCATTTTAGCCCCTTCATTCCACTGGGTCCCTGTGGAACTTGATGGTCCAGTTTGGGGCAGTGACCCCAGCTTGAGCCATTGCTCGCTGATTTAATAGTTAGCATTTGCTCATCATCTCTAAGTGCCTATCCAAATGCCCCAGCCCTTGGACCTCCCTTTCCCTAGTCTCAGACTCTCAGGACAGGGAGAGGAGCCTTCTCCGACCCTTCTATGGGCAGGAGGGGGTGAATGCCTGGATCAGCCACACTGACATGAGGTGCAGGCCCAGTGGGACCAAGAAGAGTGGACAGAGGCAGGGGCAGCATGTGAGCCTGGTCAGACCGGTCTATGCCCTTTGCAAAATGGGCCAGACACTCCGAAAAGAGAGAGAAGAAGCTCTGCACTCAGTAGAAGGGCTAAGTTTGGAAAGAAGCATTATGGGAAGGGATTTGTTGTTTGTGGAAGGCTTTTATTTGGTAGTGGGAAAAGAATGGCAAATATGTAACACAATATTTCTGTAACTATAAATAACATGTAAATAAATACATTTCATAATGAAAACCTTACGGAATCTGCTTTTCTCAGAGACTTTTAAAATAGGAAAGGTCCGGGGAGAGAAATAACGTGAATGTAACGCATGCGATGTGCTAAGCACCTTCCATATGTTGTTTGTTTAATCCTCTCACTTCTTGTGGGGAAAATTTCTCGTTTTATAGATGAGGAAAATGAGGCACAAGAGGTTAAGGAACTTGGCCAAGGTCTCAGGGTAGACCAGAGTTCCAAAGTAGATCTGTCAGACACTGTTATTGCTTGAATTGTGTCCCCCAAAAAGTTATGTTGAAGTGCTAGCCCTGTACCTGTGAATATAAACATGTGGAAGAGGGATTTTTCTTTTGTTATGCTAATGAGGGCATGCCAGAATAGAATGGCTCCTAAACTTCCTTCCTTCTGAGTGGTATCTTATAAAGGGGAATACTTTATAGAGATACACTCAAAGACAGGGGACGCTATGTGACAATGGAGGCAGATGTATCTATAAGCCACAAAGGATCATCAAGGATTATAGCAGTCACCAGAAATCAGGAAAGAGGTCCGTAGAAGGAACTGGCAATGCAGGACTCTCATTTGAACTTTTAGCCTCCAGAACTATGAGAAAATAAATTTCTGTTCCTTAAAGCCACCCATTCTGTGGTATTTTGTTATGGCAGCACTGGGTAACTAAGTCAGACACAAGAACCCTCTCACTCTCTCTGGGAATCTAACACGAGCCTGCCTAAAAGCAGGAGCTAGCCTGTGTGACCTTCATAGATTCTTCTTCTTTGCCAGAATTTTCAGAATTGGCTTATTCTCTGCAAGTGCCTTAAGTCTTTCAGGATAATAAGCACCCACTGGTGGGCTGGAACAATTACTTAAGAGATGGTCTAGCGTGGTGGAAACAACCCTAAAAAAAGAATCAAGAGATGCTGGGTTCCATCACTGCCTTGTTGTGTGACCTCAGATAAGTCTCTTCTCTCTCTGTGGGCCCTAGTTTTCACATCTAGACAATGCATAATTGAGTGAGACTTGGCTTGGAGTTGGAGGTGCTGGAGTTGGCTATCTGAGGAGAATATCTTTGAAGAACAGCCACTTTAGCAGCCTCCCACAGCCAGTTGTCTGGTGCAGCTCCTCTGCCCACCTCTCCCAAGAGGTCACACATGCACCCTTCTCCACAGCCCAGCCTACACTGACCTGCACCTCCCGGGTCAAGGCCAACTCCAGCAGCTGGCCAAAATGCTGGCCTAGGGTGCTCAGGGTTTCACTCACGCAGGCCTTCATCGACTTCAGGACATGGTCGTTCTCAACTTGGAGGCACCTGGGGAGCAGAAATCACGGAGTCGGTGGCCAGAGAGGGCAATGGGCATTCCAGAACCATTACAGAAGCCAGAGCTGGTTCTGTGCCAGGAAATGGCCTAGGGGGAAGACATCAAATTCTGGGGAGTCAGACAGAATATTCCTTATGTGGCCCTTTCTAAGCAAGAAAGTTCTCACCTGAGACAAGGGCTGACAGTCCATGTCACTGGAGAGAAAAAACATCAGCTAGTGGCTGAATCCATAGCTCTGACCTTCTTTCTCAGGGAAATCTGCCATGTTTGCAGCCAAGCTCTATCTTCTCAGTGATGTTAGGGGTGGGACGGATGGAGGGACAGGAAGCTGCAGAGGAGGAGTGCTGGAGTATCAGGTATTGTCAGCATTTAGCCTAAAAGCATATGGCAATGTCTGGGACTCCTTAAAAATAGTCATCCATGGTGTGTAGAAACAGCCTTGGGCATTTTCTTCCCAGACAGGAAAAAGAGGATCAGGCTCAAATTTACCCCTGTGGCCTGAGAATGCTCCAGGCCAGGAGGCCAAACATCCCCACGGGTCCTCATATGTGATTTCCACATTTTCCCTCCAGAGCATGGGAGCTGAGAAGAATGAGGAAATGTCAACACAGACCTGGGTGTGTCTGCACATACTGTTCAGCATGTGTATATGCCTGAGTGTAAACATATGTATGTTTATGTGAAATTTGCAAAAGAGAGCATTAAAAAGAGAGTATTTCTGTGACTGTGAGTATGTGTTTATAGATCTGTGCATGAAGGAGTGAGTATTGGTAAATGCACGTGTCTCTGTGTGTGTGAATAAGGATTGAGTGTCTGCTTTGACCTTGCCTTGACTTTGCAAAGGCCTTAGAGAGCCTTCCTAAGGCTGGAGGAAATCTTTTCCTTATTACTGCCCCCACAAAAACCCTCTTTCTTTCTTTCTTTGTCTGGCCTCTGTTTTATACCTTATCCCTAGATCCTGCAAATGGGCCCTGAAATCCCAAGGGAATCACTTAAATTTGCTCATGAAAGTCAGCAAAAAGAAACTCCCCAGACTGCTGCCAGGCCTCCCAACTCCTACTCGCTCTCTGTTTTCTCCAGATAGGGAAAAGAAAGGAGTCCTGGTGGTGCAGTGTTAAGCTCCACTGCCAAGTGAAGGGTCTATAGTTTGAACTCTCCAGCAGCTCTGCAGAAGAAGGATGTGGCAATCTGCTTCCTTAAAGATTTACAGCACTGAAAATCCTACGAAGGCAGTTCTACTCTGTCCTATAGGGTTGCTATGAGTTGGAATCATTTTGACAGAACACAACACCAAGGGTGAAGATGCCAGCCCCTTCCACTGTCCAAGAATGGGCTAACCAACTGAGGTCTAGATTTACCTCTCTGTGACTGCTGAGAGCTCCGAGCATTTCTCCATTAGCATCTTCTCAATCTGTAGAAAAAGAGATCAACATTATCCAATTCAATAAGCATTTGTTTACCAACTGCTGTACAGGGCCCTTTGGGGCATAAAGATGAAGAATCATGTAATCTGATGTGGAGGAACAAACACATAAACTATAGCTGTGTGACATGGGTAACAAAACAGATCATTGTCAGTTGCTTTGGGAGCACAATAAATAAATAAACAAAACTGAGCAATTCATTATGTTCTGGGATCTGGGAAGCTTCAGAGGAAGGATATTTGAGCTGGGCTTTATAAGAACGAGTGGAAGTTTAGTGACTGCAAAATGCAGGAAAGAAACATCTCAGGCAAAGGGTAAAGCACTAAGGTAAAGAGTGTATGGCAAAGGAAAGAAAGGCATAATCGAGGGATTTTATTTTATTTTACTTTTAACTTTTTATTGTGATTTGAGTGAAAGTTTACAGGGCAAATTGGATTTCCATTGAACAATTCACACACACTTTCTCCCTGACATTGATTGCAGTCCCCACAGTGTAACAGGCCTCTTCCCACTTCTTCCTTGTGCTTACTGTTTCCATTCATCCTTCTGTCCTGTCCCTACCTGCCTTCTGAGTTTTAGCCTGGGTCAAATGCTATCCTTTTGATCTCATATGGTTGGTTATATATTCTAAGGACTGCTTACCTTCCTGGTGTTATTGTTCATCTTATAGCCCTGTCTATTGTTCAGATATAAGTTGAGTCATAGGGGTGAGTTCAGTTCTAGACCTGAAGAGTGTCTAAGGGCCATAGTCTCAGAGTTCCACAAGCCTTTATCAGAACACTAAGTCTAGTCTTGCACTCCCGTGGAGCCAGATCTGACTTACAGTGACCCCTCCTTGGGTTTCTGAGGCCGTATCACTACAGAAGTAGATTGGCCAACCTTCCTTCTGAGGAGTGGCTGGTGGATTCGAACAGCCAGCCTTCTGGTTAGCAGTCAAGTGCCTTAGGCACTATGCCACCAGATGGGGCAAACTACTTCTGTAGTGATACGGCCTCGGAAACCCAAAGAGGGGTCGCTATGCGTCAGGTCCGACTCGATGGCACATAACAACAACAACAACAACAAGGCTAGTCTTTTTTATGATTTTGAGTTTTGTTCCTCATTTTTCACCCACTCTATAGGTGGTCTTCTACTGTGATTCTTTTCAGAGCAGTGAGCAGTGATAGCCAAGCACCATCTAGTTCTTCTGGTCTCAGGGTGCTGGAGGTTGAAGTTTGTGTGGTGACTTAGTCCTTTGGGCTAATTGTTTCCATGTATCTTTGATTTTCTTCATTATTTTGTGTTCCAGATGGGGAGATACTAATCGTTACACCTTAGATGGCTGCTCGCTAGCTTTTAAGACCCCAGTCACTACTCACCATACTGTCTTTGTGAACTACATTGTGCCAATTGATTTAGCCAACCCCTGAGACTGTGGTCCTAAGCCCCCAAGTCCAGTGACTCGTTATCTCAAAGTGTTTTGTTATGGCTAAGAAGTTTTCTTAATTTTGCCCCCTATTTGCTCCACTACATATATGGATATATTTACACCCCATACAAATATGTATGTAGAAATATCTCCTCTCCAACCTATATATGATCATGGGCTATAAGGGGCATTTTAAAATGGTTTACTGTAGACTTTGGGAGTTCTGGTGGTGTAGTGCCTAAGGCATTTGACTGCTAGCCAGAAGGCTGGCAGTTCAAACCTACCAGCCCCTCCTCAGAAGGAAGACTGGGCAATCTACTTCCATAGAGATACTGCTTCAGAAACTCAAGGAGGGGTTGCTATGAGTCGAATTTGACTTGACAGTAGTGAGTTTTTCTGGTCTTGTAAACTTTGAACTTTAAGAAAAAAATCCAAAGACATAGGCTTTGGAATCAGAAAGGATTAGGTTGAATCCTGCTATTCTCTGTGTAGCTTTGGGCACATTACTAAACCTCTCTAAACATCTGTTTCCTCCCCTATAGAATTAGGATAGGATGATAATACTAGCTAATAGATTTAATCAATAATGTTAGAGTGTTTTATATGTAAGAACACATTTCATAGCACAACAAATCTCTTAAATGACTACTATCAGTATACCCAAGGTCCCTGGTGATGCAGTGGTTATGTGGCTAGCAGTTCGAACTCACCAGCTGCTCTGCAGGAGAAAGATGTGGCAGTCTGCTTCCATAATGATTACAGCCTTGGAAGTTCTATGGGGCAGTTCTATTCTGTCCTGTAGGGTCGCTATGAGTCAGAATAAACTTGACAGCAATGGGTATTATTATACCCACTAGGGTGATGGAACTGGAGCAGAAAGAAGTTAGGTAATTTATCAAGGTCACACAGTAAAGCTGACATATAAACCCAGGCTGTCTGGCAGGGCAGTCAGTGTACCTAGCCATTGCCCAACCTCTTACAAAGGTGATGCTTGCCTCACAGTTTGTGCAAGTTAAATGAGATGTGTGTAAAAACATCTAGAACATTGTTTAGCATATAGTAAACAAAACAGTTGTGATTGCTTCGACTTTGATTCACAGTGGCCCCATGTGTATGAGAGAGAAGAACTGTACTACTTAGAGTTTTCAGAAGTACATTGTCAGCTCTTTCTTCCAAGTCACCTCTGATGGACTCAAACTTCCAATCTTTTGGTTAGCAATGGAGTAAGTTAGCCATTTGTGCCACCCAGAGATTCCTTGGCACATGGTACATAGTCAATAAAAGTCCTTCCTGTTTCTCATGTTTTATTGAAAGAAATGGGGGCCCCCTACAGCAGGAAAGGTTGAGGCTCATCATAATTCAAATCCCTCTCCCTGAAGGCACCCTAATTCCTGTGCCCATGCACCACCATCCCAATGTGCTGACCTGGCTCATCTCCTGTGAGGAGTTCTTGTTGATAGCACTGTACTCACTGACCATGGAGCGGGCATGGCAAGTGAGACGCACGCTCATGCTATGTACACGTGCCCAGCGGTCCTGAGCCAACTTCTGCCCAATCCTGCGCAGCTCGGTGCTGATGACCCAACCCCGCTTGAGCAGTAGCTGCAGGGGGTCTCCAGCGCTGGGGCCTCCTGCCAGGATGAGATCACCCTGAGCATCCTCCTCCAGACTGATGGGCTTTGCCTGCAGGACGCACATGCACTCGCACTCGGTCATGAGCTTCAGGTCCTCCATCCAGCGCTGGACTGAGTCCACCTGCATCAGGTGCAACCTGCAGACAGAAGACAGAGCCATGATGGCTATCAACACTCCACAATTTCCAAAACTTTCAATTCCAGGCCCTCTTATGTTTACTAAGCATCTAATACATGCTGAGCACTGTTTCTCTCCTTTGCATACCTTAATCCTCAGAATTTTTTCTTATTAACCCCAGAATTTTTTTCTCATTAACCCCATCTGAAGGAGCTCTAGTGGTATAGTGTCTTCTAACCAGAAGGTTGGTTGTTCAAGCCCACCAGCCACTCTATGGAAGGAAGACTGGGCAATTTACTTCCGTAAAGATTTACCACCTCAAAAACCCACAGAAGGTCATTATGAGTCAGAATTGACTCAATGGTAGTGAGTTTGGTTTGGTTTGATATCCCCATCTTATGAATAATAAGACTGAGATACAGATGGTTTGGGGGCAGATGACCAGATTAATAAGCCACGGACAATGAAGTCTAACAGAGTACCAGATAATCTTTATAATGGGGGAAGTGGAAATAACTTAATTATAAAATGATAGTTATGCTGTTAAATGCACTATGATACAGCTACATGGTTAAATATTGTACACTTATTGAAAATAATGCTATCAAAAAGCTTACAGCAAAGAACAATGTGTACACTGATAAAAGTAAAGGGGGAAAAACAAGTATATGAAAAATGTCAATACAAGATCATTATAATAATGTTTTTTTAAAAAAAAAAACCTTTGCCAAAATATAGTTAAATAAAGGCATGGAACTAAAGGCTTTGTAAATTTTTTTCAACTTTTCTCTATTTTCCAAACTTTCTATATTGAATGTATATATTACTTTTGTAACGGAGCAAAATTAACCCTATTTAATACAATAGCAGGCAAATATAGATTAGATTCTTAGATCTTAGTCAAATAAAATTCACTCTAAAATACACCTATTGTTGTTGTTGTTGTTATGTGCCATTGAGCTGACCCTGACTCATAGCGACCCCTCCTTGGGTTTCCGAGGCAGTCTCACTATGGAAGTAGATTGCCCAACCTTCCTTCCAAGAAATGGCTGGTGGGTTTGAACTGCCAGCCTTCTGGTTAGCAGTCAAGTGCCTTAGGCACTGTGCTACCAGAGCTCCTAAAATACACCTAGTCAAATAAAATTCAGTAATATCAGATCATTAATGAAGTCTGTGGGAGCTCTGGTGGTGTAGTGCCTAAGGCATTTGACTGCTAACCAGAAGGTTGGCTATTCAAACCCACCAGCCACTTCTTGGAAGGAAGATTGGGCAATCTACTTCCACAGAGACGATGTCTCAGAGACCCAAGGAGGGGTCGCTATGAATCGGATCAACTCAGTGGCAGTGAGTGAGTGAGAATGAGAATGAAGTCTGTGAACATTTGTTGAATTACCTTATATTTAATATCACATAAGTGCCAGGCACTTTGGGAAAATTGGAGATGAAGATGTGAAGCCTTTTCATCTTTTTTAGTAGTCAAGACAAACTAATAAGAAGTGGAAAAAAAAAAAAAAACAGTAACAGATGACAATATCATTTCAAGATTACAACAGAATTCATCATACATAAGCCAAAAAAAAACCCTACTGCCATCAAGTCAATTCCAACTCATACTAAACCTATAGTGCACAATAGAACTGCCCACATAGGGTTTCTAAGACTATAAATCTTTATAGAAGTAGACTGCCTCATCTTTCTCCTACAGAGCAGCTGGTGGGTTCCAACCACCAACCTTTTGGTGAGCAGCCAAATGTCTTACGCATTGTGCCACCACAGCTCCTTTCATCATGCATCAAACCAAAACCAAATCAAACACACTGCCATCAAGTCAGATCCAACTCATAGCGACCCCTCCTTGGGTTTCTGAGGTGGTATCACTATGGAAGTAGATTGCCCAATCTTCCTTCCTAGGAGTGGCTGCTAATCATTAATGTCAAGCTTATATCTCTTTGCCTTCAGTTTGGCTCAATGTTAGCAATCTTTTAACCAGTCTTTCTTTGCTAATCTTACCTGCTAATCTCCTCCATCTCCAATTTATTCATCCTACAAATATATATTCAAACAAAAAACAAAAAAACTGACTGCTATTGAGTGGATTCCTACTCATAGCAACCCCCTTTGGGTTTCCAAGACAGAAAATCTTTACAGAATTGGATTGCCCAGTCTTCCTTCCATGGAGTGGCCTGGTGGGCTTGAACCACCAATCTTCTGGTTAGCAGTCAAATGCCTTAGGCATTACACCACCAGAGCTCTTTACCAAAAAAAAACTCACTGCCACTGAGTTGACTCCGACTCATAGAGACCCTTCCTTGGATTTCCAAGGTGGTATCTCTACGGAAGTAAATTGCCCAGTCTTCCTTCCGTGGAGTGGCTGGTGGGTTTGAACTGCCAACCTTCTGGTTAGCAGTCAAATGCCTTAGGCACTATGCCACCAGAGCTCCTCCAGAGCTCCTTAGCAGCTAACAAAACACATAAAAATCACCGCCCTTGTGAAGGTTGCATTCAATTAAAGGAGCCAGTTAATTTTCAAAATAATTTTCAACATAAACAAGCAAAGTATATAATATGTTGGAGGTGAGAAATGCTAAGAAGAAAAGGAGAACAAGGAAGAAGAATAGAGTGTGGAGGCAGGAGGGGGTACTGCAATTTAAAATAAGTGGATCTGAGAAGGCTCATGAGTGAGAAATAATTGAAGAACATGAGAGAGCACCATATGAATATCTGGGGGCAAATTGTTCCAAGTAGAGAGGGTAGCAAATGCAAAGGCTCTGGCAGAACTGTCCTTAAGATGTGTGAAGAACAGCAAGGATGCCAGAGAGCAGCTGGAGTACAGTGAGCCTCGGGGAGTTAGGGGTGGAGGAGAGGAAGGAAGAGAAGTAAGGAGGCCAGATCCCATAGGGCTGGCTTCTATTCTGAGCAAAGGCCACATGAGGTCTTGGCTTTTATTCTGAGTAAGCACAGCAAACAGGGGGCACTGATGGGGCTAGCCGGGTGGGTCAAAGGTATCAAGGAGGATTGAAATTATAAAGGTATGCTTCAGTTACCATGGTTAGGATCACATCTTCATTTTACACTGCTTTTTAATGGGTAGAAGCAGGGATTTCTGAAAGATGTAACCATTTTGTGATAAGCCTTTTAAATATAATTTTTAAATGCAAGGCTTATAATATTTAAGCATTGAAGTTATATGTGTGATTTTTTAGAGGAAATTGCAGTTTGAATCATTATAAACAAAAACTCACCAATGAACTTTCTTTCTTCAAGAAAATAGCTATGTTGATTCGACTCATAATGACCCTTCCTTGGGTTTCCAAGGCAGTATCTCTACAGAAGTAGATTGCCCAGTCTTTTTCTGAGGAGTAGCTGGTGGATTGGAACCACCAGCCTTCTGGTTAGCAGTCAAATGCTTTGGGCACTATGCCACCAGAGCTCCCATATATTTTGTAAAGAATTTAAATATATTTATATATTTTTTCCTAGTCATAATATATATACATATATGCACACACATACTCAGAGACAGAGAAAGTTACCTAAAATCACATCCCCCCACTGCCCACTCTATTGTTATGACTTTATCGACATATACATACATAAGTAAGATCATATCACATATACTCCTTGATTAGGGACAACGTATATAGCTCTATACCTTATTATCTATCCCCTAACCTTTGCGTCCCACAATCTGGCAGGCTCATGGTAAACTATTGGGTGTCATTCCTTACGTTTCTCCACATTAAGTCATTCCTATACAGACTTTTACCTAAGTATGTATACATTTATAGGACTTTCTGATTCATTGCTTGGTTTATAAAAGTGACCATAACATATACATGTTGCATTTTTATTTTTTCATTCAACATAGAAATCCCTGCAAGTCACCCAGTAGAGTTCTAAACTTTATCTGTAATTTCTAAAAAAAAATTCCACGTGTGGATATACCACAATTTATTAAACCATTTTCCTATTATTGGCACTCACTTTGTTTCCAGTTCTTGGCCATTATAAACAATGCAACAATAAGCAACACTATAATATTCCCTGAATGTCTATGTACATATCAGTACATACATATACTATGAAATAGATCTCCAAGATAGTTTTTCATTTCAATTGTTGTTGTTGTTGTTGTTATGTGCCATCGAGTTGGCCCTGACTCATAGCGACCCCTCCTTGGGTTTCCGAGGCAGTATCACTACGGAAGTTCAATAGGTGTTGCTATATTGGCTTTCCAACACAGCATTGCTTCATATTCTTCCAACAATGTATGAGAGCTTACTACATAGATGTTGAATTTACACAGATGGCTCATTTCCCCCGGAATAAGTCAAACTCCTGAGAACGAGAGACAAGGGCCCCAGTGATCTGGTCCCAGACACATACCTCCCTTTCCCATCTTTCCCCATTTTTTTTTTTTTTTTTCTCTACACCTCAGGCACATGCAACCTCCCTATATCCCTAACATCCCACTCTTTTTCACAATCCCTTGTGGCCTCAAGCACATAGTTTTCTCTCAGACTAAAATCCCCTTTCCTTCTTCTCTACCTGGAAAGCTCCTTTTCATGCTGCAAGACCCAGATTTAATGTTAGAAATAAATAGTTGGCATCAAGTTGACTCCAACCATGGCAACTTTATGTACAATAGAACAAAATGTTACCCCATTCTACATCATCCTCTCAATAACCAGCACGTTCAAGTTCACTGTTGCAGCTATTATGCCAATCCATCTGTCTTAGTTATCTAGTGCTGTTATAACAGAAATACCACAAGTAGATGGCTTTAACAAACAGAAATTTATTCCCTCTTACTTTAGGAGAGTAGAAGACCAAATTCAAAGCACCACGCCTAGGGGAAGACTCTCTCTCTCTGTTAGCTCTGGGGGAAGGTCCTGGTTCCTTTCAACAACTGTGACCCTGACAGTCCTTGGAGATCTCCATGTATCTTGGCATCTAGCTTTCACTGGGTCTAGGATGTTCTCAGCAGAGGGACCCCAGGTCCAAAGGATGTGCTCCATTCCAAGCTCTTCCTTCTTTATGGTAAGAGGTCCTTCCTCCTCTGCTCACTTCTTTCTCCTTTATCTCTTCCAAGATAAAACGTGATGCTGGCCACACCCCAGGAAAACTCCCCTTCCATTGCATTAGGACCAGGAACTGAGTAAGGGTGTGGCTTGCCACCCTAATCCCCTTACAAAGCATTGGCTGATCATATCAGATTACATCACGGGGATGATTACATCCTTCCATAATTGCCAAACCACTGAGAATCATGGCCCAGCCAAGGTGACACATATTTTGGTGGACAAAATTTAACCAATGACACCATCTGACAGAGGGCCTCCCTCACCCCTACACTTCACTAAACATAAGGTCTCCTTCATCAATTGATCCCTCTTGATGATGAGTCTAAAGCAAGTGAGTTAGACAACGTTCTGTTCTGATACATGAGGTTTTCAGAAATAGACCACCAGGCTTTTCTTTCTAGTCTGCCTTAGACTGCAATCTCCACTGAACTCTGTCCACCATGAGTGATGATAGCATTTGAAACACTGGTGGCATAGCTTCCAACACCATAGGAACACACAAGCCACCACAGCATGACAAACTGACAGATGGTGGTGGAGCATTAATGTTACCTCCTCTGGAAAGCCTCCCCTGGGCCCTGTACCTCTCTGTGTATTAATTACACTCTGTTGTAATTTTTATGTTTGGCTGAACTCTCCAAGTGCTGTGAGGCATGTTCCTTCATATCTGCCTATTGTCAGTGACCGACATTTATCAACTACTCAATAATACATACTCAATAAACATATGCCAAATGAATGAATGACCTTGTGTTAAGCATTCACTGTGATAACTATACAGGAGATATCAGATGCATCCCCCATTCAGGCTACCTGGGGGAGGGGGGCTGAAACTAACACAATAAGAAAAGTGACATAGAAGATGGAAAAACTTATGATCACTGTGTTCTAGAGATACAGAACTGTGAGCCAAACTCACCTAGGGGCTGTTAAGAGACAACAAATACGCTAGTCATACACTCACTGACTCATTTACCCCATAAACACATTGTAGTGGACATCTGTTGTTTTTGTCTTCCTAGCATCCCTTTCTCCTTTTTGATCAAGAGCAGAAACAAGTTACCTTAGCTATTGGGTACCTAGATCACATCTTTTCCCTCTTCTTGGGAAGAACCCCCTTTCAATCATAAGGGTGGTCCCTAGTGGTCATGTCTGTGCTGTGTAAAACTGCCTCTACCCATAGTTGATGGTTAATTCCAGGGTAGGCTCCTGATCAGAGCTGCACTAATCCAACTCCCTCTCCCCAAAATTTGAAACTTAGAACCAAGCATTATAGAGACCCAAGTTGCTGGACATGAGTCATGTGAATAACAGCAACTTTAGTTATTCAGATTTGTTTACTTTTTCATGAGAAACTCCAGGATCACTTGGTGAGGTAAATTGAAGAATTAATTTGTATTGCTTGTAACCAAAAGAATATTTCCTAAAAACAAGTACACCAATAATTAAGGAAAGTTGAGTTATTGCCACACCTTAGAGAAAGGGTATTTGGGGAATTCAAAGGAGGAAGATATCCCTTCCATTTGGTGGTCAGGAGAAGCTGATTAGAGGGGGTAGCTTTAGAACAGGGTAGAGCTTGGACATGTGAAGGTAGTAAGAGCATATTCCAGAGTGGGGCACACAAAGAGACAAGGAGTTGGTCATTTGGGCTGGAGTTATAAGTTTCACAAAAGAAAGGGGCAGTGAGAAGAAAAGCTGGAACGATGAGCTAGGGCTCAGACTTTAAGAAGCCTTGAATGTCAAAGTAGCGGTTGGTCATTGCTGCTGAAAGTCCTGAGAAGCTATGGAATGGTGGCAGGTTAGGGCAATAGGGGTGGAGAACAGTGGCCTGGAGACTTTGCTAAACCATGGCACCTAAGATAAAACCAAGCATAAAGTAAGCCTGTGGTGCTGGGGCAAGTTTTCAGCATATCTCCTCGGAGAAAAACTCTAGGGACCCTCTGACTGGAGGCACTCATACCTTGTGACCTCTGGTCTGGATGGGAGAGGACCAGCCCAGCCCAGCAGCCATGGATGAGCCAGGAAAAGGGAAAAAAAGAGGCACATCTTAGGCTTATCCTGGGAGGCGTACTTAGATTTTAAACTCATATTTTCATCATCTCCCAGCCCCAACTCTCACTCTAAAATCTTTAAGCGTTTGAAAGAAAATGGGTTTTCAGAAACTGTGTTAATTAAAATTCTAGTCAATCCATCACTCTGCTAGAAGGAGAAGTGGATTGACAAAATTATTGATTTCTCCCATATGAGTGTTTGTGCCTATGAGTGTCTGTGTTTGTGGATATGAATTCATCTGTCTGTCCGTCTATATTATCTGTGACTGTATCTATGTGTCTGCATGTGTTTGCGTATCCTTACCTCCACAAATATGCAGATGTGTGCATTTGTGTGTGTGTGTGTGTGTGTGTGTTTACAAGTCTTAAGTCATAAACGTGATTATTAAAAATAGAGTGGGGCTGCTTAAGCATAATGACTTGCTTCCAAAAAATAGAGTATGGGAAGGGGGCGGGGGAGTAACTTTATAGGCAGAAACCTGGGAAACACTATCTTGACCAAGTGATCAAGGTTAACATCACCAGTAATAACATGTTTGTAGCATGTATCCCTGATATGCTAAGAAAAGATACTCTACCTCTGTGGAAACCTTCCCAAAAACACATAACCCAAGTTATGAGAAAATCATGTTATAACATGAGAAAATCATCAAACAAATCCAATTTGAGGAATAGTCTACAAAATACTTGACCCCAAAACTGTCAAGGTCATCAAAAACAAGCAATGATTGAGAAACTGTTATAGACTAAGAAATGTAATAACAAAATGTGAGATGATATACTGGCTGGAATCCTAAAACAGAAAAAGAACATTCATGGAAAACTAGTGAAATCTGAATATTGCCTAAACCAAACCAAACTCACTGCCATCTAGTCGATTCTGATTTATAGTGACCACCACTGGGTTTTCAAGGCAGTACATCTTTACGGAAGTAGATTGCCCAGTCTACCTTCTGTGGAGTAGCTGGTGGGTTTGAACCTTCAACCTTCTGTTTAGCAGTCAAATGCCTTAGGCACTACACCACCAGAGCTCTTTGAATATAGTGTTGTTGTTGTTGTTATTTGCCGTCGAGTCGGCCCCGACTCATAGCGACCCCTCCTTGGGTTTCCGAGGCAGTATCACTACGGAAGTAGGATTGCCCAACCTTCCTTCTGAGGAGTGTCTGGTGGGTTTGAACCGCCAGCCTTCTGGTTAGCAGTCAAGTGCTTTAACCACTATGCTACCAGAGCATAGTGTAGAGTTTGGTTAATAGCAAGATATTAATGTCAGTTTTTAGCTTTGATAAATATCTTGGTAACATAAGATGCTAACAAAAGGGAAAACTGGCTATGGGGTGCACTGGAACACTCTACTATCTTTGAAACTTTTCTGTAAATCTAAATTTATTTTCAAATTAAGAAGTTGATTAAAAAAAAAATTGGAGTCCAGATGCCAGACCTAAAGGCTCTTTATTCTGTCACTCCAAGAAGACATTCCCTTCTGTTGCTTGTTCCCTGGCTAAAAGCATGGGCTGAGATCGACTGTCTCCAGCTCTGTACAGCGAGCCTTATGGGGGGAAGAGAATCCAGTTCCAGTGGACAAGAATGTGGCACCTGGCTGGAGAGTCAATAGTGGAACTTGTAAGTGGAAGGAAAGGTCCCCAGGTTGGATCTTAGTATGGAAGTCATTCTCTCTGTGGAAAGGAACATGGCCAAACCAATTGGCTTTGTCTTCCAGTTGGGCTCCCGTTACCTGTCTTAGAGCCACTGGTGGTTGAATCACAGGTGATTCCCCATGACCTGTGCCTTCTGTGCTTGGCTTCCTCAGGAGCCCTCTTTCCAGCACAGCCAGGCCCCTCAAGCTGGCCCATGACTATTCTGCTCCCTCCCTAACTGCCTGAACAGGCCTTGAACTGGAGCTGCTAGATATGACCTAGGGGAAGAGCAGAGTAAGGCTATGCTCTGACCAAGCCTCTTTATTGCTTGGGACCAAGAAGTTCATTTGCTAGAGGATGTGAGTATAAGAGGAACTTCCATAGACACAGGGTGACATGGCTCACATACTGGCATGTGTGTTAGCAAGAGCTGACTCTATCACCATGACCTTGATCAGGCTGGTGTTATTTCTTCTTCTTCTTCTCCTACTCCTTCTCCTTCTCCTTCTTCTCTTCTTCTTCTTCCTCTTCCTCTTCCTCTTCCTCCTTCTTCCTCCTTCTTCTTCCTCCATCTTCTTCCTCTTCTTCTTTCTTCTTCCTCCTCTTCTTCTTCCCCTTCTTCTTTTTTAATTTCCTTTTATTGGAAATGTTACTGAAGTATAATATATACCAAAAAAGTAAGCAAATCATAATTCTGAACAGCAGCTCAATAAATTTCCCCAAGGTCAACACACCCATGTAGCCAGATCAAGAAACAGAATATACCAATACACTAGAAGCCTGCCTTGTGCCCCTTTCTGGTCACTCCCTAACCAGGGTAGCAATATCCTGATATATGACAAATAACATTTTAACACCTATAATAATAACTGTAAGTATAATAATGACTCAACGGCAGTGATTTGGTCTTGGTTTTGTTGTAGCAGGCATTGTGTAAGCTTTATATAAATTATTTCATTTACCACTAATGACAATTGTCTGAGGTGGGTATTATTATCATCCCCACTTTACAGATGAGTAAACTGGGATGCAGAGAAGTAAAACAACCTAGTAAAAAGGAATAGCACTGAGGTTCAAACTCTGTTCTTTTTCACTCCAAGATCTGTGCCCTTCATCTCAATGCTCACTGCTTCCCACCTTGTCCATTCCTTGGGGGGGTGGAAGGGAGTGGAGAGCAGGATGAGGTGGCCTTAACATAGGGAGATAAGGAAGACCATTGTCTCAAGCAATAACTTCAGAGGCTGCTTATGAACGACAGGAAAATAAAGGGAGACTGTGAGCTGCTGGCTCTGCCAAAAGCTCTGGCTTCCAGGCCTAACCCACTCCCAGCCATAGGAGCTGTCTTCTAGGGTGACAGCCTCAAACATGAGGATGGACAATAAATGCATGTGGGGAAAGCAGCCTGGTTTTCTTTGAGAAAGAGTTTAAAGTAAGTTTCATTTCTGGAGACTGTTTAAACAGAAACCCCCTCTTTCTCCCCAATCACCCAGCAAACATACCAAGAACAAGAATAATCTGCATAGAATAATAAACCCATTGGTCTCTGCCTCCTCTTAATCCTACTCAGTGTCACTAATCCTTGCCCCTTCTAAGCAGGCACATAACTACTTGGCAAGACCAACTCTGATCAGGACAAAAAGGACACTGGGAGGTTCTGGCCCAACAGCAGGTGGAGGGCAGAATGAGTTCACTGCTCAAGAGCTTCCTACCCAGCCTGACTTCTTCCAATATGTTTTGCATTCAAATTGCTCAAGTTACAAGGAAGCCATAAGTTAATAATACAGTTATGTTTAGCTGGGAAAAAAAAAAAAAAAATAGAGAACTGGAAAAAATAGTAACAAGAAAAGGTAGATAAAAGCCACCAGTAATAATTAAAATTTATTGAGCCCTCACAGTACTGCAAGGGCTGTGCACTTATGCATTGTTTTATTCTCTCAACAATCTGATTAAGTGTACCATATTACTGTCTCCATTTTATAGAGGAAGATACTGAAGTGCAGAAGGGTTTCATAAGTTAACATAGCCAGAAATCCAAACAGATAGCCTGACCCCTATACAGTCTCCTCACCAGTCTCCTTCATCAGATTCTAAGATATCCTCAAGGGCAAACACTGTCTGATTTATCTCAGGATCATCAGTACTTGGCACAAGGCCTAGCATACAGTAAGTATCAATAAATATTTAATTGAATCAAGTAAACCAGAGGCTGCTTAGAAGACTGGAGTTAAAATTTTAAACCACACCAGGCCAGCTAGAAATATTTTCCTGAACACAGAATGTGCATGAGTGGCCTGGACTACACACATAGGAATTCCCTGAACTCACCCTATCCTCTATTCTGGGACTATATTTCAGTAAGTGGTTAGAATGTCAGGCTAAGTGTAAGTGAGTTCCCTGCACCATGGTAAAAGTTTGAAAGTTAGTCATGTAACTAAATCCCACAAAAGGTATGATAAGAAAGAGTTTGGTTTTAAATAGAAACAGTTGAAATGAAAATCAGTAGAGCCGTAAAGACCATTTGTACAGGTGGCCCTCAAGATGTCTTTTCAAAGGTTCCTGTCTTCTACTAAGCAATGTCCTAGGTGAGTGGAGCTTGAATTCTTAGCAACCATTTCCCAATTCTCAGCATCTAATCTGAATTTATCAGCAAACAGTGCTTCAGTGAAGTGTGGATACATATGCAAGCGCTGGGGAAATGTCTAAAGCAACATTTGAGCTCTCCCAGAAAATAGGACAGTCCCCACATGACCTCAGTCCAAAGACAAAATATTCTCAACCAGTTCAATAAGGCTTACAACAGTAAGCAATATGTCTCAGTCAATCCTTAGCCAACTTGATTTAACACTACCAACATAGACTATGTGCCAGATCTTGTGCTATTTATCAGTGATCCCTGATTACACAGTCTAGACCTAACTGTCTATTTGGAAGCTCACACAGTCTAGAAGAGATAGACATACACAAATATAGTCCAACCTTGTTTTCATCCCAACATTATGAACCATAAGTCTCTCTCAAGTATTTCCATGAGTTCCCAAAGTCCTCTCTAAAAAAAAAAAAAAAAAGACTAATTCAATCAACCACAAGGTAGCACTGACTGATTCTGTCATCCTTTCTTGCACATTTTTATATTTGTTATTACTCCAGGTGCCAGGACCTGACCTGCCCACTCAGCATAGCTGACTATCCTTCCGGTTATGGGCATGTTCTCTGGACTACCTGAGCTACCTCAGGCTGTCACAGTTACCACTTTTCCTCTTACTGCTGCATATTTCAGGTACCATCATATTACCATCAGAGACAGGCATACCATTGGGTCTTCCAAGCAACACTGTGACATCTGTGGCTTACCACTGTTCCCACCAGAGAATGAATTCTGGCGCTGTATTATCTGGATTAAAATCCCAGCCCTGCCACTTGCTAACTATATAACTGTGCAAGTTATGTAACTTTTCTCTGCTTCAGTTTTCTCATAGGCAAATGGAAAAGATAACAGTACCCACCTACCTCTTAGAATGTTTGTTATTTTGATTTGGATAAATCAAAAACCCATGGATAATATTTATGTCAAAATTAGGTGATTGGGTGTCTCCACAAACCTCAAAATGCAAGCAGGTGGGGACAAACTTCCAAAACCTACAAGACCTGCTTTGAAAGAAAGTAACAAATATTAAAGATAGTTAAAGAAGATCCACACAATAGGAAGAAACCCAAGGAAATGGAACGAATACTAAAAATAATACAGCAGTAAAATTTTACTAAGAGGAGGAAAAGAAGTCTTAAAACTGCATAGTAAAAGAGCACACCACATACCTGAGAACAACCACACAAGACATATTCTAGTAAGATTATTCAAAAACCAAACTCACTGCTGTCAAGTCGGATCTGACTCATAGCAACCCCTCCTTGGGTTTCAGAGGCAATATCACAATGGAAGTAGATTGCCCAATCTTCCTTCCTTCTGGTTAGCAGTCAAGTGCCTTAGGCACTATGCCACCAGAGCTGTTAGTAAGATTATTAGACTTTGAAAAAAAGAAAAACTCCTTTGGATGTCTGTTGTTGTTGTTGTTATGTGCCGTCAAGTCAGACCCGATTCAGAGTGACCCCTCCTTGGGTTTCCGAGGTGGTATCATTATGGAAGTAGATTGCCCAACCTTCCTTCCAAGGAGGGGCTGGTGGGTTTGAACCACCAGCCTTCTGGTTAGCAGTCAAGTGCCTTAGGCACTATGCTCCCAGAGCTCCTCACCTTTGGATGTCTAGAAATAACTAGTTATTATTACTTAAAAGGAACCAAATATTATGTTATCACCAGTTTTGTTTGTTTGTATGTTTTTTACAGCAATGTTTTATACCAGGGGATAAAAATAGAGTAACATATTCAAGATACTCAAGAAAATAAAGTGTGAGCCAATGATTTTACATTCGGCCAAAAATGACTTTCAGGTATAAAATGGAACTTTGAGCTCTGGTGGCAGCAGCAGTCTTGCAGAACAATCATTCAAAAATGATTAAAAAGACAAATCAACAGGATTTAGATTCTGACTGATACAGATTATAAATGATAGGAAGTTGTCAAAGATAAGACTCAGATTCTTAACTTGGCAGCTAAATGGATAAAAGAAACAAGTTTGGAAGGCAGGATCATGGGTTCAGTTTGAAATGTGTTGATTTTAATGAACCTACTCTTTTAGAGTTTTTTTAAGAACTCCAGTCCCTCTCACTGGACTTCCCTCCCTCAGATCTTCATTCCAAAAACTTCCAGGTGCACCCAGCATTCACACAGAGTGTGTGTCTCCCACAAACATACTCTCACAAACTCCATCTTAAATAGTCATTCATTCATTCATCAAATATTTACTGAGTGCCTTCTATGTGCCAGGAACTATTCTAGCTGTTTGGGTTACATCACTGAACAAAATAAACAAGCATCCCTGCCCTTATGGAGGGTACATTATAGCAGGAGAAAAGAGACAATAATAATAGTATTAAAAAAAAAAAAAAAAAAAAACTCTTACTGTCATCAAGTTGATTCAACTCATAGCGACCTCCCCTTGAGTTTCCTAGGTGGTACCTCTACCGAATTAGATTGCCCAATCTTCCTTCCAAGGAGTGGCTGGTGGGTTTGAACCGCCAGCCTCCTGGTTAGCAGTCAAATGCCTTCGGCACTACACCACAGAGCTCCCAATAATAATATAGTAATATAAATAAATTCATGGTATGTTAAAAGCAAAATAATATCTATTAAAATGTAAATGGGTAGAATAAGGGAGATCAAGATTGCTCCTGTGTCAGGGCCACGGAGGTAATTAGCATTTTAATTAAGTGGTTAGAGTAATACTCATTGGAGAAGTAAGACTTGAGCAAACACTTTAAGAAGGTGAGAGAATCAGCCATGCTGAAATGTGGGTAATGAGCATTCCAGGCAGAGGGAATAGCTAGTGCAAATGCCCTGGGTTAAAGTATATCTGGTCTGTGTGAGAAATGGCAAGGAGTGAAGTCTGAACAAGACTGAGGTGAGCAAGGTAAAGATGAGTAGCTAAGCTCAGAGAACTGGGGTCAGATCACGAAGGCCCTCAGAAGCCATTGTAAGCACTTTGGGTTTCACTGAGTAAACAGGAGACAGCTTCTTGAGTCCTCTGAGGAATTCTGTCACCAGATGTCAGCTGGCTCCACCTAGTCCATACCTCTCTCTGTAACCCAACTTGGAAGGCTCTCTCACTAAGACTTTACAAAAACAACTCATAGCTTAACTTAGAATGACTTAACCTAGGCTATGCAGTGATCTATAAACTGTTTACTAAACAATTACTTTAAGCATAATTATTTATGCAACAAACTATAAATAATTTACAGTGCAGTTAGAGTATTCACTTCCAGTCTCTCTGCACTGAGGCTCCAGTGAAGCCCCAGCCAAGTGTGACCACAGGGAATACTGTTACTGTGAGCTTGGTCAAATCTTCCAATGTCTTCATCACACTGCTGATCTTCTTCTGATCCCACGCTAAGCTGCATCAGCACGGGGCATTCTATGCATCAGGATTTTGTGTAGGTGGCTGAGAATTCTCTATCCTATTCCCCAACCACTCCAAGTTCACATTTTAATTGACGATGCTGAAGATCTCATTATAGCCCTGTTTCTAACTTGCCACTGATTCATGTGTGCAATGCTAGCATCATTAAGGAAATTTTGTCTCCTTCAACAGACTCCACAAAATGCCTCCTGCATCCACTTATTACTTGGAGAATGGCCACTTTCCCACTGTGCTTCTGCATGTCCTCTCTCATTTCCATGCACTGACTTCCTGCTCCAACTGTAGCAGTAGAAGGGTTTTAAGATTGACATTACCTAGAAATCCCCATTTTCATTATTCATCATACCCACTTAATGTTTGACATATGCTTTCCATAACATTTTCAGTTAATTAAACTGCTCAATATAACATGGTAAGAGAGTTGATCCTATATTTCAGCTATTCCCAAGAGTGCTGGGGAAGGAGAAGGAGGAGGTGACACCAACACACCCTGAAACTAATAACAGGGGGATCATTTGGAAATGGGCATGCATTATGGCACTACAGATGCCTTGTCATATCCATTTTTCTAGGATGTGGTCCTCCATCAATCTACAGGAGGGTTTAAGGGTAGAGAAGAGATTGAATAATCAATTTTTCAGTAGTCTAGCATAGTTCCAAGCATGCTATAAAGGAAACTATTAATAGAGCACCTTCTGTGTGCCAGGTGGAGACCAAGTCTTTCACATACATCTAGTTGTATTCACTGAAGCTCTCTTTATTAAGGTTTCCTCTGCTCTCCAAAACTAGAACATTTCTACGAAACATTTTGTAAGCCAAAATGGCATAAAGCAAAGAAACAATTATCATTAATTTATATGGGAAAAAATGTTGACCCAAAAAATAACCTACCAAGTAATACCAAATAACACATAAAACCTAAAATAACACTAACATATAGTGTTCAGACAGTTGAAAGGTATGGCTGTTAGATGCTGAGATGCTGAGTGTAATTCCTGGGGAAGGAGCAATGCCACTCTCACTGGTTGGGGTGCATGCTGGCTCATTGACACCTTGCTGCAAAACAAATACTGAATGCTAGTTTTGCTTTTTGCCTTTTTTTGTAATAGTGAAAATCCTCTACGGAGTTCTTTTTGTTAATAAAAAACAGATACTAATGTAAGCCTTTCGTAAAAGTGAAATGGTGTAAAGTGAAGTTTTGAAAAGTGGAGGATACTTGTATTCCTGTTTTACAGAGCAGGGAAGACTGAGAGAAGTTCCTAAAGCTAGTCAATGACAGTGCCCAGGTAGCTGCACCTGACTCCAAAGTCTGTGCTCCCCACCTCCCCAGTCTGTCCAGAACCTTAATGAAGCTCATTATTGTTTCTGTTTCAGAAATTCAAAAACAAAACAAACCCCACTGCCATCGAATTGATTCCAAGTCATAGTAACCCTATAAGACAGAATAAAACTGCCCCATAGGGTTTCCAAAGCTATAATCTTTATGGAAGCAGACTGCCACATCTTTCCCCCACAGAGTGGCTGGTGGGTTCAAACCACCAACCTTTTGGTTGACAGCCAAGTGCTAAACCACTAAGCCATCAGGGCTCATATTCAGGCAATGAAGGAACCTGAATTTATATTCAGGTAACTTTCCAGTCCAATGAGTCAATGCATACATCTAACAGCTGCCTCCTGATGACTCAGAGCCCCATCTTATAGACTCTGTCACACTCAGCCATTTAGATGTTATCTGAGAAGAAAAGAACATCATTAATACTTCCTGGCCTTTCATTAACTCATACATGAGTTTCCTGTTAACCTCCAAATATATGTGTGTGTATATATGCATTTCTTGCATGTTGTTGTTGTTGTTGTTATGTGCTGTTGACTCGGACCCAACTCACAGAGGCCCCTCCTTGGGTTTCTGAGGTGGTATCACTACAGAAGAAGATTGCCCAATCTTCCTACTGAGGAGTGGCTGGTGGGTTTGAACCACCAGCCTTCCGGTTAGCAGTCAAATGCCTTAGGCACTACGCTACCAGAGCTCCTGTTTCTTGCAGATATGATGGTATTAAAAATAAGAACACCTGATTAGGGACCATCACCTGTGTCCTCACTCCACTTTCACTTCTCAAGAGCTGTGTGACCTAGCACATGACTTCCTGTCTCTGAGCTTGGGTTCCCTGATGACCTGCTTTCCAGCTCAATTCACACCACTGTCTCAGCCATGCTGACTATAAGAGTTTATGTTCCTGTGCCCACAGATCTGCAGCATTTTTCTTTCCCGTAGCATACCACTGCTTCCCCTTGTTTAATTATATGTTTAATGTCATCTTTATCCACGGGACTCTAAGGAGACAGGTCTTGTGTCTGGCTCCTCCTCCCTACATGCTTCTCCTAACATTGGCCCTGACACATCGAAGCTCTCTCAGTGTATATTTATGACACCGAATTAAGTTGACAAATCTATCAAGTGGGGATAATAACAACCTGCATTGCCTGTCTTATAGGGTTTTTGTAAGGATCAAGGGAGATAAAATCTATAATAATTATTGCTAATATTTACTTAGGTAGGCCCTGTGCCTGCAGAGTGTTCCACTCATTTAGTTTTCACAATGGCCTTGTGAGAAAGGTAGTCTTATTATCTTATTTTCACAGATGAGGGAACTGAAGTTTGAAGAGGCTAAGTAACCCATCTGAGATCACACAGCACAGCAGTGGCAACATTTCACTCTGAATCTAGCTCATCGGACTCTAGACTCCATGATCTTAAATGCTGCACTACACAGCTCAATGAAAGGTCTGAAAGGTCGTGCTCTGTCCACGTCATGTTTCGCATACAGGAAAGAAAGAAAGAGGGAAGGGGTGGAGAGGGGAGGAGGGAGGGAGGAAGGGGGAAAGGGAGGAAGGAATGGAGGGAGGAGGCAGGAAGGAAGGGAAAGAAAGAAACAAGACTCACTGCCACTGAGTCAATTCTGACTCATAGCAACCCCCATAGGGTTTCCAAGGCTGTAAACATTCCAAGGCCTCATCTTCCTACCATAGAGCAGCTGATGGTTTGAACAATTGACCTACTGGTTAGCAGCCAAATCCTTTACCCACTGCACCACCAAAGCTCCTTATAGTCAGTATAACCAAAAAACCATACTCACTGCCGTGGAGTCGAATCGAACTCATAGCGACCCCTCCTCTGGTTTCCGAGGCAGTATCACTACAGAAGTAGAATGTCCAACCTTCCTTCCGAGGAGTGGCTGGTGGGTTTGAACCACTAGCCTTCTGGTTAGCAGTCAAATGCAGAGCTCCTCATAGTCAGGTAAAAATTATAAATACATTTCACACACGCAAACTCAGTTACTCCTGCTGGTTGCCCTAAACCCTCATAACTAGGCTATTCTCTTTACTTTAAGGAGAATATTTGTATTTGCCAAAGTGGAAGTTCTAAGAGAATTCACACACCTAATTTCTCAGTTGCCATCTGGATACTGTCAGCGAGTCTGAGAAATGAGGGTGAAAATATAGAAATCACCACTAGAGGGTTTCCAAGAGCCAATCACCACATCATCTGCCAGGTTCTAGAGACTCCATCAACCTCTGAACTTCCACTTGGACCCTCCTCCTCCACCACGTCCTCATTCCGCCCTCAAGCCTCAGGCCCTGACCAAGGATGCTCTAGCCCAAGCTGTAGGCAGACTCCAAAGACAAAAATAGAAAATCCTTCATTGGGCTGAATTGTGAGAACTATTTCCAAAAAGGCCCCCAGACTCAAAGGCCAGGGGAAGCTGCCTGCTCCACCAAGTTCCACAGCTAGAATATGTTCAGGCCAGGCCTAGAGCCTCGACCTCCTGGTGTTTCCTATAGGCCTGCTCAGCACCAATCTTGTTCTAGAAGCTGAGGCTACAAAGCTGAACAGGAGAAAATTCTAGCTTCACAGTGCTCAACCAAGACTTCCAAATAGGCAAGAGAGTATTCACCCACATTTTAATCTTAAAGTAATTACAATCATAACTAATGTGTTGAGTTCAAGTGGTAGGCCAGGCAGTGTTCTCAGCCCTCTATATACATGATCTCCTTTGATCCTCCCTACAACCATATGAAAGAGGTGCTGTTATTATTCCCATTTACAGAAAAGGAAATTCTGTCCAGAGAGGTCACATCATGAGTAAGTGGTAAAACCATTCCTCAAACCCAGGTCACTAGAGTTCAGATCCTCATTTTATCAACTAAACTCCACACTGTCAGCAAGAAGCTGTGAGCAGGATGGTCTAGGATCACAGAGCACAGAGGGTCTGACCTTGCATGGGAATATTTACATAAAGAAAATGACATTCCCCTGGTTCTTAGAGGAGAAGAGTTGGCCAGGATGATAAGGGCAAAAGGACTTCTACACAGAGAATCATGTGCAAAGGCCTAGAGACAAAAAAAAAAAAAATAAATAAACAACTAGTAATAGGACAAGAAGTTTCTTTGGACTAAAGGATGCTTATGAGGGAATGACCAGGAAAGGGGCTGGAGAGAGAGACACAGGAACCAGTTGATCTAAGACCTTGAAGCACATAATTAAGAAATTGGACTTGACCCTGAAGGCAATTTGGAGCAAATGGAAACATCGTAGAGCAAGGCCATGACATAATAGTGTAAGTCCATTGACCTGTTGCCATTGAGTCAATTCTGACTCAAAGTGACCCTATAGCACAGTAGACCTGTCCATAGGGTTTCCAAGATTGTAAACCCAAGACTATATGCAAACAGACTACCACATCTCTCTCCCATGAAGCAGCTGGTGAATTTAAACCACTGACCTTTTGGTTAGCAGCTGAGCAGGGAGTATAAAATGGACCCCAAAAAACTGAAATAAAATATAACGTTGTTGTTGAGTCTAATTCTACTCATGGTGAGTGAATACATGAGGTTGCCCTGAGAAAATGGACCAGGGCAGGGTTAAATACAAGACAGGAGGATGACCTGTTATTAAACAGGAGATGACTGTTATTAAACAGAGAGATGATGGAGGCCTGGACTAAGGCTGTGACATGAAATAGGAAGAAGGTGATCTGAGAGGGAGGTCAGAGGACATGAGGGTGAAAGAGAAGGAAGGACCAAGGTTGACTTCTAGGTTTCTGGCCTGGTGAGCAATGCTGTCACTTACTGAGATAAGAAACACATCCAGAGAGGAGTTAGCTTTTGTTTTGCTTTGATTGAGGGTGAGGCACTATGACAAGTGAGGTGCATGAGGTCACAGCAGAAGTGAGGGTCAGGCCCTACAGAAAAGTCCGTCAAGGAGACCCCAGCTTTTCCAGGGAGGTAACAAGGCCTAGTAAACCCCACGTGACCCAGCTGTGAGCCCATCCACTCCCAGCCGTGGTTACTGTGTCGCCACATAATGAGCTGTTCTTCTCAATTTTGGAGTCTATGGACTGCAGCTCATTAAGGTTTGGACTGTGTTAGGCACTGAGCATCCCATAATTGCATAGCTCTCCTGGCTCTCTGTCATTAGCTCTCTGGCTCTCTGGGCTCCTCCTCTCCTACTAGAGTTTCTGACTGACCCAACATAAAAAGTCTAGTTGAACAGGGTAACCCTGACTGTGCAGTGGGGGCTGCCTGCTTTCCCCTGCACCCCTCTACTCTCAGTGGTTATACTGTCCTCAGCCATGAACTTCGAGCTACCTTCTGATGACTGATGCAACTACAGATGACTGATCCTATTACTCACATAGAGGAAGGGAACTGAAAATTGAGGTCAAGACAGATGGACTGACAATGAGTCACGCTCCTTTCCTGGTGGAAAACCACCACAGTCAGGACCCAGTAGGGTCTCTCAGCCAAGGACCCAGAAAAGCCAGAGGCCAGGACAAGGGTTTTGATTGTCTCAGTCTCCTTAGTGAACCAGACCCTGAACCTGATGCTAGAGATTGCTTCAGTGCCTGGGGAGCAGAGGGACTATGCCAGCCAGTGAATAGCATCTCCAGAGCCCTGCTCAGTTCTCAACATAGCTCCGAGAGAAGCAGATGCCCACTCCCTAATAACATTCATCATAGCTCTTAGATGGTTACTGTCCTGGACATCTGGAATGAGGTGACCAAGCCCCAAAATTTGGGCTTGCTGGAGTCTGGCAGGCTCTAAACACAAAGCCAGATGCAACCACAATCATCTCCAAATACCAAGCAACTGAGCAGATGATTTTTTTTTTTTTTAAAGCTGGAATTATCCAGGGTGGAGTTGGAGTGGAGGAGAGAAGTTAGCAAAGTTTCATACTAAGGAATTACTGTATGAAACAATGGGCTCCCAAAATATTTCTCAGGACTATGGAATTAACTAGCCACATGACAAACATGGAGGATTACCAACTATAAAGCACCTTCTGTGGACAAAGCACTCTCTCCTTTAACCCTCAAAGGGGCTTAATGGCTGGAGATTACCATTCCCATTTTACAGATGTAGAAACTGAGGCTCTGAGGCACTATATAACTTTTCCAAGGCCTCATTGTTAATAATTAATGATAATAAAGCTAAACTTGAGTGCTATTATGTTCTGGGCACTGTGCTAAGTGTTAGAAATCTTAATTACTCATTTAACTCTCAAAACGATCCTGTGAGGCTTGCATAACTGACATTTGGTAGGTTAAGTACCATGACCAGGATTACACAGTGAATAAATGGAAACAAGAATCCAGGCAATGTGAGACCAGTGTGTTGCTTTTAGCTATCATGCTATGTTGTTGTTATTGCTGTTATGTGCCATCGAGTCGAACCCAACTCATAGCAACCCCTCCTTGGGTTTCTGAGGCAGTATCACTACGAAAGTAGATTGCCCAGCCTTCCTTCCAAGGAGTGGCTGGTGGGTTTTTGATGATCTTTAGTAATTTAGCTGATATTCAGACTCTGATATGTGTGACTCCAAAGCCAGTGCTCTTTCTACCATGCAAGACTCCCCCAAAGTGAAATTTTGCTGCCTTTTTAAAACTTGTCGTCATTTAACAATTATAGTGTCTACCCAGAGAAACCAAACCTGTTGTCTCCAATTCAATGCTGACCCATGGTGGTGCCACGTGGTACAACTAGAACAGCGCTATAGGGTTCTCTGGGCTGTAATCTTTACAGAAGCAGGTCACCAGGCCTTTCTTCTGCAGTGCTGCTGGGTGGGTTCAAAGCACCAAACTTCGTGGTCAAGCACAAACTATGTGTGCCACTCAGGGATCTATAGGGATGTCTAGTCATTTTCAAATCTTTGTTTTGTTTATTTGTGAGAGAAGATCTGGTAGGTGTATGTTGTTGAAATTCAAGACAGAACTCCTGGTCCCCCAGTCTCATCATCACTGTTCTCTGACAAGTTAGCACCAGATGCACTGCCTGAGCAGGAAAGCCAGGGAGGTTGTGGAAACAGAGCGGAGAGTGGCCCTCTCAGGATCTGATGGCGAAGGGGCCTCAAACCCCTTGCTGGCCTTTCCCTGCCTCTGCCATTGCCTCTTGATTGTTCCCTTCATTCTTTAAAGCTCATCACTGGGAGAACCTTACCATGCCTGACCCTTCAGATGACAAAAGGAACAATTATTCCCAGCTCAGTAGAGCCATGTCCTAGCCACCAGATGCTGACCTTGTCCCCAGCTAATCATGCTGTCCTGACATCCAAGTGTTCCCCAAACTCTGAGCTTTCTGGAACCTGTGCCTACTCTCTTGTTGGCTCATTTTCATTTCTTTTCACTTAGGCTGGAATTTTAATCAATCATTCCTTCAGTCTGAAATTTGGATTTCTGTGCCCTACTCCATCCCAAGAGAGCCCTTGGTGGCACAATGGTTAAGCACTTGGCTACTAACCAAAAGACTGGCAGTTCAAACCCACTAGCCACTCCATGGGAGAAAAATGAGGCAGTCTGACTTCCATAAAGATTTATGGCTTTGAAAACCCCATGGGCAAGTTCTACTCTGTCCTATAGGGTCACTATAAGTTGGAATCAACTCGATGGCAGTGGGTTTGATTTTTGGTTGGTACTCTAGCACATCTGTTGTGTGAAGTGGGGAGTTCTCTGTAAATTTACACTTTACTATACCAAAAACACTTGGTAATGGCCTCCAAACATCTGTTGAGCACCCCAATGTGGCAGACACTAGGCTAGGTGCTAGGATTATAGAAAGGAAGTGGCAAGAATATGATCCCTATGAGGGCACTGCCATTTATTGCTCAATGACATATTCCCTCCACCAAGAAAAATAGTGGGAGTATCTTAAAACCAAAAAACCAAACCCACTGTCATCAAATTGATTCCAACTCATACTGACCCCCATTGATTTCCAAGGTGGTAAATCTTTACAGTAGATTGCCTCATCTTCCTTCTATGGAGTGGCTAGTGGGTTTGAACTGCCAACCTTCTGGTTCAGTCAAATGCCCTAGGCACTGCACCTCCAGAGTTCCTTTGGTGTATCTTAGGCACTCAATGAATGTTTACTGAGTGAATAAATGAAGGACTGTAAATAAACAATTTGGTCCACTGTGCTACACAAGGCATTTTGAAGTAATCGACAGAACTATCAGAACACAGAGAAGGGACATTTAATTCAAGTCAGGATATCTCAGAAGATTCCCACCCCAATTCTTGAAGGCTGCATTCAAGTTTACCTGCAAAGTAGAGTTAGTTATAAGAGGACAGAGTTTCAGATAGAAGAATCAGCAAGTGCAAAGAAGTGCAGGCATGGAACCATGTGTTGGGAAAAGGACAAGTGGCTGGAGGGGTAGAGAGGAAGTTGGAAATAAAGGACTGAGTCAAATTGAGAAATGTGCTGGAATTCTATGGTCCATGGGTTTATCTGTGTTATATTCCATAGAAGAAGGGCACCATTATCTCCCATCGAATACATCTCCTGTCTACACCAAGAGATGTCTATAAACCTGAATAGGCCATACCCTTAGATGCTGGAAGGAACTCTCAATATACTAAGCCTTGAAATTTCTACCTCATCTATAAGGCAAATGCTAAACCCTTTGTGTATTTCATAGAAAGGAAGATCTTGTTTTGGTCAAGTGGGATTGCTTTCCCAGCCCTGAGGCCCGAAAGTGCAACGCTCTTGTTCATAATCCTTTCTAAAAAAGACTATCCAAAATTCACTCAACTGCCCTGCGGGCATTTGAAATACCAGTGGCATAGTTTCCAGCATCACCACAACAAGGAAGCCGCCGCTGTACAACAAACTGACAGACAAGTGCTGGAAATTCACTCATAGACCCTCAGAAAGGCAGAACAAGATGGAGAAGAGGATACGTTTGCCTACTTTCTCATTCTCAGTTGAAGAAACTAAAGCTCAGAGAGGGAGAAGGATTGTCCAAGGACACACAGCAAGTTAGGGCAGAGTCAGGGCTTCCAAAGAAGGCAAAGGGAGGGAGAGAGGAGAAGGAAGAAAGGGAGGGATGGAGCCAGGCAGGCAGCCTCTGGCTTCTCTAGTCCATACTTTTCCCACCACATTCTGCTGATCTCTCAGCAAGAGATTTAATGACAAAATTGTAGAACGTTTTTTCTAGTAAACTTAAAACCAAAGTCTAAAAATATTTTTGAATTATTATTCTTTAGAAGAAAAAAAAAAAATGTCTCTCCAACTCGCTGAGTCCTTCAACCAATTAGATCTTTGGCTCCCACTCAGAGAAAGTATTTAAATTAATCAAGATAAAATTCTAGCTTACCCTTTCCCTCCAAGCAGCAGTTTTCTACCAAAAGAATGAGAATAGCTTGTTGGGAACAGAGAAATGTCTTGGAGAAGAGAACAAAACTCAAGTTATTTAACTTAATTTCTTACAATCACTTGAGTCTCCCCAGGTAAGGGCTTATTATTTACTCATCAAATATTTCTGAAACATTTATGCAGTCAACAACCCCTTGCTGAGTTCCTACTGTGTACATTCTAATCCTAGTCTGGAGCACAAATATGAATCAGATATCAATTCAACTCTCAGGCCCTCAGGAAATGTATCATTGAGTAGGGAAGATGGCATGTGTATAAATGTATTGCATACCATTACACTACCCGGGGCCTGGCCCAAAGTTTTCAGTCAAAAACAAATTTCATTTAAATGAACACAGTGAAGGAATGCAATTGATATCTCTGTTATGGATTATTGCTATAAAAGAACTTCATTGGGCCTAGGACACAGAGCTTCTAGAATTGGAGGCTGAGTGGAAGAAAGGCCTGGCAATCTACTTGTGAAGGATCATAGCCATTGAAAACACTACAGAGCAGCTCTGCTCTGACACACATGGGGTTGCCATGAGTTGGGAGTCAAGTCGATGGCACCTGGTTTGGTTTGTTTCTCGGTAGGGGACTGGGAGAATGAACCTGAGAAACATAGCTCAGGGAAGTCAGGTCCCTACAGTGAGGACAGGCACTGAAGAGTATTAGGACTGCACCATTCCCCTCTCTGGGCCTCAGTTTCCTCATTTATATTAAAGGAGTGGCATAGGTGAGCTCTGAGGAACCTTCCAGCAACAACATTTTATGATCACAGTTCCCAACAGTATATAAGAAGCTAAATTCAACCTCTATTCTTAAAAATAACTATTAAAACATTAGGAACTCTGGTAGCATAGTGCCTAAGGCACTTGACTACTAACCAGAGGCTGGCAGTTCAAACCGACCAGCCACTCTTCAGAAGGAAGATGGGGCAATCTACTTCCGTAGTGATACTCGGAAGTCCAAGGAGGGGTTGCCATGAGTTGGGTCCAACTCGACGGCACACAACAACAACATTGAATCACTGTCCCTCTGCCTTCACAAGGTCACACCCTATATTTCTGTGGATTTCTCTTGGGAAAGGGAAGGATTCTAACTTTGATGGGCTTTCCTCTTGGTTTAAACTACAGGAAAAAGTTCAATTAACCCATTGACAATTACAGTCTGCACATTTCACCACAGGCAGAGAAAAAGACCCAGGGGCAGAAAACCAACCACAGGTGGGGGGTGCACACATGCAAGCCATTATCTACAGGCTCGCCTGTTATGGCCCCCACTGGCTCCAGAAAACTGGATGTCTCATCCCCAGCAGGCCAAGGGCAAACCCAAAAGGCCCCTACCACTAGCTGCAGCTGCACCCAGCCCTAACTCAACTCAAACTCCTGACTGAACAGAAACCATGTGAGAGAGTGAGTGATTCACCCTCAGTGAGAGGTCCCAGATGGAAGACCCAAGTTGTATGCTCCCTAAAAGTCCATGCCTGATGGGCCAAGGAAGAAATCAGTGAATAATTAAAATGCAGTCAGTTTCCTCATGTGACAGACACTGTGATATGCCACTCAAATTCCCATATAAGAAAGGACTCATTTCTTCACCTGCTGAAAGCCCCTCCAGATGTTGCCACCTCCCTAAAGTCACTCCTTCCTGCAGAAGGCCACTCCAATGACTGATCAAGGTGGGGGCATAAAGGTCCTGGCCAACGAACAACTAAGACGCTAAAGTTCCCTGTGAAGTTAGCTGAGGTTGTCAGCCTGTGTTGCAACTCAACTTATCCATCTGCCCAATCCTGCTTCCTCCCCATCCCTTCCATAGGTATTGATCCCAAAAGCACTCCCTAATAACAGTCCTGAGCTCTAGACTGCATCTGAAAAGAGATAAGCCCAACCTGTGACCCCTCATTTGCAAAAGATAGATAATAATAATAATGATACATATTTAGTGAAGATGAATTACTGAATATAGAAGTACTTAGCTCATAGCAAATGCTCAATAAAGGTAAGTCAACTTTGTTACTGGGATTGGTAAAAGCCAGCCCTTTAATCAATATCCTCACTTTGACCTCTCACTAGTAGAAGCCTAGAGAGATGTCCCAGCTTGATCTATTAAGTAGTGAAAGGAAAGACTGAATGGGATGTCTGAAGATAACCTTGTGTGTGACTCTCAGATTGGCCTCCAAGTCATTCCCTAAGAACCTACCCATAGGCACTGGGCATCAGGATCCCTGAAGGAAATGAGGTCTGTGATAGAGGAAGGCATAACCCTGAGAATGTACAGACTGGGGTCAACACACTGACTGCTACAACTGACCACCATGACTCACCACCATGCTAAGTCCCAGCTCCATCACCACCATTCCCAGAGCCAACAGGGGAATCAATGCCTTGAGTGCGAAGATGGGAGCCCAGACACTAAGAAGAAACAAAGACCAGCTAGGGACATAGCAGCCACCATTTCCTGCTTTCCAGAGAAGTGATCTCTTGTCCCCTCCATTCCCACCAATAAATCCTGGAACCTCCAGGGAGGTATTTAGTGTTAAGTTTGCAAGTGTTTCCATGACTGAAGGAGGGAGGTTGTTAGTGTTATTAGCATGGCTTGGAGAGGTGTGGGTTTTGTATTTCAAAGTACAGTGGAGGCTTGGAGAGCTCTTCCTTCTGGACCCAAGTACTCATAACAACCCTTTCAAACAGCTATCACTGTCTACATGTTATAGAAGACAAAACTGTTGCTCAGTTTAAGCAGCCACCCAAGGTCACAGGGCTGGTAAGAAGTTGAGCTGGGATTTGAACCCAAATCTGATTCCAAAGTCTGTATGTTTTCAATCTCTCAGGCCCACATTAAAGATACCAAGAGTAAGATTTTGATCTTTGCTTGTTTATTTTATTTTGCTTTTAAATATGAAAGCTCCTCAAGAGATTTAGATGAAATCAGAGTTGAAAACCACCACACCCTATCAAACCACCTCCTATTGCCTATGTCAATTCAACACTTGATCCCAACCTGCTGCTCTTACCCTTCTGCAAGAAGGCTGCACCTAGCCCTTACGAGAGGAACTCTGGTAATGCAGTGGTTAAGGCATTCAGCTGCTAATCAAAGCGTCAGCTGTTCAAACCCACCAGCAGCCATGCAGGAGAAACATGAGGCAGTTTGCTTCTATAAATATTTATAGCATTGGAAACCCTTTGATGCAGTTCTACTCTGTCCTATAGGGCTGCTATGAGTTGGAATCAATTGATGGCAGTGGGTTTTGGTTGGGTTAACTCAGGTGATTTACCCACACCGCAACTTAACAGCATTGCGAGGGGTGCACGGCAGAGATACATTGAGAGAACAATGGCACTGCAGAGTGAAATTCAGTTTCAGTGGAACACAACAGAAAGAAGTCAATTATCCAGCATTAATTATTTATCTGGGGACAATAACCATGGTGTTATTCCTTGTGAGAGAGCCTCTGCAGCTTTGAAAGGAAGGAAGAAGAGGTGGCTACTATTGTCTGCCTACAATGCAGCATCAAACTGGACAAATTAACCTCTCTAACATCCCATAAACACACACATGCCTTCTCTGGGAACATGGCCCAGGTACATGCCCCCAGAACATACACAATGAACAGGTTCAGAGACCCTGAGATGATTCCTCCAATGAGCTGGATAGATCTGGCAAGACCAGGCTGTGGATGTCTTAAAGGAGATACTCCCCTAGTTCTGCAGCCTACCCTACCCTATTGGAATGGCAAGCCTGAGGTATCCTATTTAAATATTTATTTTCTAGGTGGCTACATTTAGGGCCAGCCAGAAATCTTGGAGTCATGCTATTCCGGGTTTTTCTCACCAGCTATTTGCTGTCCAAGATCAGTTAGAAACCCCACTCTGCCTTCAAAGAAATAATCATTTGGCTCTTAAATCATTTTCATGTGATTTAATTTCCTTTACCCTTTAAATTTCTGTAAAGGCTGGAAATGAGAGAAAAAGAGATCAGAGATTTCCTAGATAAAAAAAAAGAAGGGCCACATTCTGGTCTACTTTTGCTCCTTATTCTCTACTCAGGAGACCTATTTCTCATTTGAAGAAAAGAGAAGTTAATATTTATGGAGCAGTTTCTATATGCCAGACAGGTGCTTTAAACACGTTATCTCAATTCTCATCACAGTCCAATGATGTAAGTATAAATATTCCCATTGTATAGATAAAGAAATTGAGGCCAAGGTTCTAGCTAATAAGTAGCAAAATCAATAATCAAGTGGAGGCCATTGGACTCCTAACCACTGTACTACATTGTCTTGGGAGGATGGCTTCCCCACTCCAGGACAGGATCAGACCTCCCCAGAACGTAAGAGGCTCTGTGAAAGGGACCCAAAGCCTTGTTGCCAGAGCAGCTGCTACCTTTCTGGCTGCTGGTCTCCAGCCTACCACACGAGTAGGACAGAAGCAGAGAAAAAAGACTCTACTTCCTCCAGGACAGTTCTTCTTTTTACTGGTTTCAATATTAAGCTGTAGGGAGTGTTTCTCTTGTTTTCATATGTTTTCAGTGAGGCCGTCCTCCTAGAGTGAGAAGTCAGGAGTAGGGTTTCTGGAAGAATTTCCTAAGATCACCTACATGAAAAGCCCCATCAACCCCTGACATGGATTTTCAATAGCTCTCTGATGGCTACTGACACTGTGCTTTGCATGAATTAACTCATTTAATCCATGCATCAACCCTATAATATAGGTTCTATTGGTGCTATTGGTTGTTGTTTGTTGTTGTTATTTGCCGCCGAGTCGGCCCCGTGTTAGTTGTCATCAAATTGGCTGCCAAATCACAGCAACCCCATGCACAGTGGAACAAAACGCTGCCGGGTCCTGAGCCATCTCCCTGACCAGGTGTGCATCAAACTGTTATGATCTATCAGGTTTCCGATGGATGGTTTTCAGAAGTGGATTGACAGGGCTTTCTTCACAATCCATTTCAGTCTGGAAGCTCTGCTGAAGCTTGTTCAGTATCATAGCAACACAAGCCTCCACTGACAGACAGGTGGTAGCTGTGCATGAGGTGCATTGGCTGGAATTGAACTTGGGTCTCCCTCATGGAAGCCAAGAGTTCTAACACTGAACCACCATTGCCCCATGCCACCTCCCCACCTGGTAGCATTTTTACCCCTATTTTATACATGATGGAACTGAGGAGCTGATGGGGTTCAGGAGCTTTCCCAAGGCTGCACAACTAGTAAGGGCTACATCAAAAGAACTGGGCAATGAGATACAGTGGTATCCAGTGGAATGAATGCAAGTAGGCATGCATCAAAAGCTGACTGCATTTGCTCATCTAATGAAAAGCCACCAGCCATTCCAGGCAAAGTGCAGACTCCTTCTCGGGGAAGTCTTCTGTACTGTGACTTGTCTGCATCTCACATTTTCTGAATTTTATTTTAGAGACACTGCACGGAAGGATACACGGGGCTCCATATGATCCCTGAGTCTCAGCTTCAGACTACACAGGAAATTTTTAGTTACATTTCTAGCATGCATGAACTGTATTCATATCCTTAAACCTCTTTATAATAATGGCCTTGGGGCAGTGGATTGATACCCATGCCAAGGCTAACCAAGCTCTACTAGGCTTTTAACAAATATTTGATAATACTTTATCATCTAAAAAGTAAGGTACACTAAAAAAAAAATACTCAGGAACCAAATAAACATCATAGAAATGAATGACGTAGTAAATTTGGTGGGGAGGGAACAGTTGCTGTCAAGTCAAACCTTACTCATACTCATTGGGTTAAAGACAGAGTAAAAGTAAGATGTCTGTGACACACATAATACACAAAACAAAATACTGCAAAGAAAACACTTTAAAAAAAAAGATTTAACACTCTTATAAGAGCTACTTGGATAATGTTGCCTCATAATGGCCCCCTCAAAGTGTCTCAACAAGAAAAAGGTGAAGTAGAAGCTTTAAGAAGTGGGTTACTATCTCTATCTTACAACCTCTGCTCGCATGCTTGCAGTCATGGGGAGCTCACTACCAACCCTTGTGGAGAGAGCTCTGTGTGTGCAGCTGAGTTTGCAAAATTCCTATATAGACTAAACATGTATTAAGGTGACCCAATGCCCCACTTCCCAGGACTGAAGGGTGTCTGGAATGCAGCATCTCTAGGGCTAAAATCAGGACAGTATGAGGCAAACCAGGATAGTTGGTCACCATAGATCTGCCACCCTGGCACTTCCACATTGGTTCTGGTTCAGGCCTCCAGAGCCAAGAGGTCAAATGATGCCTGCCTATCCATGCCTTTCTGCTGTGCAAAGTCCTCTCTGGTGCCCTGAGTTCCTTCCTCAGACTAAAATCCCAGGCTCTTCTTACCTCATCCCCTGGGCTTCACCTTCTGCTGAAGGCATCCTTCCCTCCCCACTCCACACTGCCCAACTCAGGGCAACACATACTGCCGCAGGATCCGCTCTGTGCTCAGTTCCCTCCCTGGTGTTCTGGGTAATGGAGAAGAAATCTAAATGTACATTGTTACCCTCCAAGAGACTCAGAGGAGGCCATCACTAACCCCAGGACCTCTACTCCCTCTGGCCCCTTGGCCCAAGCCAAATGAGGTGTCTTCCTGGGGTCCCTTATCTCAGCACACAGCACACCCTACTCCATTCTTTGTTTCATCTTTTGCCTCCACCTTAGGCAGCAGCTCCTTGACGGTGGGGTGTTTCTGATACCACTGTGTCCCTTCTCCTAGGCTTCCTCTCAGGATAGTGCACAGAGCAATGGGGCCATCTGCAATTTCAGGTCAGATCACGGGGCTGGGCCCAGGTGGCAGGCTGGACACACATGGCAGGCTTGCCCCTGAAAGATGGCCATAAGACTTACCGCTGACCCGGCAGGGGGATGGAGTCCAGGTGGTGGCCTCCAGGCAGTGCCATCATGTTAATCCCAATGTGCAGCAAGGCCTGCCCACAGTGGTCGGGGCCCTGGAAAGACATGGCAGGACATGGTCAGGAAAGGGCCTGAGAGATCTTGCCTGGGTCCAAGCCACGAAGAGCCAAAGCAGGTGTGGAGGAAAGGTCACCTACCCCTGCTTTCCTTTGAAAACTAGTTTGTACTCCACTGTGTTCACACAAGTAAGGCAGAACTCAGATTTGATATTGGTTATAAGTCACTACTCCACTATGAACTTCTATAATCTTAAGTCCCATGGCCAAACATTTGCCAGACCCATTCTGGAAACTACTGCAAACATTCTCCATAGGTCCTAGGCTTTCTGGGGACCTCCACTTCCACTGAGCTACTCTCTGGAATTTCTCCAGCTGGTACCAGCCCCTCTCTGGCTCTGAATACCCTCTCCTGCCTCTCACTATGTCCCCTAGTTTGTGTTACTGCGAGCCCACTTGCCTGTCCATAAAGCCAAATATTTATTAATAAAAACTACAACAAAAGAAATTCATAGTGGAGCAAAGACTTTGCCCAAGGATGGTGGGTAGAATGAACTAATCCTTACTGAAGACCTACTATGCCATATAGTTGCATAAAAATATTAAATGTTGTGTGTCAGATAATATGCTAAGTCCTGCATTATCTCATTGTATTGGCTTTCACATGTAGTGTCTCATTAAATTTTGTTAAATCCACATATCAACTCAATGAGCTAAGTATCATCATCCTATTTTAAAGATCGGACAATTGAGAATTGAGACCTGAGACATTAAACTACTTGCTTAAAATCTTTGGTAAGTGGCACATTCAATATATAAACTTGAGTCAATTTTATGCCCAAACCTATGCACTTTCCTTAATACCATGCTAATAAAATATAGGGCACTCAGTTAAATGTGAATGTCAGATAAACAAAGAATAATTTTTTTTCTTAAGTATGTACTAAATATTGGTATACACAGCAGTAACTACTGCTTGCGACATACTTTTACCGAAAAAGTATCCATGCTTTTTCCGGAATTCAAATTAAACTGAGCATTCTGTATTATTTTCTACATCTGGCAACTCTATATGCTAATTTCTTAGGTATATATGCCCACAGCACTGGGTCATTCACTTTGATTACGCCTGGTGCTTTCTTGGAAAATGTGACTTTGTAATGTTCACTGTGGTAGTTTCCTCAAATCCATTCCACTTCAGATGATGTAATTTCACCCAAACTGCCAGTGATTTGTTCAGGAACAGACATGTAACTCAATTTGAGCCAATGAGACATGATAGCAGTGCTTCTAGAAAAAGTTGTCTTTCACCTAACAGAGAACCACAAGGTTAAGAGAGTATCTCTCCCATTGGACTTGAATGAGGCTTATTGCTGCTGATAGCCATTTTGTAATCATGAAAGGACCAAGCTAGAGAACAAAGTTAGCACATGGAGAAAAAAAGTCTGGGTCCTTGATTATTGAACTCCTGAATCATTGCCAGCTGGTAACACCCAACCCCTACCCCTTCACTCTTTTCTCTCACCACCACCTCCCATTGTTCCCACTTCCCAGGCTGAGTTCTCCAGCTTCATCTAGTGTCAGCCTTTAATGGATGGAAGAACAGCCCTCTGGGGGGGGGGGGGAAGAGCAAAGAGCAAAGAGCAAACACTGCCCTCAAGTGGTTGAACCCGGGAGGAGGGGTATAGACAGTGGGGGGGACATTTCCCTTCTATTCTTCATTCATTGACCCCTTTGGTGACAGTGTTATGGACAGAGTTCTGGGCTCTACACATCACTTCGCCAGCTATAACCTCAGACTGTCACTAGCTTTATAGAGAGACCTGTTTCAAGGGTTCATGCCTCAGAGAAAATCCCATGACAAAGTTATAGCCTCAGTCAGCTGTCCTTGCAGCCACCCCACCCAAGTCTGACTTCCTACTGAGCAGAAGCCCAGAGGAAAAACCCCTCCAAGGCTACACAGCAAGTCAGGAAACCAAGAGTGCATTCAAAGTAACCCCCTTGCCTCTAAGCTGGATAAACCAGGATTCAAACCCTAACTCTGTTCTTGATTACCTTGGGAAAATCTCCCACTCTCTCTGAATATGGTTTCCCCCAAATTTATAGCTCTGTTAGCATAGTGCCTAAGGAACTTGACTGCTAACCAGAAGGCTGGCAGTTCTAACCCACCAGCCACTCCTCGGAAGGAAGTTTGGGCTATCTATTTCCGTAGTGATACTGCCTTGGAAACCCAAGGAGGGGTCACTATGAGTCAGTCCAACTCAGCGGCACATAACAACTACAACAACCCAGGAGTTGCATGAGGATTTAATGAGTTGCAAAAGTCCTTAATATTGAGTTTGATACATGGTAACCTAAAAAAGGGAACATCCCTCCTCTTGGAAGGAGGAGTTGAGCAATACAGCTAGAGCAGAAGCTCACTAGGAGCTTCCCAGTGACCAGGGTGAAAAGAGCATATGTAGGATGAACAGGGAAGGGGTAACCCCTGCATTAGCTTTCCTGGGGCCCTACCTGGCAGTAGCAGTTGCCAGTTGTCAATGGATTCTGACTTGTGGTGATCCCATACATAGTTCATTGAAAATCCCACCATGATGCCTGCAGTCTTGTTTCTGCAGAACTCTTGGCTGTTCCTCCCCCACCAGTAGTGACTAGTGTAAAAGAAAGGGCTCAAGCCTTAAATGCCTCTGATTTAACTCAAAGGCTACTGTGACAACAGCTCCATTTGGACAGCTCATTTCTGCTGCTGCATCCCATTAGAGGCAGCCCTTGCTCACCTCCATTTGACTAACAACCATGGGCTCTTGGAGGAAATGATGGCTATTTACAGTAAATTATCCAATTAGAACCAGGAGCAGGGGCAGCTTTTGCCATTGTCTGATGGACCAACCTGAGCAGCTCAAGATCCCTGCGATTGTTTCATCCACAGAGTCCATTAGGGCTATCAACACAGGGAGGACAGTAAATATTACAGTAAATATAATTAGATATGTAATATTACTCACTCACTACCATCAAGTCGGATCCAACTAATAGTGACTCCTCCTTGGGTTTCCAAGGCAGTATCACCACGGAAGTAGATTTTCCAACCTTCCTTCTAAGGAGTGGCTGGTGAGTTTGAACCACCAGCCTTCTGGTTAGCAGTCAAATGCCTTAGGCACCACACCACCAAAGCTCCTATATAATATTACAGTAAATATAAATAGGCTGCTATGAGTTGGAATTGACTCAATGGCAGTGGGTTTGGTTTTGGTTTTTGGTAGGTACAAGGAAGTAGTTGGAGGGTTGAAGAGAAATGAGAACTAGACTGGGTGGATCTGGATCTTCCACAAAGAGTAGAACTGTGCAAAGTGCTGGAAGGAATGGAGCTATAGGATAATCACATCATTATACTACATTTTACATGCAGAGCTGAAAGGGCCCTTAAAGAGCACTGCTTCACAGGGAAAGAAATGGTGTTTTTTCCTCATAATGGGGATAAAATGGACTCAACCTATCAAAATTGTTGTGAGCATGTAGCATGATAATCAATGTGAAGAAACTTATCTTTTTTTTCTAGCCCTCCATCATATTAACCTAGGGAGCTCTGGTGGAGTAGTGCCTAAGGCATGTGACTACTAACCAGAAGACTGGTGGTTCAAACCCACCAGCCACTCCTCAGAAGGAAGGTTGGGCAATCTACTTCCACAATGATACTGCTTTGGAAACCCAGGGAGGGGTTGCTATGAGTCAGATCTGACTCCACGGCAGTGAGTTTGGTTTTTTTGGTATCATATGAACCCACATTCTACATTTGAGAAATATGCCTACCTTATGAGCCTCAGTAAAGGAAAAGCCTACCTTCCAATACAGAACTGGACAAAGCCAGCATCTTTAGCTAGCATCTTTTGCAGCAAAAGCAAAACACATGACCTAAGCGTCACCAGTAAGGCACACAGGGCTGGGAACTGAGACTGAGAAGAACTTTTCTGGAGGCTATGGTGCTTGACAGAGAATCAAGTCCGACTTCCTATTGAGCTGCAACTGTAATGCAGATTACACGTTGCCTTTTTCCAACTTGCTTCCCACATTCCATGCAAAATGTGCCAAATTTAGACTAATCTGAATGCCAAACCTAGAAACTTCCCTGATACTCGCTCTCTCTCATTCTCCATGTTTCTCCACCTCCATTGCCACTTCTCTAGTCAAAGGCACTGTGACCTCTCACGTAAACCTCTGTAAGAGCCTTCTGATTGTTTCCCCACTTCATCATTTGCTCCTCGTCAAACTTCTCCACATAACAACCAGAGTAATCTTAAATACAAATCTAATCATGTCACCCCACTGTTTAAAGCCTTCATTGGCTTTCCAGTACTACTAAGACAAACACTAAGCTGGCACCACGACTTACTTGACCTTGCATGATCTGGCCCCTGTCCACCTCTCCAGTCTCTCCACTTGTCACTCAGCCCAACCCCAGTGGCTTATATGCAGTTCTACTAGCAAGCCCTATGTCCTCCTGCCAAGCACCTTCACATGCATTCCTTCCTTTGACCGGGGCACCCCTCACCTTCACCTTCCCTGTGAGCCTTCAGATCTCAGCACAAATCCCACATCCTCAGGGAGGTCTCTCTTGACCCAGGGATGCAGTCATGTACCTCATTATATGATCCCCTAAGTCCCTCATTATTTTTCCTCCACAGAACTTATCACAATTTAATTAAGTAATTAATTGTGATATTAGTAGCTTAACAAGTCTCTCTCCCCTGAGGATATCAGGGCAGGGACTACAGGTCTGCCCTGCTCATTGATGTATTCCCTATGCTTGACACAGTATCTGGTGCATAATGATCAATAAACACTTGTTGACTGACTAGATGAGCACTTGTTCAAGGAACTTCAGCTTCCTCCCTGGTATACTGGAGACAAAGGTAACTTTCACCCCATTGTTATGCGTATTCAGTGAGATAACTTTGGGAAGGCCTTTTGCATACCACACACACTTTGCATTGAAAGGACTCTACACCCTAAAATCCACTGAGACCAAGCCACCTGTCCTTCCTGAGTTCTTGTAGTCTCACAACTGATCTTATCCAGCTGGGCAGTCTCCCTCTCTGCCTCCAGCTCTGTGCTCACCAGGTTCTTATAAACAGAGAGGTGGACCAACACACAATCATTGTGCTATATGAAACCTGCTTTATGAAACTAGGAGGATGCTAAGGGGGATCCAGAGAACTTCTGAGCAGTACTAGATCAGCATGGAAGTGAGGAGAAAGGACCACAGAAGCTTCTCAGGGTAGGACCTCAAAGCTGAAACTGGAAAGAAGAATGTGGAATAACAGAAGAAGGGGTTAGAAGGAAGAGTGTGCCATGCCAAAGAAGAGCATGAAAAAGGCATGAGCATGGTAAGATTTAGGAACTGTGAGTCTTTCTAGGTGGCCAGGAGACTCTGGGCTGGGGGTAGAGTTTAAATGAACCTACCACCTATCCAGGTGACACAGGAATGCAGACAAGTGGAAGTATAGGGCACACTTCTAGGAAGAGGTGACATCTGAGCTGAGCCTTAAAAGCAGGGTAGCATTGTGCCTGGTAATATGGGACAAGGGCATTCAGGGCCAAAAGGGCAGTGTGAACCGTGACAAGGAACTGGGAAAATGTGGGGAGTATTCAGGGGCCCAGATCTCTCCTAGGGAACTGGAGAGAAGGTACCTCTATGACCCTGGACATGAAACAGATTCTTTGGTCACTAGCCTATAGATGGGAGGGAGCCATTGAAGGTGTTTGGGTCAGGGAGTGAAATGACCAGAATAGAGTTTGAGCTCCACAGGGACCAGTGGGGTGGATGGATTCCAGCAGTAGGTGTTCATTTGGAAGCAGGTGCAAGCTTCCCAGGGAGCAATAAAGATGTGGGGACGGAGAAGTGGGGACCTGGGGTAGGAAGGAGGACTGCTAAGGGATCTGGAAGTTATGACAATGAATGTCCCTCCCCACCCCGACCCTGGGCCTCTGTTTGACCTGTGGCAGGATGGGGAGAGTCATCTGAGCTATCTCAGCATTGTTAGCAGGGGTGACCAGCATCCTGCAGCAATTAGATACATTAAGAGCCCTCATTCCCAGGTGAACCTCAAAAAACCAAGCAAGCTGCCACCCAGCCGTGCTCAGAGAACTAAGCCTCATGAAATATAAAGAGCCCTGGTTCCCTGGAGGAAGCCCCAATGGCCCCTCACAGCTGTCAGATGGCAGAGCCCAGCAGCAGACAGAGCGGACATCAGGCCTGGTCCCCTCCAGGCCCTCAGAACCCTACTCAGGCTGCTCAGAAGACTATGCATCAGGGAGAAGGGTCCTCACCTAAACCTCAGCTCTGCCTCTCAATTCTGGAGCCAGAAGAGTTTCCGAAGAGCCTAGGCAAGGTTCTAAGCCTCCACCTAACTGGAGACCTGAGCCCTAGAAGGTCGACAAATATGCCATCTACACAAACATGTCCCTGAACTTGACAAGGGTAAGAATCTGGCTCTGAGGCAAAATCCAGACAAGCTCCTTGAGGGGTTCATGTAGTTATCTTAGAGTATTAGAATTAGTAGAAGTCTTAGAGATTACCCACTAATCATAATGAGAGGAGAATGAGGAGGACAAGAAGAAAGAGAAGGAAGAGATGGAGAAACACTTCTTGGGTGCTTGCAATGTGTCAAGCACTGTTCTAAATGCTTTACATTTAATTCTCAAAATAACCCTGTGAGGTAGGTTACTATTATTTTCCTTATTTTTCAGAGGAGAACACTGAAGCACAGTGAGGTTAGCAAGGACATATGGGGAGACACATTCAGATGAAGAGACTTGCCTGGCATCACATAGCAAGCTGGGAGGGGTCATTTCTCACTCCTACAAGTCTCTCTCACGAAAAATCCAAATAAAGTTTTGCCTGGTAGAATCCTAGAGACACTGACCAGATTCTCAGAACGATTTATAGTGGGAAATCAATGGGGCCTCAGTTCTCCATCTATAAAGCAGAAATAATTATGCCTGTTCTCCTATTTCACTTGCAGTTACGAAGCACAGGGAAATTGACAGTGGCCAGGAAAAGTCAAGGATTCAGCCCAAGCTTGGAATGGGACAGGAAGACTGACTCAGAGGTGTTCATGAGTCTCCAGAGGTTGAAGAGAGTGAAGCCCGGCATCAAGTTCTCCCCATGGAGGTGACATTCCCCAAGTACCTGGTTTATATGATACCCATCCTCTAAGTGGTTCCAATTTATCCAAAGCAAACCAGCAGGCAGCCTCCTCTGAACAAGTTTGTGTGACAGTCCTGGGAGAAGAAATCAGGCGCCTGGCCTCAGGAAACCATGCCTGTTCCCATCTTGTGTCTCAAGATAGGCCCTTATTGGGAATTGAAGTGTATCCCCCCAAAAAGGTACATTTAAGTTCTAAACCTCAGTACCTAGAAATGCGACTTTATTTGGAAACAGAGTCTTTTCAGATGTAATTAGTTTAGTTAACACGAGGTCATACTGAAGTAGGGTTGGCCCTAATCCATTATCCCAAAACCAGTTGCCATCAAGTCAACTTCAACTCATGGTGACCCCACATGTGTCAAAGTCGAACTGTGCCCTATAGGATTTCAATGGCTGAGTTTGGGGCAGTAGGTTGTCAGCCCTTTCTTCTGAGGCACCTCTGGATGGACTCAAATGCCCAGCCTTTTGGTTAGCAGCTGAGAGTGTTAACCATTTGCACTCCCCAGGGTCTCTGATTCAATGTACGTATTATCCATATGAAAAGAGGAAAAGAGACGATGCAGAAAGACAGAGAGAAAAGGCAGTCATGTGAAGACCTGCAGAGAGTGGAGTTCAGATGCTGTAAGCCAAGGAATGCCTGGAGCCACCAGAAGCTGGAAGGGACAAGGAAGGATCTTCCCCCAGAGCCTTCAGTGAGAACATAGCCCTGCCAACAGTCTGACTGCAAACTTCTATCCTCCTGAACTCTGAGAGAATAAACTTCTGTTGTGTTTAGTCACCCAGTTTGTGATAATTTATTATGGCAGCCCCAGGAAACTAATACAGCCCTTCCCAGCTCCGGGGCTCTGACTCTGCTGCCCATTAGAGGAGTTCCCAGTCCTGAGGTGCACGAGGAAGTTGCAATTACTGACATGCTGAAGGCTAGCCCTGAGCTGGGGATATTCTAAAGGTATACTAAGAAACTGGTGCCCCTGGCCTCTAATACCTCAGGCAGAGTGCAGCCCCCAAGGAAGGGTTGGCTGGACCTTTGGGCTACCTCCATCAAGAGCATCATCTCTCTTCAGTTAAGAGCACAGATTTAAAGTCAGACTTTCTGCATTCAAATCCAAACTCCAACACTTACTAGCTATGTGACATTGGGCATTAAGTCTCTGTATCTATAAAATGGGGTAGACAATCAGGATAAAATGGAAGTAATGATTCCTTCTTTATAAGACCGCTGTGCAGATGAGTGAGATCACATATGGGAGTGCCTGGGGCTCCATAAACCAAAACAAACCAAACTCACTGTCATTGAGTCGGATCCAACTCATAGCGACCCCTCCTTGGGTTTCCGAGGCAGTATCACTACGGAAGTAGATTGCCCAACCTTCCTTCTGAGGAGTGGCTGGTAGCACTGAGAGGTAGCATTTGCAATTAAACTCTCTCCAGACCTTAACACAGGGGCAATGATGATTCAGTGGTTGAATTCTTACCTT
>NW_006921601.1:13250384-13292762 GCF_000298275.1 Orycteropus afer afer | reverse complement strand
CTCATAGCGACCCCTCCTTGGGTTTCCGAGGCAGTATCACTACGGAAGTAGATTGCCCAACCTTCCTTCTGAGGAGTGGCTGGTGGATTTGAACCACCAGGCTGGTTAGCAGTCAAATGCCTGGTTCCATTTCTCCCCAGGCTATCAGCACAAAGTAGCAGCCAGACAGAGGCCATTCTCCCTCTTCCCAAACTATGTCCAACTTATTCAACTGCTCTTTACTTTTTAACTTTTTAATTATCCCTTCTTACTTTCTAACTTTTCCTGATGTGAACGTTAGCCAACTGCTCGAATGTTCCTTAGCTTCAGTTTGCAAAAAAAGCAAGAGACTTCTCTCACTGGGCCCAAGTCCCAGGGTGCTAAAATTAACAATCACTATCCTTTAAGCTAATGACTTACTGGTTGGGGCTGCCATGAATAGACATAACTCTCAGATAAAGGCCATTAGAGAAAATTGAATAGCTCCAATGTGGTGAAAATTTGGATACATCCTGTTTCATAAATCATGCTCCGAGGTCATATTGGGCAAGCTATTTCCCTCTCTGAGTTATGATGAGGACCCAGAATAAGGGGTCTCCATCCTCTTGGGAAAAAGGATATAGGAGAGACAATAGCACAATCTTTCATAATTTTAGGAGTATAACTTTCTTATGTCTAGAGCCGTGAGCAGATGATAGTGCTACATCAGCAACCATGATCAGCAAACTTCTTCTCCAATCTTATTTCCTCTTCAAATCCTCCAAACTGGGGTTTGCCTCATAAATATTGTCAGGTAGCATGGCAAGGTAATGGTAATCTAAAGCTCAAGCTTGTGGTTCAAATCCCAGTTCTGCCTCTTACAATACCTCTCTGAACTTTAGCTTTTTCATCTGTAAGATGGTGACAAAACCTACTTCTCAGGGTTGTTGTTAATATTGCATAAGGTCAAGTAGCCTACAGTATACAGCAAATTAAATAGTAATAATATCAGTTACTTTGACCTAGGTAGCTGGTTAATTGTGTTGTGAATAAGTTTCATAGTTTCCATCTTTGTGCTCAATGGAGGATCCATTTTCTATCCAGACATCAAACCTAATGAGATGTTCCTATCAAAGGGAATTTAAAAGCAGAACATATTGAATATATTGAAAATGAACAAAGCCTTCCAAGGAAGAGATCAGATAAAGACCCAGTATATAGAAACCATGTTTTGAATAAGCACAAACAAAACCACTAAGACATTTTCTGTGATTATTCACATTGACCCTGAAGAAACAATTCACATCCCACTTTATATCCTGTGTGACCAAAGTAGTGTGGGGCATTCAAAGGAGAATCCAAACTGAAACAGAACCTTTGCTCACCTACAATGGTGAAGGGTTCTCACCAGTTCATTAATGAAAGGGAATCAAAGACATGGAACCAGAACCCACTCTAGAACCACTGTATAAGCAGAATGTGCTGGAGTATGAGCTTGACACAAGCATTCTCAATAAATACTATTGTCATTGTCATAGCCTTTTCATTGAAGAAACCTTTATGTTCTGGTAAGGGGAGAGAAGAGCCATATGCACGGACCACATGGTCTACATATGACTGGTGGCATAGTGCCTAAGGCATCTGACTGCTACGCAGAGGCCTGGCGGTTCAAACCCACCAGCCACTCCACGAAAGGAAGACTGGGCAATCTACTTCCACAGAAATACTGCCTCGGAAACCGAAGGAGTCACTATGAGTCAAAATCAACTTGAAAGCAGTGAGGTTAGGTTTGTTGGTTGGTTGGTTAGTATCTGGGGCCCAAAAAGAATCAAATATGAAAAGCAGCCCATTCAGAGAATGTTGTCTTATCAAGGCTCACTTCTGTCTAGCATGCCACATATCACACTGTAGTGTCTAGGAGATCTAGGAGCTCGTTTAAGATTTGTCCTTCTACCAACAGAGAGTTTCACTATTCCCCTAAAACATCTCACACTTCCATGATTTTAATATGGATCATAATTCCCATAATTCCCAGTATATCCAGACTGAAGTCCCTCTATTCTCTTTTTCTCTCTTTGGGTAATACCAGTCCCTCAGGACTCAGCTCTAATCACACCTCATCTAGGAGGCCTTCTCCAACCACCCTAACCTGTAGCAATTTCTCCAAAAATTTACCTAGGAATCAGTAAAACAGCGAGTTCTTGAACATCTTAAATTATATTGTAATAGAAGGTATCTTTTCTTGGTGCACCCTCTCTCTTCTCTTCCTGCCTGTTGGCTGATGCTAGAGAAACTTGGAATCCCCATAAGGCAGAGTCAAAAGAGAGAAGAAGACAGATCCTGATTCACAGCTCAGAAGAGAGCCACCCAACTTATATTCATCTGTGAAGCAAGAAATAAAAGCATTGTGTTAAGCCACCAATATCTGGGGATCATTTGTTATAGCAACTAGTCCTAATTAACCTAATTGTGAGAACTAAAGTAAGTGGCAGCCATGACTGTGCCAGATGCACAGAAGGAAGCCACTCAATACATGTAAGCGCCTTTCCCTTCCTCCTCAGTCTTGGAGGAAATGGACAAGATATTTTGCTTGTCTACTAACAGCTCTCTGGACAGCAACTCCATCTCATGCACAATACAGCCAGAACTCAAGACTGATGGGATAAGGGTGAGGTGAAACAAGTACCTGAAAACATTTAAAATCCTATGAATTCTGAGACTAAGATTCTGTTTCTAAACCACTGCCTTCTCTGCTCATATGTATCACATCTTGAAAATTGCTAAAATTTAATACGGACCAGTGATTCTAAGATGTACATTTTTTTTCATACTTTAACATCAGAAAATGGGATCTATTTTACAATCAGTGGCTTCTTGGTAGTGTGTCATAGGGTTCTCAATGAGAACAAATTTAATGGATGAATAAAGGTGTTTTTCATGTTTTTAAATACTGAAGTGCCAAAAATACAAGAAATCTGCAGAAGCCAAAATCAAAGTAAATACAGGAATCAGGGATAATAAGCAAGAGTTGAAGGGGAATTTTTCCCTGAGGATATCTGATAAACATTGTATTTCCTAAGCTAGTTGTTTAAAGTGAGCATGGAGCAGGAGAGAGGAGACGAAGGCTAGGAACTTCTCAAGAAGAATCCAATAGGGAATTAAGAAGGCCAGAATCTGTGTGGAAAGGTAAATGAGAAAGAAATCTTCCATGCAAGTGTCAGCAAGAAAAGACCTCTGCCCTGACTGTGCTGGGTGAAGGGAGATTAAGCCTCTCCTGAGACTTAATGACCACAATATGGCCTTCATATAAGTTTTTAGGCTGAACTTACACTATTTGGAATGGAGGTAGGGAGAACTCAATTAGAGAATTTAATTTCAAGAAATAAAAGAGTCTTGGAAACATTTATAAAGGCTATTAAAAAAAAGAAAATGACCAAGCAGATTTGAGAAGGAGCTCAATAGAACTTCTGTAAGTAAAAATATAATACTTAAAATGTAAAACTCATTGGACAGATTAATCAGATGGTGTGTATTAATCATCTCAATAGATAAAGAAAGGTAATTTGATCAAATTCAACAGCCATTCAGAATAAAGCCTTTCATGGAACTAGGAATAGAAGAGACGCTACTTAAACTGATCAAAGGGATATCTACCAAAAAAGAAAACATAGTACAGTGAACAACATACTAAGTTATATGTTGAAAGCATTTCCTCTAGAGATCAGAAACCAAATAAAGAGGCCTAGCTCTCACAACTTCTACTCAATATCATATCAGAGATCTTAGCTAGCATAGAAAGAGCGAAAATGTCTAAGAATGGAAAGAAACAAAACTATTATTATCTGCAGGTGATGTGCTGCCTCATCTGCTTATGCAAAGGGGTGAGGGGAAGCTGAAATCAGCCTCTGCTTTGCTCGCTCCGCCATGCACACTGCACTGGCCTGGGTCCGCCACACAAACCTGAGATCCACACGGCAAGCCAAAGGTCCATGGGTCTGCCTCCTTCCAGGCAGAGTAGCCAGTAATCAGTTGCTGTCAAGTCAATCCTGACTCACGGAGACCCCATGAGTGTAGAATAGGTAGAACTGTGCTCCATGGGTTTTCAATGGCTGATTTTTCAGAAGTAGATCACTAGGCCTTTCTCCTCAGGTGTCTCTGAGTCGACTCAAACTACCAGCCTATGAGCTAACAGCCAAATGTGTTAACTGTTTGTACCACCCAGGGACTACCCCAGACAGGGGATCTTTCTCTAATTCCAATAAAGGTATCATATGGGCTAGCGAGTTATCCTCATTGTCCATGTAGAAAACCCAAGAACAGCCACAAATAAATTATTGTAATTCATAAAAGTGTTTAGAAAGGTGACTGCAAATGAATATACAAGAATCAAATGTAGTCCTAGACACTGCATAAGCATAGAGTGAAATTTAGAAGAGAAGCCATTAAGTATAGCAGCAAAAATATATAAGGAACATAAAAAGGAATCTAATGAAAAATGGTGTAAGCTGCCTATGAGAAAATTGTAAAGTTTTATTAAAAGCTTTAAAAAAGGCTAAGATAAATGAGAAGTATTTCATGTATATGGATAGGATGATTCAACATAAACTGATCTATAGATTCTATGCAATTTCAATCAAATTCCCGCACAGGATTTTTTTTTTTTTTTCCTGTAATTTGACAAGTAGAATCCCATATGTATAGCCAATCTATTCCTGAAAATGAAAAGGAAATTGGCAGGTCTTTTCCCATGAGATAATGAGACTTATTTTAATGAAGTAAATACAGGTGATAAGCACCCATCTGTCAGCCACAACCCATCTATCAGTTTGTCATACTGTGGCTGTGTGTGTTATTAGGATGCTGGAAGCTATGCCACCAGTATTTCAAATACTAGCAGTATCACCCATCATGGACAGGTTTCAGTGCAGCTTCCAGACTAAGACAGACTAGGAAAAAAGGCCTGGCAATCTACTTCTAAAAATTAGCCAATGATGTCCAGGTATATAGTAGAGCTGACAAGGGACAAGGGTATGATCACTTTTTGGTCACAGCCAGCTATCCAGAAGGAGCGAGTAGTTGGACCCATGGGCTCGGGACCATGGTCCCAGGGGACACCAAGCTTAATTGGCATAACATACCACACAAAAATATTGTTCCACATCTGACTTCGGTGAGTAGTGACGGGGATCTTAAAAGCTTGCAAGCAGCCATCTAGATGCAACGATGGGTCTCTCCTTGTCCAGATCAAAGAAGAATGAAGAAAACCAAAGATATATGGGAACAATTAGTCCAAAGGACTGGTAGACCATCCAATCCCCAGCCTATATGACCATGAGAACAGAAGAACTAGATGATGCCCAGCTACAACTGTCAACCACTCAAAGGGGGATTTGTGTGGGAGATCCTGGATAGAGTGGAAGAACAATGTAGAACAAAACTCAAAATTATTTAAAAAGAAGAAGAAGAAGAAGAAGACTGGGTTTGCTAGTCTGGTAGAGCTTAGTGAAACCCCTGAGACTATGGCCTCTATGTGCCCTTCAGGTCTGGAATTGAAGTCACTTCTATGCCTTCCAGCCAAATAAAAGGCCAGCATATGGGCTGAATATTTGCATCAGGTAGATACACTCTTTGGAGAGATCAATCATGGGAGAATAGAAGGGCAGTGCATGCACAGGGAGACTGCTTGGGGAGCAGGAGTGCATCGGAGGGAAGGACACTGAGAAGAGGCAACTATGGGGAGGAAGTGGGATAAAAGCTGTCAAATGCAGTCAGTGTCATGAGACAAAATGTAAGAATTGCTGTGTGGAAAATGAAATTGCTCTGTAAACTTTCATCCAAAATCACAATAAAATTTTTAAAAAATAATAATAATAATAAGCACAGATAAGTACTATATATATATATATATATATATATATGCCAATGAAAATCCTATAGTTCACAACAGAATATTTATTATCTGATATAGTCCTGGAAGATGAGCTCCCTATGTCGTAAGGTTCTCAAAATACACAGTAGACACAACAGACTCAATCATACCAACAATAATGATGACACAGCCCCAAGCAACATTGCCTTCTGTTACACATAAGGTCACCATGACTTGGAGCTGAACTGATAGCAAGTAACAACACTTGACACTGGAATAGACTTGGAGCAGTGACAAGTGAGCCCTAGAGAGACATGGAAACTTGATTTATGGTAGAGAAGGTGGAATCAGGAGACAGATTCAGATTCCACACACATCCCAAAGCACAAGCAGAAAGTGAATGGAGAATGAGTTAGGAGGATTGTCATATCATGCCCATGGCTTCTCCAGCCAGGTGTGGGAGGGAAGAGCTCCTGCCTTTGCCAGCCCCACCCCTTGCTCACACGTTCCTCTTCCTGAGGATCTCTCTTTTCCAGAGCTAGACTCTGCCAACTGGGTTGAACTAGAGAGAACCAACTTAAGAGTGCTTCTCCAAGAGTCCATTTCTGCAGCCTGATAGAACAAGCCTAGCTCTGGGATCAAGCAGGTGAAAAGTCTTCTGCAAATGAGAAAGAAAATATTAATTAGAAGAACCTGGACTTGGCCTGGACTTGACTCAACATCCTGCATAAGGACTGCATGGGATGGAGGCTGCAGTATTCACTGAGTGAGAAAAGAATGAGGCTTAGCTGATCACAGCAGTGAGGGGTCTGTGCTGGGATGTACAAAGACAGGTCACAGCAGAAGCTGGCCCATGGCCCAGTAGGTCTGGGCACACATGGAAATAATTAGTCCAAAGGATTAATAGACCACAGGAACCTCAGCCTCCATGACCTAGAGACAAGAAGAATTAGATGGTACCCAGCTACCACTACTGACTGATCTGACAGTGATTATATTAGAAGGTCCTGGATAGAGTGGGAGAAAAACGTGGAACAAAACTCAAAATCATAGAAAATGAACAGGCTTGCTAGTCAGATAGAGACTGATGGAACCTCCGAGACTGTGGCTTTTGGTCATCCTTCAGACTTAGAACTGAACTCACTCCTGTAGCATAATTTTCAGTCAAACAATAGACAGTTCTACAAGGTAAACAATGACTCTTGAAGGTAGACACTCCTTAGAACACTCAGCAAGATCAAAGGGCAGCATTTGCCAAACGACAAAGTTTAGAAAGCAGGAAGGGTCAGGAGAGAAGGAGAAATGGAAACAAGAAATACAGGGAGGAAGTCAGAAGGATATTACATAGAGAGGATTGCAATCAATGACATGAAACAAAATGAGTGTGAATTGTTGAACAGAAAATTGATTTTCTCTGTAAACTTGCACCCAAATCACAATAAAATGATTTTAAAAACATAGTCTGGGCCAACAGCAGGGCTGGATCAGCAGGAAAAGCTGCTGCAGATGGCCAGCAAGCACAAGGCCCCTCACTGCTGTGAACAACTAAGCCTCTTACTTACTTTGTCACTCAGTGAACGCTGCAACCACCACCAAATGCAGTCCTTATGACTCCTCTTCCCAAACCCAAAATGTGGAACAAAAGAGCATGGGCCTGATGGACGAGCTGTCAAGAAACCCTCAGCCTAGTCTCAGCTCTACTAGTAACCAACTATGTGACCTTAGTCAAGTTACTTAAGCTCTCTGAATCCCTATTCTCATATGCCAATTGGGGGTAATAATAGATTTTTGATTAGCTGGCAAAGTTATCGGACACATCAAAATAAAATAATGGATATGACACTGCTTTGTATCTCTATGTTGTTTTTATGTGCCATCAAGTCGATTCTGGTTCATAGCAACCCGGTAGGACAGAGTAGAACTGCCCCACTGAGTTCCATAGGCTTTCATCTTTATGGGAGCAGATCACCAAGTCATTTCTCCCACAGAATAACGAGTGGATTCAAACCACTGACTTCTGTTAGAAGTAAATACTTAACTGTTACGTTTCCATGTCTCCCTTATATCTCTCTCTATTGAAAGCCATAAAAAATAAATAAATAAAAAGTGATTTTGTTACGCAATATGGTCTGTGGAAACAAGAGTCTCTTAAAAGACCCAAAGGACATAAAAGCTTGTGGGTGGTCATCTAAGATGCAACTATTATCCACAGCAAAGAACACTGAAGAAAATCAAGATTCAAGGAAACAATTGGTCCAAAGCACTAAAGGACCATATGAACCACAGCCTCCACTACCCTGAGAGTAGAAGAACTAGATGGTCCCTGGCTACCACTACAATGCACTCTGATCAAGATCACAACAGAAAGTCCTGGACAAAGAGGGAGAAAAAATATAGAGAGAATAAAGTTCAAAAACAGAAAAAAGACCAGACTTACTGGTCTTATAGAGACTGGCAGAACCCCCAAGACTGTAGCCCTAGGCCCCCTTCAAGGCTGGAACTGAACCCCTCCTGAGGATCAACTTTTACCCAAACAATAGACAGGCCACAAAGTGATTCTTAATAACAGGGAAGAATGTACTCCTCAGTATAATCAACCATATGAGACCCAAATGGCAGCACTGGCCAAAAAACAATGCTCAGAAGGAAGAAAGAGGATAAAAAGAAGGACAAATGGAAACGGGAACCAGGGAGGATGTGGGAAGATGCTGTTCCGTTGAGGGGATTGCAACAAATGTCACAAAACAAAATGTGCGTAAATTGTTCCATGGAAAGCTAATTAATTAATTTTAAAAAATCCACTATAATGAATCTGGGAGCTCTGGGGTCATAGTGGCTAAGGTACTTGACTGCTAACCAGAAGGCTGGTGGTTCAAATCCACCAGCCACTGCTCAGAAGGAAGATGGGGCAAGCTACTTCTGTAGTGATACTGCCTTGGAAACCCAAGGAGGGGTCGCTATGAGTCGATTCCGACTCGACGGCACATAACAACAACAACATAATGAATCTAGAAATAGGATTTCAGGCAAAGTAGAAAATGAGCCCTAGTCTAGGATAAAAGTCTAAAAATCAGGGTCCTAATCACAATTCCTTGTTGGCATCATAATGCAAGCAAGAAACCTAGGATATTATAGCAAGACAGGTCTTCTGGGATTGTTATCTCCAACCTTGTTGCTTTGTTGTTTACACAAAAGGAAACCAATACCCAAAGAGAACAAATGACTTGGCCAATTCGCACAGCAAATTTGTAGCTAAGCCCAGACTAAAACCCAAGTTCTTTCCACTTCCCTCTCAGGTTCCATCCAAAGCCTGGCCCAGTTCATGATAGCTATGTTGGAGAGCACAGTAAACCCACATCTAAAGAAAACACCACTGCCTTCCTCAGGATGGTCACTGAGGAGCATTGAACTTGGGAACAGTTATTTTCTTTGTCTTCAAATTCAGTTTGCACATGAGTATAACTCACTCACCTCTGTCTGGCAATTCCTCTGCCAATTCTACAGCACAGGCAAGCAGAATGTGTTGACCAAGAGCTTGTTGTTGTTGTTGTTATGTGCTGTTGAGTCGGACCCAACTCATAGCAACTCCTCCTTGGGTTTCCGAGGCAGTATCACTACGGAAGTAGATTGCCCCATCTTCCTTCCAAGGAGTGGCTGGTGGTTTTAAACTGCCAGCCTTCTGGTTAGCAGTCAAGTGCCTTAGCCACTATGCAACCAGAACTCCCCAAGAGCTTAGTAACCAATTACTCATCCAGCACTGACACAGACCACAGGGCTTAGGCTGGCATGAGCTATGGTCTGAGTTTTCTGACTTCTGGAAACTGTCTCCAGGTTCAGTCCTCACCAGTAGGACCATGAATGCAGGGATGGAGGCTCAGTAAGGGACAATTCCATCTGAAACCCTGCTGTTTAGCTACAGGTTTCTGCATGCTGGAGGGAGAGAACAGGATCTTTTCTCAAAGTGGCCTTCAGCTCCTTGGGGCAGCAGGAAAATAAGAAAGTGGGTTTGATAAAGTCCTTGTATGTCCATTCTCAGGCCATATCAAGCACCAGACTTAATCAAGCACCAGATATGTATCCCAGGTGTCCACCTGGATGCTATGAACTTCCTTGTGGATTGATCCCTCCTGAGATGGGCAAGAGCTTTCTTTTCTTGCACTGACCTCAGGCATAGGACACCCCAGCCTCCTACCCACTCTTTTCCCTCCTCTCTCTTTTCCATGACCCTGTAAAAGGAGAGGACTAGATTAGACAAGCTTCTGTTCTGAATCTAATGTCCCTATAATACAATGAATACCTACCCAAGAAGCTTCTGAAAGAGTCCTCCATAGCCAGAGGCCAGACTCAAACTCTTTTCTCCAGCTTGCACCACCCAGAATCCAGGCTTCTCTTTTGTTCTTTGCTCAAAAGTGACTTCAGAGGACAGGAGACATCTGGAGTCTGTCCCAACAACAGCCACTCATATCACCTGCTGCTCTTGTTACCCATCAGAGCCCCGTATCATTGCACTCCAATCCACTGTGCATCTGGGAGCCACCCCCAGAGGCCCCCACCTCAGGCTCCCATAAGGCCAAGAATGCTCACACTAGGCAACAGTCTTCTTGCTGTCCTCCCAGGCCCAACCTATCCTTCCTCATTATTTTTAGCCTCCTTGTAACATCTCCTTAAAAATCTTTTTATGTCTCCCCAGCTTCCCTCAACTCAGGTCTGAACTTCTTAGCCTGATGCTCATGACCCTCCAGACCCTGTCCCTAGATCACCCCATATCTTTTAGCCCTATCATCCTGCACTCCCCAACATTTCCCCTTATGGTCAAGCTTCAAGGCAGACTCCCTATTATTCCTCAGGGCTGACTTGCCCTCCCCACACAAATCTTCCTCCTGGAAACTTACCCCTACTACCTTTCCAACCACCACCAGGGCTCTTAGAATACTTAGTGTTGACTCCATTCATCTAAGGCTTATCAGGGCCTGTTCGATTTTATAATTAACTAGTGATCTCGTGGCACAGTGCCTAAGGCATTTGACTGCTAACCAGAAGGCTAGAGGTTCAAACCCACCAGCCACTCCTTGGAAGGAAGGTGAGGCAATCTACTTCCATAGTAATGTCACCTCAGAAACCCAAGGAGGGGTCGCTATGAGTCAGATCCAACTCGATGGCAGTGAGTTTGTTTTCTTTTTAGTGATTTTATAGTCTTGTCTCCTGAGCTAGGACCGAAGTCATGGAAGAATATGCTTGTATCAGCCAACATCTAGCCTGATATTCTACATGTAGCAGATAAGGCTTGTTACAAAGCAATGAGATAGCTAGCCCCCTTTCCTGTCTCTCTGTGTCTCTTCTCTTCTATAAGGATGCAACTATGATAAGATTAGGACACACCCTACTCTGGATGGCCTCACCTTAACTTTACCGATAACATTTCCGAAGACCCTAAGGCATTTGACTGCTAACCAGATACCAGGGATTATGACCTGAACATACATTATCTTTTGGGGGGCACACAAATCAACCCATAATACTATCCTTTATATCTTTCTATAACCTATCTTTCCATACCACTTATTACCATTTTATGCACTGTATATTAATCTGTTAGTAATCTTCCCACACCAGAAAAAAATACTGGCAGAAAATGTGTTCTCACTTACTACTGTATCCCCAGTGCCTAGAACAAAGCATGGCACATAACAGGTGCTAAGTACACACTTGTTGAAAGAATGAGTGAGTAAGTGAATGAGTGAATGAGTCTGTAACTTAGACCCTTGGCACCTTCCAGCATTTTTCCAAGACTGCTCTTATGAGGAAGCTATACATAGACCAGAACAAGGAGATGCTACATGATTTAAAATCATGAAGGCAGTGTGTCAGGGTTGTATTCTTTCACCATACTTACTCAATCTATATGCTGAGCAAATAATCCAAGAAGCTGGACTATATGAAGAAGAGCATGGCATCAGGATTGGAGGAGGACTCATTAACAACTTGCAATGTGCAGATGACACAACTTTGCTTACTGAAAGTGAAGATGATTACTTACTGAGGAAGATTAAAGACTACAGTCCACTGTATGGATCACACCTCAACATAAAAAAAAAAAAAAATGAAAATCTTCACAACTGGACCAATAAGCAACATCATGATAAACAGAGAAAAGATTGAAATTGTCAAAGATTTCATATCACTTGGTTCCACAATCAACACCAATGGAAGCAAAAAAAAAACCAAACCCACTCATCGAGTCAATTCAGACTCATAGTGACCCACATTGGGTTTCCAAGACAGTAAATCTTTATGGAAGTAGATTCACCAGTCTTGCTTCCACAGAGTGTCTGGTGGGTTTGAACCACCAACCTTAGTTGCCTTAGGCACTGTGCTGCCAGAACTCCAATGGAAGCAGCAGTCGAGAAATCAGATGACTTACTGCACTTGGCAAATCTGCTGCAAAAGACCTCTTTAAAGTGCTGAAGAGCAAAGATGTCTCTTTGAAGACTAAGGTGCACCTAGTCCAAGCCATGGTATTTTCAATCACTTCAGATGCATGTAGTGCCTAAGGCATTTGACTGCTAACCAGAAGGCTGACAGTTCAAATCCATCAACTGCTCCTCACAAGGAAAATTGGACAATCTCCTTTTGTAGAGATAATGCCTCAGAAACCCAATGAGAGGGCTCTATGAGTCGAATCAACTCAACAGCAGTGAGTTTTTGTTGTTGTTGTTGTTGTTGTTGTTTTCATTTTTTTTCACATGTGAAAGCTGGACAATGAATAAGGAAGACCAAAGAAGAGTTGATGCTTTTGAGTTTTGGTGCTGGCGAAGAATACTGAAGGTGCTATGGACTGGCAGAAGAACCAACAAATCTGTCCTGGAAGAAGTGCAGCTGTAATGCTCCTTGGAACTGAGAATGGCCGGACTTTGTCTCACTTACTTTGGTCATGTTGTCAGAAGGAACCATTCCCTGGAGACAGGTATCATGCATATTAAAGAGAAGGATATCATCCCACAAAAAAAGGGGGAGGCCCTCAACGAGGTGGATTGACACAGTGGCTGCAACAATGGGCTCGGGTATAGCAAGGATTGTGAGGCTGGCACAAGATTGGGCAGTGTTTCATTCTGTTGTACATAGGGTTGCTAAGAGTTGGAGTCTACCTGACAGTACCTAATAGCTAAAACAAGCTCTTATCTGATGCTGCTGCCTTTGTTCTACGTCTGCTCAATTCTACCCCTGTCTGCCATGGCAGATGGACGGCATACATTCTGAGTAGCTCTTTGTAAATGACAACCCTCAGAGAACTGAAAGAGCAGCTTCTGAAGGGGCAGGGCCAGGATTAGTCGAGGGCAGGGTTTCTAAATGCCACATTTTTAAATCCTGTTCTCCCACCCTCCCCCCAGCCTTTCTGCAAATTCCACAGGGTTAAAGTGCAGTCTTGGAGGAAAACAAAGCAGAAAAGGAGAACCTCTTCTTTTCACCTACAGGGCTCATAAAGAGTTGTGTTGTTCTTTTTCTGTAGGTCTGACTGAGCCCTAGTACCCCTGCAGAGCCCAGCTACCTTCTCACATGGGATCAAGAAGCCTAATTCCTAAACTCTCATCCCCACTGAAAGAAGGAAAGCTAGGATTTGGAATCCTTAGAAATTCAGACTCTAAGGAGTAAGACAAAAAGAGCAATCAGCTATGGCAGCTTCAGATCTACCATTCTTCCCATTAATACCACAGTCCTGGTAGCATAGTGCCTAAGGCACTTGACTGCTAACTAGAAGGCTGGCGGTTCAAATCCACCAGCCACTCCTCAGAAGGAAGGTTGGGCAATCTACTTCCGTAGTGATACTGCCTCAGCAACCCAAGGAGGGGTCGCTATGAGTTGGGGCCAACTCAACGGCATATAACAACAACAACAACAACCATTCCTTAACAGCACACTCCAATTGTACATGGCCCAGCACTCTACCATCAGAGTGGAGTCCCTCCTACCCCTGATGGTCTCCTTAGCTGGACTTCTGTGCTGTGAGGACCACATGAAAAAGGGATAAAGGGAAGAGGAGTAAGGGTGACTCATCCACTGTGATTACTACTTAAATTCAATGTAAATTCTTGTTCATGGATTGATTGATGGCTGGTAGGTGGCTAGGTAGGAAGAGGATGGGTGAATAGGTGGACAAGTGAGTGAATGAAGATGAAGTAGATAACTGAATAATTAAAACATAACACAATTTGTTGTACTAGTTGATTCACTTCACCACACTTAACTAAAAACATCATATGGATAAAGACCTTGCCTATCTTATTCACTCTTCTGTCTGTAGTAACACAGTTCAGGGTAACAGTAAGCTCTGTTACCCTGAACTGTCTACTTCTGACCACGACAGAGTAACCAGTACTGGAATAGTCTTCCTGCCATAAACAACTATAAAAGTGACAGGATATATAAAGCAGTGTTTCCTCATGTTGGGCAATAGGACGATCAGAATTGTGTTCTGTGAGAAAAGAAAATCACACACAGTCAGCCTCACAATCACCCTGGCTTTCTGTCAGAGAGCATTTTCCAAACTATGGCACAGGGCAGTGTAGCCTAAGCGAAGCATGTTGATCTCATTGAGATGGGGAAGCAGAGAGCAGAACTTGGGGCTACTGAGGCAGCTGGAGTTTGTGGTACAGGATATCACAGAGAAGGGAGATAGCAGAGGAGAGGCCCAGAAATGTGCATGTTTGTACCCTTAAGACTTTGGCCAAACATTCAGCTATTCGTGCACAAGGGGAAACTCTGCAAGCCTTGACAGAGAACCATTACTGAGGATCTGTGAACTGAAAGAAGATTTCATATGTCCCTTAGGGAGACATATGAGTTATGACAGAGGAGAAAGGAAACTCAATCCAGGAATTCAAGTGCGACCCAATCAGTCACAACTAAGAGTCCTAACAAAGCTTATAAACAAGTCTTGAAATAATTCAGTTGATCCACCAGTAAGTAACTGATTATGAGAGCAAAACTCAATACTCTTTAAAGAAATAAAAACAAAATCCAGTCTCTGAATAATGTAGCATCCACAATGCCCATCATACAAGTAAAAAAGCAGGAAAATATGATACATGATTGAAAAAAAAAAAAGAAACAAATAGTCCGAGAGATGACATGGTATGGAATTAGCTGTAGTAGTTGTTGTTGTTGTTGTTTGCCTTCGAGTCAGACCTGACTCATAGCAACCCCTCCTCGGGTTTCTGAGGCAGTATCACTACGGAAGTAGATTACTCAACTTTCCTTCCGAGGAGTGGCTGGTGGGTTTGAACCACCACCAACCTTCTGGTTAGCAGTCAAGTGCCTTAGGCACTATGCTACCAGAGTTCCCATGGGATTTGTTGTTGTTGTTGTTGTTGTTATGTGCCGTCGAGTCGGCCCTGACTCATAGCGACCCCTCCTTGGGTTTCCGAGGCAGTATCACTACGGAAGTAGGATTGCCCAACCTTCCTTCCGAGGAGTGGCTGGTGGGTTTGAACCGCCAGCCGTCTGGTTAGCAGGCAAGTGTCTTAGCCACCCATGGGATTAGCAGACAAGAATTATGAAGCAACCCTTAGAGAAAAGTATGATCATAAGAGATGAATAGTTGGGGAATCTCAGCAGAAAAATAGAAACTTCAAAAAGAATTAAATGAAAATTTTAAAGCTAAAACATATGATAGTTGATTTTAAAAAAATCACTTAACGAGCTTAGTAACAGATTGGAAATAGCAAAAGAAGGACTTGAAGACAGTTTAGCATAAATTATTGAAGCTGAAGGACAGATAGGGAAAACATTAAAAGAAAATGAACAGAGTTTCAATGTCCTGTAGTATATCAAGAGTTTTAATATACATTTAGGTGGGATCATAGAAGAAGAAAAGAGCTATATTAAAGTAGAAAAGAATATTTTCAAAATTTTCCAAATTTGGTGAAAAACATAAACATAAATTCAATAAGCCTGATGAACCCCAAATAGGATAAATACAAGAAATCCAAACTGCTAAAATTCAAAGACAAAGAGAAAATTTTAAAAGGAGCCAAGAAAAATTCAAAATTATATATAGGGGGAAAACAATGCTAGTAAGGCTGATATTTCATCAGAAACGATGAAAGGTGGAAGAAAATGGGAAAATATCTTTACAGTGCTGGATGGGAAAAAAAAAAATCTGTCAATCCAGAATTCTACACCCAGTGAAAATACCCTTCAAAAATAAAGGTGAAATGAAGACTTTCTCAGGTAAAATAAATCTAAAAGAATTCATCAGTAACAGATAATATTAACTCTAAGTTGAATGTGATAAATTAAGGATGTATATTATAATCCCTTGAGCAACCATTAAGAAATAATCTGAGAAAATATTTGAAAAGGCAATAGAGGAAGTACATTATGAGAAACCCCATTTTAGAGATGAGGAAACTAAGGCTCCCAGTCACATATCTGTCTGTTCACATCACCAGCATGTACTGCCTATCTCTGGCCCTCCATCAGAAGAAGGAAGAGGGTCTGAGTCATTCATACTGTTTCCCATCAACAGTGCCCTTTAAACCATCACCACACACTGGCCCACACCCTGAGACCACAGTTTGCATTTCACGTGGTTTCCAAACCCAGGATATTTGGTTTGTAAGACAAAACCTCCATTTCTCCAGAAAAAAAGTGAACCCAGCCAAACTACTGACACCTACAGACACTGCATCACACTGAACATGGTCTGGTCTGCCCAGAGATTTCCTCAGAGGATCTAGGACTCCCCCAGGGCTTGGCATAAAGGGGACTCTGTAGCTAGAGGAGGGGAGACTGGGCTGGCTCCAATAGCTGAGGCTGGTGGAGGCTCAATTCCCAGGACAGAGATTGCTCCAGAGACGCAAAGCATAGTCCAGTGCTGCCTTCTCAGTGCCTTGCCTACCCCACTCCTATCTCTGCTTTCCACAGAGCAGCAGCTTCAGTCTGAGGTTGGGGTCAGCTGGGCGAGAAAGGCCAACATTGATGTTCAGGTTCTGAGGCAGGGCACAAAAGAAAGGCAGGCCCTCAGTCCCTTCCTCAGCTTAGCCAAAGAGATCATTATTCTGCTTTCAAATGAGGGAGTTGACAGTCTCCGCTGAGCGGGCAATGGACCACAATCACCACAGACTAAGAAGTCAGAGAGACCTGGGAGGGAAACATAGCTAGCTCTGACCTTTGGCTAATCATTTAACCATTCTGTGTTGCATTGCCTCATCTCTAAAATAGTAGTAGTCATTGCATAGGTTGTTATAGAGAATTTATGAAATAGAAGATGCACTGAGCCTACAAAGAGATTTTCATTCAATATGCACTAAATAAATGTGCCACCACTGGTCTATCAGTTTGTCATACTGTGGTAGCTTGTGTATTGCTATGATGCTGAAAGCTATGCCATCATTATGTCAAATACCAGCAAGGACACCTATGGTGGACACGTTTCAACGGAGCTTCCAGACTAAGAGATACTGAGAAGAAGGATGGGGCCAACCACTTCTGCAAAAATTGGTCACTGACAACTTTATGAACAGCAGCAAAATATTATCTGATATGTTACTAGAAAGGTCTTGACAGTATTTTGTTCTGTTGTACATAAGGTTGCTATGAGTTGGAGCTGACTCTATGGCACCTAACAACAACAGTAAATAAATAAGTAAAATGTCCCTCCCCACTCCCAGTCAAGAAGTTCTGAAGGTCTCACTGAGGTTCTCTTGCTGGATTTGAAAACTGCTTTCACTTGGTTGAGCTTAAAATACAATGAACAGTATGTTGTTGTTGTTGTTGTGTGCCATCAAGTCAATTCCAACTTACGGCAACCCTATGGGATAGAGTACAATTGTCCCATAGGGTTTCCTTGGCTGTAATCTTTATGGGACCAAATTGCCAGGTCTTACCTCCCAGGGAGCCAGTAGGTGGGTTCTAACCATACACCTTTTAGTTTGCAGCCTAGGGTTTAATCGTTGCACCACCAGGGCTCCTTAGTGAACAATATAAATAGTCTACAGTATAAGTCCTCAGCAGAGATGCAATCAAGTCTTAGTCTTAGATATCTAAGACTTATCTTCCAGTGGCCTGGGAGGAACACACCCTTCACTTGTACCCAGGTACCAGCACAGTGCCAGGGCATTTTTCAGGCCTCAGTACAATAATTCCTTCTCCCACTTTGTAATCAAGTAGTTCTGGCAGGATTAGTATTGCCTGTAGCAAGAGCCACCAATGGGGTATGACTTAAAGCGTATTGAGAAGCAAGATGCCAACACAATGTTTGAAAGTCTACCATTAGAGTCACTCTATTCATTCTTTTAAGTCTCTGTGAGGCACAAATAGTTAAGTCCTAGGTTACTAACCAGCCACTCCTCAGAAGGAAGGTTGGGCAATCTACTTCCATAGTGATACTGCCTCAGAAACCTAAGGAGGGGTCGCTATGAGTTGGGTCTGACTCGATGGCACATAACAACAGGTTACTAACCAAAAGTTTGGTGGTTTGAACCCACCCAGAGGAACCTCTGAAGACAGGCCTGGTGATCTACTTCTGAAGACAGTCATGAAAACCCTCAGAGAGCAATTCTACTTTGAAACTTATGAGGTCGACATGAGTCTGAATTGATTGCACAGCAATTGGTTTATTGCGCATTGCTGTCTAGCATTCCCTTTCCAAAAAAGTAATGGGTAATGGCCTTGGGCAAGGTAAAATAATTCAGTTGCCCCAGATGACCCATATCACCACCAGAGACTCCTTCTGTTAGAGGTAAGAGCTGATAAATGACTCCCTGATAACTAGATAGACTTGAGACCCATTATGAAGAAGGAGAAAGGGGTGAGTATTAGCCTGGGGCATCATAGATGTGGGGAGGGGCAGACAAGCCACACTCCACAGTCCAACCTCTTCATCCTGAGTTAAGGCTCCAAAAGGGGCCAACTCTGACAAGAGACCTTGTGGGAGGCAGAGTTCGCATCCAAGAGACACAGAACTAATAGCAGAACCATGGGCTCAAGCAGCCTTACATGAGGAAGGCCTGGTCATGAGGCCAGGGCAGGCTGAGGGCAAAGGTCAACCTCCTTCAGGCACCCAGACACTTGTGCTTTTGAGACAAGGGAAGAGCTGGCAGCTGAAACACTCAGAGCAGGGGGCGTTTATCAATGGCCCAATTCATTCTCAACAATCCCCATTGTCTGAGCCAACACAGAGCTCGAAGTTGTCTCCCAGAGCCACTAGGAAGAAAGGCCCCAAGACCTGCTCAGGAATCAGAATCCACAGACACAGAAGCCAACCTTGAGACATATGGTTTGAAAACCAGATGAAATATTTGAAATTGGGGTTGTTCCCCCCAAAAATTCCACACAATGTGGTTCCCATCCTCAGACACTAATAGAATGTTTAATTGCTGATTATTCACTTATTTATTCTGATCCCTTTCTACAAAGGATGTAAATGTTTACAGTTAAAGCTGTATATACTGTATGTTAAACAGAAATTAAAAATGAAAGCCATGGTACCAACTATCACAGTTAGTGAGATGGAGTAAATGATGGACCAAGGGCTTACTTGCTAGGAGTGAGAAAGGAAACACAACATGAGTTTTGAAGTTACACAGACCTAGGGATAGCCCTTGACCACTCCAAGCCTCAGTTTCCTTGTCAGAAAAGTAACAACATCTAAGTTGCTGTAAAAAGTAAATGAAAGTGAGGCATATATTAATGATTCAATAAATCATGGCTATTGTAATCATCACTATTCCATTGTCTGATTTCTTTAAACTGGAACTATCGCAACTAAGTAGACTTGCTCTGATACTCTATAATTCCTCATTGTTGCTCTGAAATTCTGATTGGCAGGTATATGTTTTGATTAATAGAAAAATTGAGAAATAGTCTGGGACTTGGTCACTCCTCCCAGCTTTCACAGACTTTTATTGAGGTCCTGCACAAAGAGGAACTTTGGGGAAGGCATGTTGGCTTTGTTTCCCCACCACCTTCATTCTGCAAGAAGGTTGCTGGGTGACCACAGACTGCCTTTATTTAACATCTACAGGGCCCAAGCCTAGACCAAGCATATCAGGGGAGTTGGTAGAGTGAGGATTTAGACACTCCTTAGACTGGCCACAAACTCTTAAGTTTTGAAGATAATGCCATCTTTCTAATGTCCCAACTACAGGAGCATTTCTTATCTGGGTTCCTTTCTAAGGCCTGTCTAGAGGAGAGTGGCCAGGATGAGAGAGATCTAGAAACCATAATCAGTAATTAAAAAAAAAAAAAAAAAGCTTAAAAACGTTGTTGCTGTTAAGTCAATTTCAATTTATGGTGACACCATGTGTTACAGAGCAAAACTGCTCTATAGGGTGAAGGTCCCTGGGTGGCACAAATGATTTGCACTGTGGCACAGTGCCTAACACATTTGAGTGCTAACCAGAGGGTTGGCAGTTCAAACCTACCAGTCACTCTGCAGAATGAAGACTGGGCAATCTACTTCCGTAAAGATTTACCACCTTGGAAACCCAATTGGGGTCACTATGAGTCAGAATCTACTTGACAGCAGTGGGTTTGGTTTGGGTTTGGTACTAACTCAAAGGTTGGTGGTTTGAAGCCACCCACCAACCATGGAAGAAAGGTCTGGTGATCACCTTCAATAAAGATTACAGCCAAGAAAACCCTTTGTAACAGTTCTACTCTGTAACATGCAGGGCCACCATGAATCAGAACCAACTTGATAGCAATGGGTTTGGTTTTTGTTTTTTAAATCTTTGCCAAAGCAGATTACCAGGCCTTTCTTCCAGGGCCCCACTGGGAGGATATTCAAACTGCCAACCTTTAGATTAGTAGTTGAGCACAAACTGTTTGCCCCACCCAGGGAGCCTAATCAATAATAATAATAACCAGCTGACATTCTGGGAAACCTACTCTTCCAAGCACTGTTCAGTGTGTCCCCAGTAGTCTCCAGAGGAAGGAGGTCAAAGAGAACAAGTTTCTGTCAAGAACAGAGATAGCCCCTAGAAGAGAGCTTGGGGAGGTAGCAAAAGGAGGAGAGGAAAATGAAGGACATCTCTTCCAGTCCAGCCTGCAGATGGGAGACTTAACATAGGGTTGATGAAAACCAAAGAGAAAGACTAAGGCAGCTCAAGTCACTGCTCCCCTCTGTGGACTAGATGCCGGGGCCCCGCCTACACATGGCTCACTGCTTTTCACAGCAGGAGAAATGCAGAGCATAAACGAGAGCCAGGCACAAATTGCAGTTACCCACCTCTACCTGAGATAGCAACCTGGCACAGTTTACCTCGTGAGATTGGCCTTTTCACTTCTAAGAGGGCAAATGCTGCTTCTAAGCTAAGACTGTGAGGCCCAAGGACCATTTCTGGCTGCATTCCATGGGCAGACTTTAGATCAGCTGGGACACTCCAAAGGCACTAACTATATCATCTTCTCTGGCCACCCGCCCCCCACCCCAGACAGAAACCCCAAACATAAGATATTCCCCTGGGTCACTTTCTAGGACCCATTGTCCAGAGGCATCATATGTAGAGAAAAAGGGGTCTAGAAGCTAAGGCTGGCCAGCCAGGTGTGAATGTTTATGCATATGCGTATATTACCCACATGGTGCATTTTGCATATGTGTCTTTGCCCATGGGTGTACATGTCAAAATTGTGTGTTTGCAGGGATATCCTGAGAAGAGGTGTGTGCAAGACTGGTGCTTGTGTGCAGGAATATGTATACACAAGAGCAGCTGCAAGACAGTAAGCGTGCTGTTTCTGTATGCACATGGCTGAGTGGTCTTGCTCCTCCTACCTCTTCTCATAGTGTGATAGTAAGATCACCTAACTGTCTCCCCATTCCTGGCCCAGCCAGATAGGGTCATTCAGACCCCAGTTCACCCCTTGTGCTGAGTGAGGGCTCTGTGTTCTCACCTTGCTCAAAGAAACCAAAGCCATATGACCCCCAGAGAAGACACCCAGCCAGGGACACGTCAGGTCACCCCAGAAAGTCGGAGTTCAGATAACACTCCTCATCCCCCAGCTCACTGGCTCACTCTTACACACCCAGCCAGCTGCATGTCAACTCACCCGTCATGGATGCCTTCCTACCACACACACTAATGCACTTCTGCACACCCAGACAGATTCACACAGGGTCAGCATGTGCCACACGAACACACATGGCACCTACAGGCCCACTCCATGCTAACCAGCATGCCTCACCTACACTACAGGTACCCACACACACATACACACGGACACACATTCCCACCCACATTCCCATCTCAGAAACATGCTAGAAAATTCCACATGCTGACATACCTGCTCAGTCACACTGTCTCCCACTGTCACATGTCCCACTCACAAGCACTCACACTGACATATTTGTACCTATAATCTAAATAGTCACAAATATGCCCTGTCCCCACACTAGGCTGGCAGATCCAGCACTGGCCTCTGAATCCAACCAGTAGAACGTGTCTACTTACTCTGACCGTGAAAGCGAGTGAGAGCGCGTGCAAGCCGGCCAGCGGTGGCAGGGCGCAGCTGGAGCTCCAGAAACCGTGAGCAAAGTGGCCCCTGTCTAGCCGAGGCCCGGACGCAGGCTGCCCCCGGCCCCCGCCCGGCTCCCCCCTCCCGCCCTCCCTCCCGCTCGCTCAGCTGCTTGGAGGAGGTTGCAAATTCTGAAGGACCTTCAACAACAGTGTGCTTTCAGCCAAGCCTCTGTCCCGCGTCAGGCACCACTGCCGAGTTTCAGCTGGGCCTCGAGGGCTATTTTGGTGCCCGTGGCAATGGAAATATCGCGCTGTCTCTGTGGGGAGCGCAGGAATGGGGACGCGGTCAGGCCTGATTAGAGACCAGGCTCACCCCCGGGCTGGGCGGGAGTCACCGCGGGTAACAACCCTGGAGCCTAGGAGCCATCCGGGCGGGGGCGCCCACATGTACCCTGCATGCCAACATCTGGAGAGGGGAAGGGAATGTGCCGCGATGGTTTCTCTTGGAACTGAAACAAAACAAGGAGGTATTTGGGGGCAGTTCACGTGTTCTGCAGGGGGAGCCGCCTAATTTTGAGCAGCCCCCAAATCCCTGGAATGGAACTTGGTTTACTCACCACAGGTGTTTCCCTTGAAAACTAAGTCACCCACATAAGTTACCCTCCAGATCATGGACCTGCCAAAAATTGCGAGGTAGGAGTGTTACAGAGTCCTTCTAACTTGGGGTACATCAAATTCCTGCCTGTGGACTTCTTTGTGTCAGATGGTAAAAGCCTAGTGAAAAAGCCTGATTCCTTCCCAAAATTTCAGGAATGTTGCATTCTTGAGCTGGAAGGAAGCTGCGAGGTCATTCCATCCAACTCCCTCCACCCTGCCATGAATCCTGTGGGCCTGGAAGACCTCCACCTATTCTTAAGGATTACTAAGGAAAAAGGCAGCCCTCTCCACTTCCCCTTGGCTCTTGTTCCAAAACTTGAACACCACCATCCCCAATCTGGGCTCTAACCTAAATCCTTCTCATGCAAACTAGGTCCATTTGTTTGCACTGTATGTTCAGGAGAGTTCCTAGGCGTTAGCACTTAGGTGCTAACAGAAAAGTTGGAGGTTTGAGGCCACCCTGAGGTGCCTTGGAAGAAAGTCCTGGCAATCTACTTCCAAAAAGTCAGCCATTGAAAAACCCATGGAACACGGTTGTACTACACAGATGGAGCTGCCATGAGTCAGAGTCAATCTGACAGCAACAGGTAAATGTAGTCAGGGAGAGAGTGACCAATTCCAAGTCTATATCATAATGACCATTCTAACCTCCCATCTCAGTCTTTTCTTCCTTGATGCTAATAATCCCTGCTCCTTTTTTCAGGCCCTGACTGAAAGTGACTTTGCTCCCTGGCCCTGGGCACAGCTGCCCCTGGCATTAACTCAGACCCCACCCTAGCTCACTGGGAACCTGGAGCTGTGGGTGGTCAAGGTGTCTCCCCTCAGACAAGCCAGCTTGATCCCAGCCTCCATCAAAAACAACTTGATTCAATGCCACAGTCCCTTGAGAGGAGCTTTAGTTTATGTCTCAAAGCTGTCTTGGGGTCTGAGATGGCCTTGGGGCCTCCAGTCAGCTACCTGGCTAGGTATTGACCCTGTAGCTGCAGCCTTCTTTAAATGGGGAAAGTTTGTGGGATCTTCTCTCTGAATCTGTTGTTTTGCAGGTCAAGAATATAATAAAAACAGCTAGAGCTTTGTTATAAAAAAGACCTGGCTTTGCATGCTGCCTTTACTCCTTCTTAGCTATGTGTCCTTGGACAAATCATTTAACCTCCCTGAACCTCACTTTTCATATATGTACAACAGGGATCATAATAACTCCTGCCTGGCTCTTAAGGTCTTTGAAAATATGATATAAGAGATGTAAAAGTAGCTGGAAAGCTAAGATAGCCTTTTTTTTTTTTTTTTTTAACAGACTAGAAGTAGAATGAGGCTTAGATCCCAGACAAGACAAACACCTCAAAGATCTTTTATTTGCAGATCTGAATTCTGTGTCTGGGTTTCAGGGCAAGGTAGGAATAGACTTAGTTTGCTACATGTTCCTTTGGAGCAGTTCACATGAATGCCCCCCACCCTCCATTCCCCAACACACAGATACATACGGCACAGCCTAGCCTTCTGGGCTGCTGTCGACCCCATAGGCTCCAGCCACCTGGACCTTCACTGGCCACCTCTCCATTTCCCGGGGGTCGCCTCATGGCTCCAGTCGGCTTGGTCCCAGCAACTCCGAGTCTCCCTACAGAGGCCCCTGAGAACAGTTCCTCCCCTCCTGCTCATCCTTCTGGGCCATGGCCTCAGCAAGACCTGTGACTCAAAGCAAAGCTGGCAGAGGCCTTCTCCCAGGCAGTTCAGGTCTGAAGCTGCCCGAGGGAGCTCAGAGTCCGAGCATCCTCCCCCATAGCCCCCTCCTCTCTGTCTGCCTGGCTTCCCAGTGCAGTCCTGCTTAATTCTTAATGGAAATTCCATCCCAGGCGCCGGCCCTAGCTGGCTCAGGGAGTCCCCTCTTGGGCCAACAGCAAACTCCACCCGGCGAGGGGGCCTGCCTGGTCATATAAATACACATATGCACACGTACACACAGGAGCAGAAAGACAGCCACCGGGATATTCACAAACCCAGAGAGACTCACCCAGACACATCCATACACTGTAAGGTAATAAGCATTACAATCACTACCATCTATTGCAAAGCACTAAGTATTTTAGGAGACCCTAGGGATGCAGTGAGTCAGAATTGAGTTAATGGCAGTGAGTTTGTGTTTTTGTTTTATTTTATTTTTGGTTTGGTGGCACAAGTAGTTAAGTGCTCGACTATGAGCAGGAAGCTTGGCAATGTGAACCCACCCAGAGGTGCCTCTGAAGACGGGCCTGGTGGTCTGCTTCTGAAAGGTCACAGCCTTAAAAACCCTATGGAGCAGTTCTACTCTGCACATATGAGACAGGAATCCACTTGACAGCAACTAATAATAACAACAAAGTACTTTACAGGTATCAACTTCTCTAATCCTCATAGCAACAAGGTTCTGGTAATGGGAGCTCTGGTGGCGTAATGCTGAAGGCATCTGACTGCTAACCAGAAGGCTGGTGTTCAAACCTACCAGCCACTCCTCAGAAGGAAGGTTGGACAATCTGCTTCAGAAACCCAAGGAGGGGTCACTATGAGTGTAATTGACTTGATGACAGTGAAGTTTCTGGTAGTATCCCCATTTTACATGTGAGGAAACTGGGGCACAGAGAGGTTAAGAAACTTACACAAGGCATCCAGAAATAATACCTAACACACGAATACCAAAAACTGGACCTCATTTCATTTTGTTACCATAGCAACCTTTTATAGACGTTTCTACTACTCTTATTGTATAGACAAGGAAAATGGAGGCTCTGATGGTTTAATTCACCTGCCCATGGCCTCACAGCTGATGAGCTGAAGGGAGACGCTACCCACACATGCATGGGAACCCTCATAGATGTACAGGGAGACACATGGATAAAGGGACATGTGTACACACTCAGGGGCACAACCCCAAATAGTTTATTCAGCCTAAATCAAAGCAGGAGCCCAGGAATGGCCCAGGGCAACATCTAGTAAAAGTCTTCTCCAGCCTGCTGCTTGACTCCACACTCTTTTCTCCTTCTCTATGGGCCTATCCCAGGTCCATCAGCTTCACTTGTCACTTCAACAAGGACAGGTACAAACTTAAGAGAAAGAAGATCAGATTCACACTCCAGTCACTCAGGTCAACATTCAACCTCAGGCTCAGCTCAAATCCAGTTTGCCCAGCATGCTCCACATGGTAACTAAAGAAGGTTCAGCTACATTCTTCTCAGATCAGGAAGCCCATGTGGGGAGCACCTCAAAGGCTCTGAGCACTGTCCAGGTGCTGGCCAAGGAGGGCTCTCAGGCTCCCTTGCTTGGGTCTTGCTCTCCAAGCCCAGTTGAGGCTGGACAGGGCTTATAGAGAAGGCATGGCTGAAGTCACACAGCATAGAGATGGCAAGATCTGAGTGGCACTGGGGGGAGAGGTGGGCTAGAGCAGGGTCATATTGTAGGACAAGCACTGAAGTCAAGAACCAGGGAAGCTGAGAGAACAGACATGAAGAAGGAGGTATCAGAAGAGTTTAGTAGTGCATGAACTTGTCCATTGCATGGAAAGTCATGTACTAAACAAGGTATCTCCAAGCAGAAGCACTAAGTGTGTTGGTCTGAGCCTCAATCCAAGCAGCCCCAACAGAGTACCCAGGGAGGCCTGCCATATCCAGAGTGATCACTACTGCCTCCTGTGGTTTCCCTACACCCAACACTATCCCAAAGTTCCCCATCTGATTCTGGTGTCAAGTCCATCCATTCATTGATCAGAGGACAACTCAGCATCACAGCCTTGGTAGGGCATCCACATTGGAAAAATGTTCTTTTTAGAGACAAGTGCATAAAATCCCAAGAATGGTGGAAGTTTAGGCAGTGGCTCCAAGAGGGAGAGACATTCTGAGCCCCAGAATGTGCATTCCTAAAAAGTTCCCAAGTGACGCTGTTGCCACTGGCCCAGGGATCAGTCAGAGAACCACTGCTTTAATAAGAAAAGAAGAGAAATCAGGGGTACTTGTAGTTCATAATGAAAATTTCAATCTAACTTCAGAATGTAAATGGTTTTTCATTTAAAGTTCCTTTAAAAAAAAAAAGAAAAAAAAAAACAATTTTCTATTCCTATCAACAGCTTGCTGCTCAGCTCCATGTCCACAACTTCAGCATCAGCCCTGCTGCCTCTTGGTGGGACTTTGGTGGGCTTTGTGACATGCTCTCTACTTTAGCACTTCTCAAACAAGGATGGCATTCTCTACTCTGTCTTCTATCTGCACAGAGAAGGTTATCAGGATAAGGGACCTGCACAGAAATTGCTGATGACCAGGTGCGCTCTCAATTCCAGGGATGGAGATGATATATCAGAAGGTCATTCTGATCACAGCTGAAATACTAGCCCTATCCAGAGATATGAAAGAGGGGCATGGATCCCAGTACTCACAGCTACAACTTCACATCCCTGCCATCCCATCCTGTATCCCTGAGCCATGCACATCAAGATGTTGTCCTGCTCAGGGCACTCAAGGAGGACAAGGAAAAATGGATCTGGCCAGAGTACCAGATAGGATCGTGCAGCCACCCACCATTGACTGACTTGGCAATAGCCAATTGATCTCTCCTGGTCTTCATCCGCAATTCTCTCAAAAACATTTCCCCCAGCTCCTGGAGACAGTGTGAGGACCTATAATATAATTAGAATGGAGGAAAGTGAAGGTCCTCAGAGTTCTCTGGATATGAGGGTGCTGACATTTTATTATCCACCAGAATCCCCTGGAGGGGATGCAGATTCAGAGGTTCTGACTTAACAGGTTCTGAATCAGTTGATTGTGGACATCTTTTCCCTGTGTTCAATTACTTCATATTATTACTTTGCAATTGGCCATAGTGGTAGTATGTAAATTCAACTAATGCTACAAATTAGGGCTTTTTATTTGAGGGAGCTAGAGAGGAGAAGCACCAATTGCTTAAATATTTACCAGCACCCTACAGAGAATGTACCCCAAGCAATTACGATGAAGGCTCACGTTGAGAAACTCTCATATAGTGATGAAGTTCTAACCCAAACTTCTCATTTTCTAAATGGGAAAACTGAGGCCCTGAAACAGGAAGAATCTTGGTCAAGGTCAATATAAGTAGGTACCTTGTAGGATCATGGCTGCTCGATTCAGAGTGCAAGGTGGGAAGGGAGCTGCCCTGCTTGTTTACTTGACCCTCTCTGCCTTCCAGGAGCTCTGGTTGCATAGTGGTTAAATCATTCAGCTGCTAACCCAAAGGTCAGCAATGCAAACTCAACAGCCCCTCCATGGGAGAAATATGAGGCAATCTGCTTCTGTAAAGATTTCCAGCCTTGGAAACACTCTGGGACAGTTCTACTCTGTCCTATAGGATCACTATGAGTCGGAATCAACTCGATGGCATTGGTTTCTCTGGCTTCCTCTCTACCATATCTGATCTGTTGTGGTTGGTTGGCTAAGGGGCTAGAGAGAAGGAGAGATCCTATCCCTTGTAAAACAATCAGATTATCTCTCATCAGCATTTAGAATTTGAATAGGTTGGATTAGAATTGATAATAACTGGATCACTTGACTACAGTGCCCTAGACAGCAGGCCTATGAGTTCTAGTAGCTAAAGCACCTAGGATGTCCCAAGCCTTAACTACTCAGCAATGTATTGAATTCAGATACCCTTGCATCCTCTCAACAAATTACCTTTCTTTCTTAAGCTAACAATCTATATTCTGTCACTCACAATGAGAAACAGTTTCAGAAATGCAGCCACAGAGCAAGTTAGTAACAGAGTTAAAATAAGAATTCCTATACCTTTGTTTTTCCCCTATATCATACCCTTCCCTCAGGCAGATGCAAAAGACATGAGTGATCGTGAAAATATGCCATTCTCTAGGACAGTGGTTTTCAAAGAGTGGCCATACACTAGCAGCATCAGTAACACCAGGGATCTGTAGGAAATGCGAGTTATCAGCCTCACTCCAGAACTACTGAATCAGAAACTCAGGGACTAAGGCCCAATGAGCCTTCCAGGTGATCCCAAAGCACAGAACCGCTAATTTAGCAAGACAGGCTAAAGCTTCTGCCCCACTAACAATGAAGCAAAGGCTGTTCTGCTCAGCGTAGAAAGGCCATCAGGGTACAAAGCCAGCACAGGTTTTTGTGGCTGGTCATGCTCTTTCTTGCCCAGGCCCTCAGTCCCACACTCCTGGGGAATCTTGGGAGTCTGAGCAGTGATCATGCATCACACTGAGCTAAGATAGTGTCCCTCTTTCCAAGGTCTAAAGGATAAACCTTTCTGAAAACAGCAAGACAAACTAAGCAGAGACACATGCAAGGAAATGCTACTTCTGTCACTGTCTCTTAGAAGTATCTGTGAAGTGCAAATAGTTCAATGCTAAACTACTAACAAAAAGGTTGATGGTTCAAACACACCCAGAGCTACCTCCAAAGAAAAGCCTATAGATCTGCTTCCTAAAGGCCACAGCCTTGCAAATAGTAGGAAGCAGTTCTGTTCTGCAACATGTGGGTTGCCGTGACTTGGAATCAACTTGACAACAGCTCATTTTTGGTTTTGGTCACTCTCTTGGTACCTAATTGAAAAAGTGACTCAGAGGACAGCTCCAGGCCCTTTGGATTCTCAAGGGCTCCCTCTGGCAGACTTGAAGACAGCTCTTGTGCCTGGTCTTTCTGGAAGGAGGCCTGCCAACAGCCTGGCTCTAGAAGCCACTTTGGCCCCTCCAGCTCCCCTCCAGCTGTTCCCATAGCTTTATGTGCTTCCAAGGTCCAAGGGAAAAGATGAGATTTGAAAGTAACGTTTTGGTTCTCTTGTACCACTCTAACAGAAATACCACAAATGTGTGGCTTTAACAATCAGGAATTTATTCTCTTACAATTTTGGGGGCTAGAGGTCCAAGCTCTAGGGGCTGGGTGAAAGCCCCTCAACCTTGGTCTTCAGCTCTGCCTCTTGCTCTCGTCACACTGAAGCTGGAGGCTTCTCTTAACTCAGGCAGCTGCTGGCTGCTGAGGCTGAAAACCCAAGGTAGACAGATAAAAGGGCACAGTCCCAAGATTATCAAGCAACATGGCAGGTCACAAGTTCAAGTCCAGAAACAGTCCCAAGATCGGCAGACAATATGGTAGGCTGCTGAATGAAGACTCAGATACATGCATGGTCCAAGCATGCCAAAAAGCTCAGAAACCTTTCTCCAAGCTTCTCCTTATGTACTGGAAGAAGACCACATCCCTAAGGCAGCTAATCAGCTGCTCCAGTAAATTCCACCATGGAGTTGATTACCAGTCTTATTATGGGGAGTAACTACATCCAGCTGCCCAGCCACTCAAAACCAGGCCCAGCCAACATGACACATAACTTTAACCACCACAGTGACTAAAGAAAGTAGTGAAGTCTTGTTGTTGTTGTTGTTATGTGCCGTCGAGTCGGCCCCGACTCATAGCGACCCCTCCTTGGGTTTCCGAGGCAGTATCACTACGGAAGTAGGATTGCCCAACCTTCCTTCCGAGGAGTGGCTGGTGGGTTTGAACCGCCAGCCTTCTGGTTAGCAGGCAAGTGTCTTAGCCACTATGCTACCAGAGCTCCCAGTGAAGTCTTAGAGAGGGGAAAAAGTCCCCCCCATCTGGTGGCTCAGATGGGGGGGACTCTGAGACTCAGAGAAGAAAGACACTTTTTCCCCTCTCTAAGTGAAGTCTTAGAGAGGGGAAAAAGTGTCTTTCTTCTCTGAGTCTCAGAGTCCCCCCCATCTGAGCCACCATTTGAGTCCTTACCTGAGACCTAGCCTAAGAGTCCTTCCAGCTGTATCTGATGAGGACCCTGGGCCTAAAGGTAAGAAAAGAGGTCATCTTTCAGGCAGAATGCATATTCTGTACATTTTCATAGCTCACATAGGTCCCAGCAGGGAAAGGTGGTATTTGGAAGACTATTTAAAAAGTTACTTATTGTCAAGGTTATGAGAATAACAGGTGGTTTGAAGAACACAGGGACTTTAAACCTAGAGAGGCAAGGTGGAAAATGGCTTACCAATGTTCTGGTGGAAGCATGGATGAGATTGCCCAACAGAAGGTGTAATTTCAAAGGTGTAATGGCAAAACCAAAGCCGGGAGGAAGTGGGGAAGAAATAGCCCAATCTTCCTCTGTTTGCACGTTCTAATCTCCAGCTAGTGCCATTGGCTGAACTCAGCTGGAGGGTGAAGGAGACTGGTTGATGTGGCCTGAGGATCACTGCAGAGCAGAGCAGAGAAAGATGGGGAATCTATGGGAGTAGGGTCCATGGTACACACAGATAATAACCAGAACCCAGAGAAAAACCAAGACCCACAAACTCTAAATTCCCAGACTCCTTCTCATTTAAGTCTCTCTATTTAAATTAGTGCTGAACTCTCTAGAAAGCTTCTAAATGTCATAATGATTCTGATAGGCTCAGATTTACAGCTTTTGGCTAAGAGCCTACCAAAAACGGCAGCAAGAGCTTTAACTACGCTATCAAGCATACACAACAGCTGCCACAGGAGCTTCCAGAAAAGTTTCACCAGGAGATGAAAAATCTGACAATTTGAATAATTGAAAAGCCTGATGCCAACCCCCAGATATATTATTGAGGATAGATGGATAATTGCCCAGAAAGGATCCTTCTAATAGAAAATGTGCCCAGCCCAGGGTTTTATAGGAAAGGTAAAAAAAAAAAAAAAAGGTCTCCAATTAATACCTACCCAAGGTTCAAAAACTCTTGGTTGAGACACACTCAACCTACCTGGAAGCAAATTCTCTAGACTCCATCTACACCCTGTCCCCATTAAGACAGAGAACAAGTTTTAACTCAGGCCAAGATCCTTACAAAAGCAAGAGCATGTCCAAAGAAAGAATGTGCTACTTAAAAACAATCACCTAACTACCATTGGAGAAAGTTTAGTCCAGTTTACTTTAATGAATGAATGCTATTCACATGCTTGGCACTCTGCATATCATTTCAAATAGAATCATGATTGAGGCAGAGCCTCTAACCTAGGGACACTCACAGTCTAGTGATAGAGAAAGAGATATAAATACTGCATTCCCATACACATACATACATGCCCACTGCCATGGAGTCGGATCCAACTCATAGTGACCGCTTCTTGGGTTTCTGAGGCAGTATCACTACAGAAGTAGATTGCCCAGTCTTCCTTCCAAGGAGTGGCTGGTGGGTTTGAACCGTGAGCCTTCTGGTTAGCAGTCAAATGCCTTAGGAACTGCATCACCAGAACTCCCCTGCACTCACATACTAGGAGATAATTATAAGATATGTGTGTTTAAATGTTCTGTTGTTCGCTAAAGAATAATGTAGAATCTGCAGAACACCGCATAACGTGGATGAACTTGGAGGACATTATGCTGAGCGAAATAAGTCAGTCACAAAAGGACAAATATTGTATTAGTCCGTTATTGTAAAAGTTAAGGAAATGTTTATATATTGGAGGACATTTTCTTTGTTGGTTACCAGGGGTGGGAGGGAAGGGGAGGGAATGCTGTTAGATAGATAGAGATAAATATTGATTTGGGTGAAGAGAAGGGCAATGTACCAAATGTGAGTGACCAATATGGCAGCATTGAGGATGAGAAAGACAGAGAGAGTTACATGGGCATTACAAACAACAAATATGAACCCCTTTGTAAATACAATACTGAGTTGTTAATGAAAGCAAATATGGGTATAGGGACGGATAGATGGGTGAACAAGCTAAACAATTATGTATGTCTAAATGGAGAGTGTATCCAAGATCATATACAGGGTTGGCAGAAAATGGGCCTCTCGAAGAGTATGAAGGGATGGACACTGGGAGGAGGTAACTATGGGGAGGAAGTGGGAGGGGAGCTGCTGCATTGTAAATTTTGGTCAATGACATGAGACAAAGTATATGTGAACTGCTGTATGAAAAGTGAATTTACTCTGTAAATCTTCACCCAAATCCTAATAAAAAAAAAAAAAAATGTTCTGTTGTTAGAGCTAATTATGGATTTCTGCTTTATGTATTTTGAGGCCATATTATTAGGTACTTAGACATTTAGAATTGTTACGCTTTCTGGTAAATGTTAAGTTTTGTAATTATAAGGTGACCTTCATTCTCACTATGATGCTTTTTGCCTTAAGGCAAATTTTATTCAAAATTAATATAGCTGTACTACCATTAAGGAGCTCTGGTGGTACAGTGCCTATGGCATTTGACTACTAACCAGAAGGTTGGCAATTCAAACCCACCAGCCACTCCACAGAATGAAGATGGGGCATCTACTTCCATAAAGATTTACCACCTTGGAAACTCAACGGTGTTTGCTGAGTCGGAATCAACTAGTTGTTAGTGGATTTCTTTTTGTTTGGTTTTTACTACCATTATTTTTATTGACGTTTACATGGTATGTTGTTTTTATTTCTTTTCCTTTTACTCTTTCTGTAGCCTTATATTTTAGATGTCTTCGTAAAGATCCTACACTGCACTTTTGCAGTGCAGTTAGTAGAGGTGGAGTTATGTTTTCCAAATAGTTATCTGGGAGAAGAGCTTTCGAAGGAAACCAAACAGTCAACGCAAGACCATAAGGCATGAATGTACCTCATGTGCTTGAGCAAGAGCAAGGAGATCAGTGAGGTGGAGCAGAATGAACAAGGAGAAAATAGTAGAGATCAGGTCAGAGAGAGATGGAGAGTAGCTGAAGGAATGTCCTTGAGTAGTGGAAAGGGTTGGGATCTGGGGTCCAAGTAGAAGAAAGGACTGTAGCAAGGAGTATGCAAAGCTCATCTATGGTAACTAGTATCCAATGCAAATGTCAGTAGGTGAATAGATGTTTCAGTGTGAGTCTATGGAGACTCTCTACTGATGGATTGCATTTTCTCAGGGAGGTAGCAAGCAAGGTCAAAAGCTGAGAATAAGGATCATAGAGGAGGGTTTCAGTGAAATGGAGAAGACATGAAGGGCTAGTAAATGTACTAGAGATTTAGTATGATTGTCTGGCAGAAATAAAATCCTAATTAAGGCTCATGGTCATGGATTCATCTATTTAAAGAAAGGTAATCAATGTAGTTGTGTGTTTTTCTCCAGCCTTAATGGACTCGGTCCATTGGTACCATCAGTAAAATTACTTGGTCCAGAAGCCAAACCATCCTGAAGCCTATACACTAGCACTTTCTGTGCAATGGTCATCTGGCCTCTGCTTGAACACCTCCAGTGTCAGGGAGTTCATCTCCCAAGACGTCCACGCTATCTTTAGGCAATTGTCACTACTAGGAAGGGTTTCCCTATATTGAGCTCACATTTCTCTTTCCATTGGTTTCCCTCCTTTTGAACTTAAGGACTTGTTTATGTTGTCTGTTGTGTATGTTACCCTATCTCTCTCTGTGTCTGATTATCCATAAATGTGACATCATATCCAGTTGGTGAGGTTAGAGGAAATAAGAGCTCTTACTAATGGAACCCTTACTCACCTATGAGGGGAAATTGCCTGCATCTGCAAAACTACAAATCCATTTACCCTTTGACTTTACAGTTCTACTTCTAGAAAGAGTAAAAAGTAGCATCACATTAGATTAAAACTATCTCAGAACGTGCCTATAAGACATCCTAGTGGTTATGTCCAGGAAGAAGTTGGATATACGGGCCTTGAAGTTACAATACTATTTTCTCTAAACACTATTTTATGCCTGTATGAGCTGGGCTTAGTAAAATAAACTATAGCACATTTTCACACAATGGAGTACTATGCAGAAGTGAGAACTCTTGGGGTATTGCTGTTGCTGTTGTTGTTATGTGCCATCAAGCCAGCCCCAACTCATAGCAACCCTTCCTTGAGTTTCTGAGGTGGTATCACTGCAGAAGTAGATTGCTCCACCTTCCTTCCAAGGAGTGGCTGGGGGGTTTGAACCTCCAGCCTTCTGGTTACCAGTCAAATGCCTTAGGCATTATGCTACCAGAGCTCCTTGGAATATTGCTAAGTAGAAAAAAAATAAGATATACACCAGTGTGTGAATATTTTACCTCTTATCTGCAAAAAAAAAAAAAAAATGATACATAGAGAGAAACAGAATAAAAGGTGATATATAATCACACAAAATTGGAATAATGAAAATATGCATAGAGGGAAGGAAGAAAGAAACCAGGTGGAGGGGATTGGAATGGAATATATAGACTACTATGAATTTACCTTGAAGTACAGATGTGACTTTGGAACCATGTAAATATTTTACATAATTATAACAACTCAAATTAAATCAAAAATTTTTAATTTCATAAAAATCCAAATCAAAAAAATAAATGAATCTATGTATTGAGTTGGTGGACTAAAAATGCATAGAGAAATTATTTCAAAGCACAATAATTAGAGCATATATTCCTAGTAGGTTTTACTCTAAGGACGAGAAGAATTGTGAAGAAATCTAAAAGTTTTAAAAATATTTATATTGTTAACAATACACACACAAACACACACAAATAAAATAAATTATTTGTCAATGTCAGTAAGAGTCAAGATTTTCAGTACAATATAAAATAAGCGAATTAAGTAAACACTCTGTAATCTTAAATTAGCATTGAAAATATCTGAAATAATGCAAACTCATGATATATTTTCTCTTAAAAAACATGTGTCTTCTATTTCTCTCCACATTAACAGATTAGGAACAAAATCATATAATTATCTCAATAGATGGCAGAAAAATAATTTTATAATATTCAACATAAACTCATGATTTTAAAAAAATCCTTAATTTGAAAGAGGGAAAGAGCACATGGGAGGCTTCTAAGACGCTGTCCATTCATGTTTTATCCATTCTTCTGCACATGCATTTTATTTCCTAGTTGCATCACACTCCTTCTTACTCTTGGTGTACCCAACACCTTGATCCCAAAAATATAATGGGTTCCCCAATGCCACAAAACCTTCACACCCGCTGTTCTCTCTGCCTGGAATGTTGTTCCAGCTCTAACAGTGATTACATCCACATACTCTTTACCTCTCAGCTTGCAACACTTTTTCAGAGTTTTCCCTGACCTCTCTTCCTGGGTCAAGTCTCTACTACAGAATGTCATAGAGAGGCAGTATCATTGGTGGTTAACAACTGCCTGGCTTTGAATCCCAGCTCCAGCTCCGACAGGCTGTATGACTATAGGCAAGTTTCTCTCTGCTAGTTTCATCATCTGTAAAATGAGGATGATAATGAATGCCTACCTCACAGGGTGGGTGTGAGGAGTGCATGTGATAATAAATGCACAATGAATGAACAGAGTAGAGCCTGGTGCACTAAGTCCTCTACTAGAAGTAGTAGGTGTTACTATCACCATGGCAGCTTGTACCTCTCCCTCATAGTACTTACCATGGATAGACTTTTACGTTTCTTTGTAAGACTCTATGATTAATTTGTTTTCCACAATGAATTGTAAACTCCATAGGGCAGGGACTATGCTTTGTGCTCTAAAGCGTTCCATGTGCCTGGCACAATTTCTGGCACAGAGGAGGACCTCACAAACATTTGGAAAATAAGGCAGGAAGGAAGATAGGGAAGTAGGAAGGGATGGAAGAGATGAAAGAAGGCAGGAAGGGAGGAAGGAAAGGATGACAGGGAAGAAGGAAGGAAGACAGTGAGGGAGGGAGGAGGGGGAAAAGAGAGGGAAGGAGGAAGATGGATTTGATTCACTGGTGGTACACTCTTCATGGGGGTTTATTTAGTAATTGGAATAAGAAGCTTTAAAAATGTGCATTCCCCCTAAGTAAAGAAATATGAATACTTGGCAAGACTGAGCTGAACAGATTATTATTATCACAGCACTTTTATAGTAATAAAAATCTGGAAACAATTTACTGATTAAATACATTCTACTACATTTCTTTTTTTTCATTTTTTCACTGGGATGTGAAATTGACATTTCAGATGAAGCAGGAGAAGAACACAGAATGGCATGGAAAGTTATACACTGAAAAAAGCAGGTTTCAAAGCAGTAAGGTTGATGAGGCACCATTTTTTCCTAAATATGTATAGCAGATGAAAACGAAAGCATGTGCACCAAAGTCTGAATGTCAGATCTCTCTGGATGGATTCTTTTTTGTGGGGAGGCTTTTCTATATTTTCTAAGTATTCTACATCGCATATGTATTATTTTATAATTAGAAAAACAAAACAAGCTATTTTTAATGTTTAATTAAAAAAGAAGTCCTATCCATCCTTCCATATTTAGTTCAAGATTAACTACTCCATAAAGCTTCCTTAATTTTTCCCTCAACCACCTCCTTCTCCAATGCTAGTCAGAAACCTATGCCTCCTCTGAGCTCAGTGTTTGGAAATAATAAATTACAGCAAGGAAAAGCAGACTTTAAGCACAGTTCTCTCTCAAAATGCAGGGAAAACTTTTCCTCCTCCTAATACCTCTCCCACGCCCACTACCCCATCTACCCTTGAACGTGTGTCTTTGAAAGGAATCAGGAAGCAACCGAATGGGTCTCACCAAGGCTACCTTTTCTCAGTCCCAGAGCATCCCAGTCAAATTGTCCTAGACACAAGGAACAGGTTCCTTCAAGCCTCCCTCCTCCCTAAGGACTACGGATACTCTCTTCCCCCAAGAATGAGTACCTTTGAAAGGACATTTCCCCATTTCTGTAAGGGAAGTATCATCACAAATTTACATGCCAGAAAACCTTAGTTCAGAGATCAACCTGGAGTGCTTGGGAACCGACTGGTAGGAGGACAGCCTGGCAATAGGAATTTAAGTGCCTGCTTGGTGCGCCCTCTGGTGGAGCAGAGGCTGTTTCTCACCCAGCGGGAGAACTGTCTTAAAAACCCATTGCCTTGGAGTTGATTGGGACGCATAGCGACCCTAAAGGATAGAGTAGGACTGCCCTGTAAGGTTTCCAAGGCTGTAGATTTTTACAGAGGCAGAATCTTCCTCCCACTGAGCGGCTGGTAGGTTCCAACCGCTTACTTTTCAGTTAGCAGCCAAGCTCTTTAACCATTGTACCATCTGGGCTCCTGGACTTGGGGAAGGACCTGGCATTTTAAAATGCTGCCAGGTCCCTGCACTTTTGTTTTTTAAATCCTCACCCATATTTTATTCAAAGGTACCTATATATCACATTAAACATAATTTTTATATAACTAAATAAGAGTTCGAGAGCTCTGGTAGTGCAGTGCCTAAGGCACTTGACTGCTAACCAGAAGACTGGTGGTTCAAACCCACCAGCCACTCCTTGGAAGGAAGGTTGGGTAATCTACTTCCTAAGTGATACCACCTCGGAAACCCAAGGAGGGGTTGCTATGAGTCGGGTCTGACTCGCCCACATATAACAACAAGTAAGAGTTCAGTTGGAGAGACAAGTGGGCATGCAGACATTTAAATAAACATTGATTTCTCAGTTTTATCATTTTCTTATTTAGAAGCCAATGAAATACTTTGGAATCTCGAATATTTTCATAGATCCTTGAGAAAGTTTAGGCCCTTGGCTCATGGTTCTAGATTTGGGGTCCCAGGAGATCAGCAGAAGCACGGACAAGCACTGTGACCACAGCTTGGCTCAGGGAAGACCTAGCCAATAGAGCAGTGCTTAGCTCAAGCTTTGCTGGGCTCAGCTCACAGGTACAGCCTCTCCTCCCCCATCCTATTCAATTGCTCTAGAAGAAGCCATGCCTTATAGAGAAGTCCACATGGCAAGAAACTAAAACTCCTTGACAACAGTCACACTTGGATTAGATTTTCCAGCCCCAGTCAAGTCTCTGGAAACTATAGCTCTGACTGACATCTTGACTGCAGCCAAGAGAGACCTTGAGCCAGCACCACCCACCAAAGTCATTCCCATATTCCTGACCCTCAACAATTAAGAGAGGCTCTAATGTTCTTCCCAAAAATCTCCCTTCTTCATGAGAGTCAGAATCCATTTCTATTGTCCAACAATTGGTACCATATGTGGCTTTCAGGAAGTAGACATTCAGGTAAGCTTGGGGCATATGGGAAATGTGAAATTGCTTATCTAGCTGATGTGTGCCAAGTAGCACAAACGTTCATCCTTTCACCCAAATCACAATAAATAAATAAATAAATAAATAAATAAATCACCCAAATCACAATAAAAAATAAAATTAAATTAAAAAGTTCATTGTTATTCCAGAATAGGAACCTAGCAACTGTGATACTCAGTGTAGAAACACTAATGTAGAATCAGGTTCCCATCAAGCATAAAGTATGGGGAATCCAAGGATATCAGGTGTAGATGGATGCTTATCATCCTGAAATCCAAAACTCTCCATTCAAAGCATGAACTAAAACTCAAGCACTTTCCATGACAGTTGAAAATAAATTCCTCATCAATTATAGGGCCAAAATTATCAATTCAAACTTGAAGTTTGATCTAGCTTTCATGGAATTACATCAGATGATCATCAACTGAAATTAGGACATTGATCAGGAATTAAAATGGCCTTGAGATTTTTGAAAAAATACATATATAGAAAGACTCAAAAAAAAAAAAACCTCACTGCCTTCAAGTTGATCTGACTCATAGAGACCCTTCCTTGGGTTTCCAAGGCGGTATCACTAAGGAAGTAGGTTGCCCAATCTTCCTTCCAAGGAATGGCTGGTGAGTTTGAACCGCCAGCCTTCTGGTTAGCAGTCAAATACCTTAGGCACTATGCCACCAGAGCTCCTGTAGAAAGACTCAGAGAGATTTCAAATATCTAAAACTCCTACTCCTCTGCTGGAGCTCCTAATTCAGAGAAATAAGTCTCCCATCCCCTGCTCAGAAAGCTGTTCTGCTCTTGCTTGCAGGTACTTTAGTCTTATTTTGCAAGCAAAAGATTGTTTTCCCCATGCCTCACTTACCTACTCTCCACCTAGAGTGTCGATCTGCCAGGATCTTATACGGGAATCCTGAAGGAGAAAGTTACATAAATGAATTGAAAGTTTGGCTAAATTATTTCATGAGGAATCTGGTGAATATCGCTGAAAATGGATTTGGAGAATGCCGGATCAAGTAGGGAAAAAGATAATTTTAGAACAAGCAGATTTTTTAAATTATTATTTTAAGAGCTTGCTTTATATTCAACATTATGTGTACATTTAGTTTCACTCCCCATTCGCCATATCCAACCCTAACCCAGTCTCCTCCCCTCCCTACCCTGGAACCCTCCCCCTGTGCCCCTCATATTTATGTACTCCTGTTTGTCCTGCATTTCCTCAATTTGAAGATTGGTCCTCTGGTGTCCCGTGGTCTATTACTCTAAGGGATGTATTACCATAGAGTATGTGGGTGCGTCATCCTGGGTTGAGTGGTCTGCATGAACATCTTGTTAACTATTGGCCTGAGAGCCAGCCCCTGGGGGTGAGTTTTATTCCAGGAGCAGAATGTATTCCAGGGCCATAGTATTGGGAGTCTCACCAGATTTCATCTGACCAGTAATTCTGGTCATTATTGAGTTTTTGGATTTTGTTCCACGTTTTCCCTCCCACTCTATCCAGGATCTCCAATTTGATCCTTTCCTGAGTGGTTGGCATTGGTAGCCGGGCACCATCCAGTTCTTCTGGTCTCCAGGGCCATCGGGATGGCTAATTGCTTCCAAATGCCCTTGTTTGTTTGTTTGTTTTTGCATTCTTGTTCGCTTCCACCGCTAAGAGACCCTCAGCTGCATCTTACATGGCCTTGAAAGCTTTTAAGACCCCAGTCACTACTCACCAATGTAGAATGCAGAACAAGACTTTTATGTATTTTGTTGTGCCAATTGAGTCTGGTGTCCCCCAGTACTATGGTCCTGAGGCAGTAAATCTATTGGATCTCTCTCTCATATGTCTGGTTGTCTGTGAGGAATTACTCTGTGTCTGTCTTCTATTGTTTCTTTAAGGAATGCAGGTATTTTGTATCACTGGTGTCTGTGCAAGATTAGCCTCAGCTGAATCTATCCTTGATCTAGAGTATACTTCTGTTCACTGACCCCCGTCTGATCATCTCAGGTGTGTATGTGTTTATCTGTAGCCTGGTGTTTGGTGTTAATAGCAATGCAGTATTGTGGACGCATTGGTTGGTATTAACATCTGTAGTCTATCTCTTATGTGCACAACTCAGTGTCCTCCCTTTTCCTAATGTTATCTTAGTGGTCATAGATCCTTCCCGTATATCCCTATCCACACCCACATCAGCGTGTAGGCCCCAACTAGCCCGAAATTAATCTCTCCCCTTCCATCCCCATCCCAGTAACCTACTAAGTGAGTTCCCTTTCCCAAGCAAACCCCTCTTTGTCTTTTTACAGTAATGGGTTCATACAATACTTGTCTTTCTGTGATTGACTTATTTCACTCAGCATAATGTCCTCCAGGTTCATCCACGTTGTGAGATGATTCGTGTATCCCTCGTTGCTCTTTAATGTAGCATAGTATTCCATTGTGTGCATGTACCATAATTTGGTTATCCACTCATCCATTGATGGGCATTTAGGTTGTTTCCATCTCTTTGCTATAGTGAATTGTGCTGCAATGAACATAGATGTATATGTCTGTTCATGCACTATCTGTCATCTCTTTAGGATATATTCCTAGTAATGGAATTGCTGGGTCAAATGGTACTTCTATTTTCAGCTTTTTAAGGAAACACCATACCGTTTGCCACAATGGAAGAACCGTTTTACAATCCCACCAGTAGTGCACAAGAATTCCAATCCCTCTGAACACCAGCACTTGTTATTTTCTGACCTGTTGAACTTTGCTATTACTGCTTGGGTGAGATGATATCTCATTGTTGTTTTGATTTGTATCTCTCTAATGATTAATGATTGAGAGCAATTTCTCATGTGTTTGTTGGCTGCCTGTATATCTTCTTTGGTGAAGTGTCTGCCCATTTGTAAATCAGGTGATTTGTCTTTTTGGTGTTGAGGTGTTGAAGTTTTCTATAGATTTTGGCGATAAGTCCTTTATCAGATATGTCATAAGCAAATATTTTCTCCCAATCTGTAGGTTCTCTTTTTACCCTTTTGATGAAGTCTTTCAATCAGCATATGAATTTAATTTTTAAAAGGTCCCATTCATCTGGCTTCTCTTCTATCTCCTGCACATTCTGGATTATGCTTGATAGTCTATTTATGGCATAAATTAGGGCTCCCAGGTTTGCCCCTATTTTATCTTTGATTAATTTTATAGTTTTTGGGTTTTACATTTAAGTCTTTGATCCAGCTTGAGTTTGTTTTTGTGTGTGGGATGAGGTATGGATCTTGTTTCATTTTTCTACAGGTGGATATCCCGTTTTGCCAGCACCATTTGTTAAACAGTTGGTCTCTTCCCCATTTAATGGATTTTGGACCATTGTCAAAGATCAGTTGTCCATAGATGGATGGCTCTATATCTGGACTTTTGATTCTGTTCCATTGGTCTATCTGTCTATCATTGTACCAATACCATGCTGTTTTGACTACTGTGGCTGTATAGTAGTTCTTAAGATCTGGGAATGTAAGACCTCCCACTTTGTTTTTCT
>NW_006921601.1:13245823-13247744 GCF_000298275.1 Orycteropus afer afer | reverse complement strand
TTTTTTTGTCGTGTTGTTGGTGTTTCCTTGGTCCATATACTTTTCTGTGTTGAGTTCAGTTTCTTGGCTAATGCTTTCTCCCTTTTCTTCTTTATTGTTGGTTTTGTGCTTATTAAACCCATATGTTTTCCTTCTTTCTGGATTTGCTTAGGGGGATTGTTACATTTCTCTGTGGTTACCTTGGAGTATACTCTTGTCTCTACATTTTTAGAGCAGTGCATACTGTGAAGATATTGTCCTGTTTTCCGCTCCATTTGGAAGTTTGTACCTAGAAGTTTTATTCCCTCTAATAAGTCAGTTGTTTTTGTTGTGTGCTGATTGACTTCTTTGGTTTTTAGAGTATGATGTTTTACGGTCTTATTTCGAGTTTCTATTTCTGCTTTGGCTTTAGCATTGATGCCACGTATCCTGATTTTGTTGATTTCTGTTGGAAGAACATCCTTAAGCATTTCTTGTACAGTTGGTCTAGTTTTTACAAAATTCCTTAATTTCTGTTTGTCTGAGAATGCCTTGATTTCACCCTCATATTTGATGGATAATTTGGCTGGATATAGGATTCTTGGTTGGAAGTTCTTTTCCTTCAGTGTTTTATATATGCCATCCCATTGTCTTCTTGTCTGCATGGTTTCTGCTGAGTAATCAGAACTCAGCCTAACTGTTTGATCATTATAAGTAATATATCTTTTGTCCCAGGCAGCTCTCAAAATTTTTTCTTTATCTTTGGTTTTGGAGAGTTTGATTATAATATGTCTTGGTGTTTTTCTCTTGGGATCTATCTTGTGTGGGGTTCTATGAGTTTCTTGGACAAATATCTTTTCTTCTTTCATGATATGGGGGAAGTTTTCTGTCAGCATGTCTTCCACAATTTTCTCAGGGTTTTTTTTCACCTCTTCTTGTTCTGGAATTCCAACAAGTCTTATGTGGTTTCTTCTCATGTCATCCTATTTAATTATAGGTTTTCTTCATTTCTCTTAAATCTTTGGTCTGATTTTACCTCATACGGGCTGGTGTCCAGGGATTTGTCTTCTAGTTAGGATATGTGTTCCTCAGCCAGTTCTAACCTACGCTTTTGTGCTTCTACTGTGTTGTGTAATTCCGTAATTTTGGTATTTATCTTCTAGATTTCTAACTGCTCTGTTTGTATGAGTTCTGCTTGTGCATTAATCTTATTATTTTGTTCTTGAATGATTTTCCTGAGTTCTTCTGGGGAACTGTCTGTGCTCTCCTTGTTTCTGTTTGGGGTTTCCTTAGCTCTTGTAAAGCTCTATAAACATATCTTCTAAATTCCTTCTCAGATAATTCTATTGTCTCCTTTTCCTCCACATTTAATGAGACCTTTGTTTGTGGTTTTGCTTCTAATGCCTTGTCCTGTTTTTGTTTGTTTGTTTGATTTGAGGTTGCCTGTTGTTTCCTAGATATTTAGAGGTTGTCTTTAACTATTGGTTATGTATTGATTTGTTTTGTCTTGGTTTTATATGGTTTAATATTTTTTGTATGGTTAAATATGGTTTAATATTTTGAAAAGTTGAAGCTGGTGTTTTTTGGATTTTTTTTTAGTTATTAATTCAGGTATATGCTAGGTTGCTCTGCAGTTTTCTTTGTAATGGTAGAATCACTGAGTGGAATGTGGATACTAGTTTCTGTTGGTCATAAAGAGGGTTTAGAGTTTGAATCGGGAGGTTTTTTGTTGGCTGAATGTGGTTTCTTCTATTGAATGAGTGAAGTTATTGGCAGAGAAGGTGAGAGCGGAAGAAGGAAAGCTCACTGTTGCTAGGGGCAGTTTCTAGGGCTTTGAGTGGCTGCTACTGATGATGTCATACTGTTATTTACAGGCCTGCAGCTCAATTTCAGCAAAGACTCCAGTTGTTAGGGGGTTGCCACTTTCCTCCAGGCTCAGACACACACAAAAAACCCACTCCTG
>NW_006921601.1:13243881-13245184 GCF_000298275.1 Orycteropus afer afer | reverse complement strand
GTGCTTCACAGGATAGATCTTCTGATCTTGTTATTTTTTTCCCCTGTACCCTTCTCCTTTCTAATTCTACTCCTCTGAGTTTGGTGCACTCTGACTCAGTGAGCTGTTCAGAGCACCAGAATCCCTAATTCAAACTGCTGTACCTAGTTTTTCAAGCACTAAGATGCTAGAGGGAAGTAGCGTGGTGGTTACTGACAAGACTCCATTTTGAATCTAGAACAAGCAGATTATATAAATATGGATGTCTTTAGAGATTCCAGACTCGATGTTCTAGCTCAGAGGTCAGCATCCCCTCACCCACAGGCCAAATCCAACCTCACACATTCATTCACTTTTGTCTATGGATACTTTTGTTTTACTATGGCAGAGTTCGGTAGTTGTAGCAGAAGTCTTATATATTTATTATCAGACCTTTACATAAAAAGATTACTGACTTCCATCCTAGTTCAACCAATTGGGGATGGTTACTTTTGTTTGATGGCCTAGTTAAGACAAATGTAGACTTAATGCTAACCTACACTAAATAAAATTGACACACCAGAAAATCTTTCTCATGTTATAGAGAAGCAACTTAGAAGATTCTGGGAGATATAAAAATGCTAAAGTGCATGTACCAAAAGTAGACTATTCATCCACCCCAACCATATTTCCTGAAAGATCCAAGAAGATACTCCCTTTACCAACAGCTTGAGGCAAACCTCTTTGAAAGGTTGTTTAGTGGCTACTCTTTGCTGACTAGTGACACTGAAAGAAAATGGTACAAATAAAATTATGTAAGGCATAAATATTATAATTTCTAGAGCAGCCATTTAAAATAATAATAAATGGATAGACTAAAGGCTAATACATAACTGTAGTGGGATACTAAGAAAAATAAAAGAATGAAAATTCAAATGCTTCCAAAAAAGGAAGAAAGGGAAAACAGAGAAACAAAACAAAAGTGGAGATAAACTAAAACAGATAATAAAATGGTAGACCTAAATCTAACCAAATAAACAATTACATTAAATACAATGGTCTATTGCTGCTAGTTGAATAGAAGGAAATACTGCCCAGTCCTATGCCATCCTCACAATCACTGCTATGTTTCAGCCCACTGTTGCAGCACCTTTGCTAACCTGAGGAGCTATCTTCTGGCATTTTATCAAACAATGTTTCATTGCTCTCCATAAGGTTTCCACTGGTCAATTCTTTTAGAAGTAGATCACCAGGTCCTCCTTCCCAGTCTGTCTTAGTCTGGAAGCTCTGCTGAAACCTGTCCACCATGGGTGACCCTGCTGGTGTTTGAAATACCAGTGGCATA
>NW_006921601.1:13242513-13243646 GCF_000298275.1 Orycteropus afer afer | reverse complement strand
TATATATATATATATATATATATATAATACATCATACAAACAATAATCAAAAGGAAATTGGAGTAGCTATGTTAATAACAAATCAAATAAACTTCAGTACAAGGAATTACAAGGCATAAAGAGGGATATTAAATAATATTAAAAGGTTCAATTTACCAAGAAGAAATAACAGTCCCAAATGTGAATGAACTTCAAAATGCAGGAAGCAAAAACTGATAGAGCTGAAAGAAGAAATAGACAAATTCACAATTATAGTTGGAGACTTCAACACTATTCTCTCAGTAATTGATTGATAGAAGAAAGAGAAAAATTATTCAAGATATAGAAGACTTGAGAAATACTATCAACCAATATTTTCCTAATCAACATTTTTAGAGCATACCATCCAACAAGAGAATACAAACTCTTAAGCATATATATAACATTAATCAAAATACAGGATATTCTAATGCATAAAAGAAGCTTTAAATTTTTTAAAATAAAAATCATACGTGGAATTAAACTATGAATCTATAATAGAAATATGGAACATCTCTAAATATTTGGAAATTAATCAATATATTTCTACAAAGCCAATGGGTCAAAAACAAGTCTCTAGAGGAATTAGAAAGTATGTTGAAATGAAAGTGAAAATACAACATAATAAACTTAGTGAGCTACATTTAAAGCAATAAAAGAAAAACTAGTAAAATAACATTAAATGCTTATATTAGAAAATGAGAAAGGAGTCAAATCAATAACCTAAGCCTCCTCCTTAAGAAACTAGAAAAATAATAACATATCTGAAATACATAGAAGAAGGAAATAATAAAGAGCAGAAATCAATAAGATTGAAAACATGGAAACAATAGGCCTTTGAAAATATCAATACAATTAATAACCTCTAGGCAGGCTGAACAAGAGAAGGTAAGCAACTGAACAATATCATGAATGAAAGAGAAGATATCACTACAGACTCTATAGACAATAAGAACATAATAAAGGAATACTAAGAACAACTGTTCTGAAATTGACCAAACATGCAATCAGGATGTGTTAACTTATCACTGGTGACTGGAATGCAAAAGTTGGAAACAAAGAAGAATCACCAGTAGTGGAAAATTTGGCCTTGGTGACAGAAATAATGCTGGAAC
>NW_006921601.1:13223460-13240393 GCF_000298275.1 Orycteropus afer afer | reverse complement strand
GAAAGAGGGGGAGGCCTTCAAGGAGATGGATTGATACGGTGGCTGCTATGATGGGCTCAAGTATAGCAGGGATTGTGGGGCTGGCACGGGATCGGGCAGTGTTTCATTCTGCTGTGCATGGGGTCGCTATGAGTCGAACGACTCGATGGCACTTAACGACAACAACAACAAGAACAACTCTCTGCCCATACATTCAACACCTTAAATGAAAATCAACACATTCTTTGAAAGATACAAACTACCAAAACTTACTCAAGAAGAAATAGATAACTTTAATAGTCCTACAGCTGTTAAAGAAAATTAATATGTAGTTCAAAACCTTCCAACAAAGAAAACTTCAGGACCAGGGAGTTTCACTGGTACATTTCTCCAAACATTTTGGGACAAAAGAACAATTCTAAACAATCTCTTTCAAACAATAAAAGAGAAGGAAACACTTCTAAACTAATTTTATGAGGGCAGCATTACTCTGACCAAAACTAGAAAATGATGTGACAAGAAAAGTATAAACTAATATACTTTTCGAATATAAACACAAAAATTCTTCAACAAAATATTAGCAAATAGAATTGTCTTAGTTACCTTGTGTTGCCATAATACTGATACCACAAGTGGCAGATTTAAAGAAGAAAAATTTATTGTCTCACAGTTTTAAAGGCTGGAAGTTCAAATCAGAGCATCGGGAAGGGCCCCTCCTTATTGATACCCCTGAGCATTCTTTGGCATTCCTTGGCTTGTGGAGGGCTCTTAACATGGCACCTGTGTGTGTTTCAGTGTTTGTACTCCCCTTTGTAAAACACCATGCAGAGGAATTAGGTTAGGACCCACTCTCTTCAAGTATAACTCATTAATGTAACAAAATAAAACCCCCATCTCCAAACAGGGTCATCAAGTTCAGGGATTAGGACTTCCTATGTTTTTGAGAACACATCTCAATCAATAATAATATTATATACGTGATATACTTATGATATATTTATGAGGTTTATCCTGTGAATGCAAGGTTGTTTTAACATTTGAAAACTGATAAGAGATTAAAGAAAAAAAAAATCCCATGATCATATCAATAGATGCAGAAAAAACATTTGACAAAATTCAGTATCCTTTCATGATTAAAAAAAAAACTTTTCAGCAAAGTAAGAACAAAATCTTTCTTAGCCCTGACAAAAGGCATCTATTAAGAAACTTATAGCTAACACAATATTTAGGAGCTCTGGTAGTGATACTGCCTCAGAAACCCAAGGAGGGGTCGCTATGAGTCGGGTCCAACTCGACAGCACATTAACAACAACAACCACAGCATATTTAATGTTGACAGTTTATTATTTTTTGCTACATAACAACACCGAAACTAAAACATTAGTTATCTCACAGTTTCTGTAAATCAGGCGTTTGGGGATGGCTTAGCTGGGTGTCTCTTGCTTAGGGTCACTCATGATGCTGTAGTCAAGATGTTAACTGGGGCTGCAGTCATCTGAATGCTCAATTCGTTCTAGAGGAGTTGATTCCAAGCTCCCTTGTGAAGATGGCTATTGTCAGGATAGAATCAATGTCTTGCCGTGTAGGGCCCTAATGGGACTGCTTGTAACATATCAGTTGATCCTCTAGAACAAGTGATCCAAGAGAGCAAGTGAGAAGCATAGCACAGTACCTTTTATGTTCTAAACCTAGACATCACATACCATCCCTCTGCCACATTCTATTTGTTGGAAGCAAGTCACTGAGAAGAATTTACACTTAAGGGAAGGGGTCTGTATTTTTAAAAGAATCATATCAAAGAATTTATGGACATTTTTTTTTAGCCACCACAAAGACTGAATAGAACTTCTGCCCTCACTACTTCTATTTAACATCATACTGAAATCCTAGCCAGTACAATAAGACCAGAAAAGAAGTGTAAGACATGACAATTTAAAAGAGATAAAACTGCACATATTTTTGTTCTTCACAGCCAACATGTCTGCTGCATAGAAAAATCTTAAAGATGTAACAAAAAAGCTCATAAAACTAATAATTGAGTTTAGCAAGGTCACAGAATGGAAAGGCAATGTATGAAAACAAAAAAAAAATGGATTTCTATATACTAGCAATGAACAGTTAGAAACAAAAAAAAATAAAGTACCATTCATATTAGCACCAAAAAGAAATAAACCTAAGAAAAATAAGTCTAACAAAATATGTGCATTCTACTTTGATAAGTAGTGACTAGGGTCTTACAGGCTTGCAAGCAGCCATATAAGAGGCAACAATTGGTCCTTCCTAGTCTGGAGCAAAGAAGAATAATGAAAAACAAAGATGCATGGAAACAATTAGTCCAAGGGACTAGTGGACCATGCGAACCTCAACCTACATGACTTTAAGACAAGATGAACTAGATGGTGCTCAGCTACCACTGTCAACCACTCAGAAAGGGATCAGCACAGGAAATCTTGGATAGAGTGGGAGAAAAATGTGGAACAAAACTCAAAATCATAAAAAGACCAGGCTTATTAGTCTGATAGAGACTGGTGAAACCCCCAAGACTATAGCCTTAGTTGCCCTTTGGGCCTGGAATTGAACTCACTCCCATGACTTCCAGCCAAACAATAGACGAGTGTATAAGGTGAACATTTATACCAGGTAGGTACACTCATTAGAATAATTAATCATGGGACATTAGAATGGCAGTATTTGCACAGGGAGATAACACAGATGACAGGAATGCATAGGAAAGAAGGATACAGGGAAAAGGTAAGTACAGGGATGAAATGGGAAGAGAACAGTTACATCATGGGCCCTGCAATCAGTGTCATGAAACAAAATATGGATGAACTGTTGCATGGAAAATGAATCTATAAACTTTCACCCAAATCACACAAAAAAAATTTTTTTTAAGTATGTGCAGGATCTCTGTGCTGAAAACTAGAAAACAACAATGAAACAAATAGAAAAAGATATAAATATTTATTGTGTTCATGAATTGAAAGACTTAATATTGCTAATATGCTAATTCTTCCTATATTTATCTATTGATTCAGCACAATTCCAGTCAAAATCTCAGCAGAAGTTTTGTAGGCATTGACAAGCTGAGTCTAAAATGTATAGAGAAATATGAAAGATTTAAACATCCCAAATGATTTTGGAACAGAAGAACAATGTTCAAGAACCCATGCTGCCTGATTTCTAGACTTACTTTACTGTTTGATATTATCAAAAGGACAGATACATAGGTCAGAATATATAGATACATAAAACAGAATGGAGAGTGCAGAAATATACATACACAAATATAGTCAGTTGATTTTTGACAAAAGTACAAAGGCAATTAAATACTGAAATGATAGTCTTTTCAACAAATGACATTGGAACTATTGGATATCCTTATGCAAATAAATGAACCTCAACCTATATCTCATTTTAAACATGAATTAAATCAAAACAGATCATATACCACAGTGTAAAACATAAAAAAAGAAAATTAAAATGTAATCCACAGACTGAGATGTTGTTGTTGTTGTTGTTATGTGCCGTCAAGTCAGCCCCAACTCATAGCGACCTCTCCTTGGGTGGTATCACTCCAGAAGTAGATTGCCCAACCTTCCTTCTGAGGAGTGGCTGGTGGATTTGACCAGCTAGCCTTCTGGTTAGCAGTCAAGTGCCTTAGGCACCATGCTACCAGAGCTACTACAGATTGAGATAAGTATTTGCAAATCACATATCTGATAATGTTCATGTATCCACAACATATAAAGAACTTTCAAAATTCAACAATAACAAGCAACCAACTAAAAAACTGAACAAAATTTGAACAGATACAAAAATAATAAATCAGTGGCAAATAAGTACATGAAAAGATGTTTGGCATCATAAGTCATTAGGAAAAGCAAATTAAAACTATAATGATACTCTACATACTCATCAGAATGACTAAAATTTAAAAATAAAAAACTGACAATATTAAGTGCTAAAAAGGATATGGAGTAACTAGAACTCTCAGACATGGCTGGTGGGAATGCACAATAGTGCAGCCACTTCAGAAAATAGTTCGGCAATTTTTTATAAAGTTAAATGATTTAGCAATCCCACATCACAGTATTTACCCAAAAGAAATAAAAATGTATTATATTAGTTTCCTAGAGCAACTGTAACAAATTGTCACAAACATGGTTTTTAACAACAGAAATATGTTCTCTCACCATTGTGGAAGTCTGAAGTCTGAAATCAAGGTGTCAGCAGGGATGCACTCCCTGCAGAGGCTTTAGAGGTTTGTCTAACTTCTAGTGTTTGCCAGTTTCCTTGGCTTACAGTCTGTATCACTCGTTCTCTGCTTCTTGTTCCAATCACCTTCTCATGCGCATCTGTCTGCTCCTCTGTACGTCTCTTAAAGAGATACTGGGCATTAGATTTAGGACCCACCTAGATTATCCAGGATAATCTCATTTTACAATCCTCAATTTAATTATATCTACGAAGAGTCTTTTTCCAAATAAGGTAATACTCACGAGTTATAGATATTAGAACATAAACATATCTTTTGGGGGAACACCATTTGAGTCACTATACCTCTCTTCACATAAAAACTTGTACATGAATGTTTATAGCAGTTCTACTCATAAATGTCAAACACTGGAAAAAACCCAAGTGTCCTTCAATGGGTGAATGGATAAACCAACTATGGCATATCACATAATGTAATATATTACTCAGCAACAGAAAAAAAAATAATGATATGCTCAACAACAGGAATCAATCTCATATGCATTATGCTAAGTAAAAAAAAAAAAAAACCAGACTCATACTGATTCCACTTATATGTATTCTAGAATATGAACTACCATAGACTTGAACCAAGTGTATCCAAAAATACGTTTTATAGGGAACACAAACAGAATAGTCATTGCCAGAGGTTGAGGGCTGGGGGAGCAATTGACTGCAAAGGGGAAGCACGAGGGAATTTTAGAAAGTGATGGGACTATTTTGTATCTTAAATATGTTGGTGATTGCATGACTATGTATTTGTCAAAATGCCTAGGATTGAACAGTGCCTAAAGCACTTGACTGCTAAGCAGAAGGCTGCTGGTTCAAACCCACCAGCCACTCCTGGAAGGAAGGTTGGGCAATCTACTTCCATAGTGATACTGCCTCGGAAACCCAAGGAGGGGTCACTATGAGTCGGGGCCAACTTGACGGCACGTAACAACAACAACAATTAAATTCTGAAAAAAGACCCTGGGCTAGGCTCTGTAAACTCTATTTTCCTTTACCAGCTGCTCCCCACTAGGCTCTGCCAATTGTTGTTGGGTGCCATCAAGTTGGTTTCAACTCACAGCAACCTTGTGCACAAAAGAGTGACACAATGTCCAGTCTTGCATCATTCTTACAATCATTGATATATTTAACCCCATTGTTGCAGCCACTGTGTCAATCTATCTCCTTAAGTTCTTCCTCTTTTTAACCGACCCTCTATTTTATCAAGCATGATGTCTTTCTCCAGAGATTGGTTCTCCTGATAATATGTCCAAAGTATACGAGATGAAATCTCACCATCCTTGCTCTAAGGGGCATTCTGGCTGTACTTCTTCCAAGACAGATTTGTTTATTCTCTGGCAGTCCACGGTACATTCAATCTTCTTCACCAACCCCATAATTACAGATAATTCAAATACATCAGTTTTCCTTTGGCCTAACTGGTACATCATCCACATTTCACATGCATGTGTTGTTATGTGCCATCGAGTCGGACCCGAATCATAGCGATCCCTCCTTGGGTTTCTGAGGCAGTATCACTAGGAAGTAGATTGCCCAACCTTCCTTCCGAGGAGTGGCTGGTGGGTTTGAACTGCCTCCCTTCTGGTTAGCAGTCAAGTGCCTTAGGCACTATGCTACCAGAGTTCCTGGCAACTGAAAATACCATGCCTTGGGTCAGGCGTACCTTAATCCTCAAGATGATATCTTTGCTTTTTAGCACTTTAGATGTCTGCTGCAGCAGATTTGCCCAATACAACACATCATTTGGTTTCCTGACTGCTGCTTCCAAGGGTATAGATTGTCGATCTAAGTGAAATGAAATCCTTGACAACTTCAATATTTTCTCTGTTTATCATGATGTGCTTATTGATCCAGATAGATATCAAACAAAGGAAAAAAGTATTATCTTTCAAATGGTATAATGCTTCCTTTAAAAGTTGGAAATAGAAATACCATATGTTCCAGCAATTCCACTACTAGTTATCCTGTAGAAGTAGGACCCATGACACAAATAGACACATGCACATCCATGTTCATCACAGCACTGTTCACAATAGCAAAAAGTTGGAAGCAAGCTAAGTGGCCATCAACGGATGAATGGATAAACAAACTACGGTACATACACACAGTGGAATACTTTGCAGAGACTAATGATGAGCCTGTGAAGCACCTCATAACATAAATGAGCCTAGGGGACGTTATGCTGAGTGAGTCAATCACAAAAGGACAAATATTGTAAGGAATCACTATTATAAAAAGTCAAGAAAAGGTTTGGACACAGAAAAAAGAAATTCTGTCAAGGTTACCAGGGGTAGGAGAGGAAAGGAGGGTAAACCACTAACTAGAGGGTAGACACATATTGACTTGGGTGAAGGGAAAGGCTACATACAGTAAGAGGGAACTCAAAACAAAATGATTAAGGCAAAGGAAAACACTGGGAGGAGCAGAAGAGTTAAATGTAACAAAAGCAAATACCATTACAACACAATGCTGCAATAACAGTAATAACAATAAGGTGTAGTGCCTAAGGCATTTGACAGCTAACCAAAAGGCTGGTGGTTCAAACCCACCAGCCACTCCTCCTCGGAAGGAAGGTTGGGAAATCTACTTCCATAGTGATACTCCCTTGGAAACCCAAGGAGGGGTCGCTATGAGTCAGGTCCACAGCAGTGGGTTTGGGTTTTTTTGGTTTTTGCATTGTTAAAGAAGCATTCTTACAGCCTCTGGTTCTTTACACATATGTACCCCCTTCTTTGGGAGTTCTGGTGGTGTAGTGTCTAAGGCATTTGACTGCTAACCAGAAAGCTGGTGATTCAAACCCACCAGCCACTCCTCAGAAGGAAGATTGGGTCATCTACTTCTGTAGAGATACTGCCTCAGAAACCCAAGGAGGGTTTGCTATGAGTTGGATGTGACTCAAGGGCAGTAAGTTTGTTTTTTGGGTTTTTTTACAAATGAATACATAGATAACAAGCTGAACAGATGTGGGGAGGTGAATGGGACCACACCCATGAATATATATGTTGTTGTTGTTGTTGTTGTTATGTGCCGTCGAGTCGGCCCCTACTCATAGCGACCCCTCCCTGGGTTTCCGAGGCAGTATCATTACAGAAGTAGCATTGCCCAACCTTCCTTCCGAGGAGTGGCTGGTATATATAGGTTTGACAAAGGATGTTTCTACATATGCATTTACAGGTGCTGCAAATATATCCAGGAATATAGTAGAGCATACAGGGGGCAAAGTTATGCAAACTTCTTAGCCATAACCAAACACCTTGAGGGAATGAGTTGCTGGCCCTGGAGTATCAGGACCATAGTCTCAGGGAACATCAAGTTCAACTGGCATAACACAAAGACAATGTTTTACCTGCTACTTTGGTAATAGCAACTGGGATCTTAAAAGCATGTGAGTGGTCATCTAAGGTGAAACTATTGGTCTCTCTATATACAGAGCAAAGAAAAACAAAGAAAATCGAAAACACGTGGAAATAATTAGTCCAGAGGGCTAATGGGGCACACAGACTTCAGCCTCCAAGACCCTGAGATCAGAAGAACTAGATGGTATACCCACTTACCACTACTGACCACTCTGAAAGTAATCATATCAGAAGGCTCTGGATAGATTGGGAGAAAATGTGGGGGAAAAAACATAAAACAGATGACTGCTGTTGAACAGACCACTTTGAAGGGGATCACAAAAGGAAGTCCTACATAGAGTAGAAGAAAACTGTGGAACAAAACTCAAAATCATTAAAAAGAGAGAAAAAAAAAAAAAAAAGACCAAACTTACTGGTCTGATGAAAGATTGATGGAATCCCCAAGACTATGGCCCTTAGGCCCCCTTCAAGCCTGGAACTGATCTCAACTTTCAGCCAAACAACAGACAGGCCTATAAGGTGAACAATAACACCAAGGAGGTACAATCCTTAGCACAATCAACCATATGAGATCAGAAGAGCAGCATTTTGCCTAGAGATAAAGCTCAGAAGGCAGGAAGGGGTAGGAAAGAAGGAGAAGTGGAAATGGTGCACACAGGAAGGAAATGAGAAGAGTGCTATTACGTTGTGGGGATTGCCATCAATGTCACAAAACGTAATATGTATGAATTATTGAATGGAAAATCAATTTACTCTGTAAATTTGCACCCAAATTACAATAAAAAGTTATATATATTCCTTTTCTGGCTTCACTATTCTATTTTAGCAAGTTGTATAAAACAACATGCATAAAAAGTACATTGTGCCATATAATTTCTGTTACTTGTTACTAGTTGATTTATTTATATGTAAAACCAAAAATGTATTATTTTTATACACATTTTCAAGTGGGGATAGAAAGACATTGGGCTGGGCTCTGCAAACCACATTTTCCTTTACCAGATGCTCTCCATTAGGCTCGACCAATTAGGGCTGCCAAATGCAAAGAAAAGACTTGCTCCTTCCAATTTTGGTTTGTTTCTGTCAATGTGTCCTACAATATTTTTCTGCTCTGGCAGTGAAGTTGGTTTTGTTTTGTTTTGCCATATTCCTAGACTAGCCTTGAAGGGGCTCTGGTGGCATAGTACCTAAGGCATTTAACCAGAAGGCTGGTGGTTCAAACCCACCAGCCATTCCATGAAAGGAAGACTGGGCAATCTATGGCCATAAAGATTTACCACCTCAGAAACTCAAAGAGGGGTCGCTATGAGTCAGAATAGAGTCAATGGCAGTGAGTTTGGTTTTTGGGGGAGACTAGGTTTTGAGGAGGAGCTCTGGTAGAGTAGTGCCTAAGGCACTTGACTGCTAACCAGAAGGCTGGCAGTTCAAACCCACCAGCCACTCCTCGGAAGGAAGGTTGGCAATCTACTTCCATAGTGATACCACCTCAGAAACCCAAGGAGGGGTCACTATGAGTCGGGGCTGACTCGACGGCACATAACAACAACAACAACAAGCTTTTGAGGAGTTCTGGTGGCACAATGCCTAAGGCATTTGACTGCTAACCAGAAGGTTGGTGGTTCAAACCCACCAGCCACTCTGAAGAAGGAAGATGGGGTAATCTAAAGATTTACTGCCTCGGAAATCCATTGGGGGTCACTGTGAGTTGGAATAGACTCTATGGTAGTGGGGTGTTTGGAGACTAGCCTCCTTGAGTCCCCTCAGGTGAGCCCTTTCTCTGTGCTCTGAAAAGCCTTCTCTAAACGTCTAGATTGTAATCATCTCACCATTTTCCTTTGTTCCCCCGGAGTTGCAGATGGTAGCTGCTTCCTATAGCTTCTATCTCTATGCTACCTCTTGCTCCCCTTTGCCTTTTCAGTACTCTAATAACTGTTTAGCCAGCTCCTTACATTAAATTCTTCTTGTTAAAATTAGTGATGTGGTTTCTGTTTTCCTGACTAGAACTTGACTGATAAAAAAGCAAAGTCTTTCCTGTGCCCTACAAAGTCCTACCTGATCTGTCTTCACTACTTCTCTGACCTCATCTCCTACTTCTCTCCCCCCTTACTTACTGCCAATTCATAGGAAATACAGAAGATATAGGAACATGTTCAACCTAATCACAGCCATGCAATCATCAAAATTAGAATGTGGGAAACTATTTGGACAAAAAAACCCTAGTCTGCCCAACAGATAAATTGCAATGGGGGAAAAAAAAAAGTTGTAGGAGAAATCTCCAAATTAGAAGGACTTAAAAGATATCAACTAATAGCAATATGGGGACCTAACTGGAACTGTGATTTTTTTTTGTATGCATATAAGACAACTGGGACATCTGAACTATGACTGAATGTGTTATTATATAAAAGAATTAAGAAATTGTCAATGTATTTTAGATATTTTTGTTATGTTAATAGAGCCTTTCCCATTTAGAAATATATTGTGAAATATTCGTGGATGTATATTGATGTATGGGAAGGGCTATGTATCAGGAAGGTGGGAAGATGGAGTATAAATGTAACATTGACCATAAACTGATCATTGCAGAAGTCAAGTAATGAGTATAAGTGGCTCATTATATTACATAAATACTAGGTTGTTTGAATGCTTAAGTTTTTCCATGTGTCTCCAAAATCTGAGAGCCTAGTGTATAAGGCAGCTGGGTCTAAGAAAGGCTCACACGTGTTTGGAAAGCATCAGGAACCACTGTTGAGAAGCACATAATGTGCTGGTTTCAACAGTGAGTTCTGAAAACAAACACCTGGGTTAAGGTACTGACTCTGTCACTGCCTATCAATGTGGCCTAGGACTTCACTTCTTCATGCCTCAGTTTTCTCAGATGTTAAGTGGAAATAACAATATCTGCCTCTGAGGTTTTTGTAAAGATTAAATGAATTAATGGACATAAAGCACCTTAGAAAATCATCTGGTGCACTCAATAAATTATCACCATTACTATCATGTTGTTGTTACAGTCAGACCTGACTCATAGCGACCCCTCCTTGGGTTTAAAAAAAAAAAAATTGAATGAACCACCAGGGACTTGAACCAAGTGTATCCAAAATATGTTTTTAATCTCGATGAAGTTCACAAATGGCACAATATTGACATTTCCTTAAAGAAATTATACAACCATGTTCTTAGATAACAAGGCACAGCATAACCATTACCCTATGTCCCCAAGGGCCACAAGAGGTGGTGATTTCATGTCCCCCTAAGGCTTAGCAGAGCTGCTAAAATCAACACGATAGCTCTCAAAGAACCAATTTTTGCCACCAGATAAGCGGATGAGAGATGCCATCACATTTACCAGACAGAGAAGCAAATACAAAAATGATGCACAACAAATATGGTATTCACTCAGTTTGCATTCAGTTTCATTCCTTTCAAGTGACAAAGGTGCTTTTTTTCCTCAGTATCTAGTAGGATGCAAACACATGTTTCTTCTCAGGGCCTTCTCACCAAGTTGTTGTCACTAAAATTAACAGAAGTGGTGAGTTCAGCTTCACGGTAGCCTGGGACCAAAAAGAAGAGGAGGAGGAGGCAGGAAGGAGGGAAGAGAAGAGTGGTGGCATAATCACAATTATTACGGAGAAGAACATCTATTTACAGATGTGCTTCCTTAAACAGTATTGATGAATGATGCATATGAGATCCAGGCAGGTTTTGCATGGTAAAAGGAAATAAAACCAATTCAACTCTTAATAGGAGTAGTATATAGATAGGTGTCCAAGGCTGTAAATCTTTAACAGCTGGTGGGTTTGAACCACCAACCTTTGTGTTAGCAGCCAATAGCGTGCCACCAGAGCTCTTCATAATGTACCTATATATGTACGTGTGTGTGTGGTATGTATGCAGTATAGTATGTACATAATATATAACGATTACAGCCCTCTGGCCTGGATCTGTGAACAATGATCAAGGGTTGAGCTCTTTCTGAGTCTGGACTCATCAATGAGGTGTGAACCCTGTTAAGGTTTGCAGGTACCTCCCTTTCTGAATCCACCAAGCATTTTTTAATTTCTCTTCTCAGAAAGAGGACACTACATCTCTGAAGCCACCCCTAATATTCCAAACTCAAGCTTAGTTCTAGAAGGCACTCTACCTCAGGAGGAAGAACATAACTGAAGAAAATGAATCTAAAGATCAGTGGGCTTCAAAATGTGAATCTTAATCTCTAAAGCCCCTCCCCTTCCTTCTCTAGATACAAAGGCAGTCACCTTCTTCCTGGAGCCCCTCAGCTGCTCAGGCCTGAAGATCCCTGCGGCGCCGGCCAAAGGCATTGGAGCCCACGTCAGTGGGCACGAAGTTGCTCTTCACCATGCCCCCTGACCTGCTCAGCAAGCCTGCCAGCCGATGGGTCACACAGGTGGCAGTGTTGCATGCTCTCTTCTGGGCAGTCACACTGATTTGCAGGTAGAGAAAGAAGAGAAGGCCTGTTAAGTGTGCAGCTGGTAGGGAGGAGCCTGCTGCATGGGACCAACATAAAGAGAACTTCAGCTCTCCGACACACCACTTAACAATGAGTGTTTCTCCTAAACACAATTATTAAAGTTGTTAGGGGAAATTGCCTGGCAGGCTTTGCTACAAGTCCTTCCCAAAGACTATGAGAAAAAAAAAACGAGTACCAAGCCATGACACATGGTGAAACCCTGTGTCCACCCCCTAACTTCCCACTTACTAGAGTGGAAATGTCCCTTATGCAGTCCCTGTGGGACCAGGAAGGAGTGGTCAGCAAAGACCCAGCCCCATCCCAAGACACATATGGAGTATATAAAGGTCATACCCCAGCCACAAGCTCCACCCAAGTTTCCAAGGGAAATGAAAATCCCTAGAGTCTTACCTGGAAGAAGGTCCAGAGAACAGTTTGCAGCATCCTCTCCCAGAGGTGCTTACCTGCTCCATAGCACGCCATTCTCAATGCTTGAGCTGGTTCACAGGGACCACCCAGCAAGCCCTGGGTCCAGCTACCCTAAGGCTAAAGCTACTTCTAAGCATAGTCCCTAGGCACCTCAAGCCTTGAATGTTGGCCAGAGAAATGACCATTATAGCTCAGGTCCTTTTAGAAAAATAGGTTTATTCACCCCACAAAGCATGAAGGAAGTGCTTATTTTAGTAAATTTAGAAGCGGGAATTGAAGGGCTCTGCCACAAAACCCTCCAGAGTCTTGAGAAACTGTCCTTGTTTGCTCTGATCTTTAATCTGGTCTATGAGTCCTGCTCTTTCTCCTTCCATCCTGATATCCCTGGCATTCTCTGTCATAAGCAAAACTACCAATACCAGCTTGGATAGCAATCGGAGAAGGACCCACATGCATCAAATTCATAAGTGGAAGCAAGAAAGGAAATCATGAAGGAGTGGGAGGAGTTCAGTTCACATCCTGGGGCACCCCAAAGTAGGAGGAGCTGCCACTCTCAAAGCCGCTGACCATGTCCCTTTTCTTGCCAGGTGTTTCAGGTCCAAAGTCAATGCCAGAGAACGTATGAAAGTTGTTCAGATCCTGGGAGTAAGTGCCCAGCACGCAGGTACTCAGATTACCGCACCGTTTAGTTCTGGGGCTGTCCAGGCTGCAGGGAGAAGACATGCCAGACAGTACCATGCACCAGGCTTTGCCCCCGTGGGAAGTGACACTGGTTAGACCAGTGGGGGGAGGCACCTCAAGCAGGGGCAGGAGGGACAGGCAGGTGGGGAGCTCACACATCCTCCTTCAGGAGACTCAAAGGTCCACTGGGACATGGAAGTGTGAAGGCCTGGGGTGGGGAAGGGGTGCCCTCTCCCTGCATTCCACATGCTGCTCAGCCTTCATGCTCTGCAGAGGGGGTTCTCATGGCAGATGCAGGTGCAATGCATGCCTCTTCTGGGCAGTACTGAGGCCAGGTCAGGGGGAGGGCTCTGCTCCAAGTTCAGCACGTGAGGTGGGGTGGGGAAGAGTGTTCTCTCTTGGCAACATGCATCTCTCCACAGATGCTCTGCAGAGAGCAGAGAGCAGGCAGATCCTACACATCTGAAGAACCCAGACCTACCTTAGACACTGCTCTATCTGGCTTCATGTCTGCAAGGCATTTCACTTTGCAAATGTGAAATGAAGGCTCCTTGCAGGTGTGAAAGAACAGCATGTGGGTCAACCAAGTGGAGACAAATTTCTAAAAGCTCCTGAGATACAGGGGTCCATCCCCTGGCCTCACTTACCAGTCAGTTCTAACTCCTCCAGGGCTGGGAGGTCTCCTCAGTACAGCCAGACCAATTCCCAGAGTAAGTGATTCCACACCTCCCAATTAATTTCCTAACAGCCTGCGGAAATGGAACTTTTTATATATAGTTTAACCATAGTCCCTCCAGCTGCACCTGGCCTCTGTATTCAGTGGAGACTGAGAACAGCTGAGCCTGGTGAACTCCTGCTGGACTTCTGATGAGGTGTGTTCTCTCCTACCTCTGGGGATCAGTCTTCCTGGGTATATCAGGACCAAGGGAAGGCCTTGTGCTCTGTGGAAGCCTTACCTAGAGCCCTCTGTCTCCTGCTCCAGCTCACTGGCCTTCATCTGCACAAAGTCCTTCATCAGTGCAGCCAGCAGGAGGCGCGCTTCCTCTTCACTGAGTGTGGCAGGATCTGGGTGGCTCTCTAAGGCAGACCTGGGCAGTGGAAGCAAATCCAAGGCAGGCCCTGAGATCCCTGCCTGCCTCCTCCCCCTGGATAAGCAACCACCACTTCCTGGTCTGACTTCCCCTAAAGCTGTGGCTGTCTTGACTCCCAGGTGGGCGGGGCCTGAGGCCAGTGTCCATCCCAGAGTACTGATTCACCTAGAGGCTTGTGCCACACTAATCTCAGAGTGGAATTATCTAATCCGAGGGGATTATGAATGGGAAGGGAGTGCATTCCTGGAAGGGCTTCTCACCTGAATGGCGCTGCCTGGAGGTTGCCCACTTGGCACAGGACTAAGATGCTAAGAGCCAAGTAGGAAGAGAACTTCTGGAAGCCCATGGTGCCTCTCTGTAAAGACAGAATGACATTACCTACCACTGCACGGAGACCAAGCACTGCTTGCGAGCCCACAGACCTAGGTTCTAGTCCTGCCTCCCCAATAATTGCTGCGTGACCTCAGGTAGGTTACCTCACCTCCCCAAACCTCTGTGTGTTCATCTGAGGAATGGGCTGCTCTGATGCTCTGAAGACATTTTGAGTGAATGGCTTGTTGTTGTTAAGTGCTGTTGAGTCGGCCCTGACTCATAGCGACCCCTCCTTGGGTTTCCGAGGCGGTATCACTACGGAAGTAGATTGCCAAACCTTCCTTCCCAAGAGCTACTGGTGGGTTTGAACCGCCAGCCTTCTGGTTAGCAGTCAAGTGCCTTAGGCACTATGCTACCAGAGCTCCTAGTGAATGACTTAATGGAGCAGAAATAGGTGTGCAGGGGAAGGTGGGGGAGGGGAGGCCAGTCTGGTTCTCCTTTGTGGAAGAAAAAATAAAAGGTACCAAGAGCATGCACTCGTGTGTGGGAAAAAGCTACACACACGTGTGCATGTTCTGTCACCTTTTGCCCTAGTCGATGCATAGACCACCCGCAGACCCACCCTGCTGCACACCAGCGTCTGTCCTCTCCCGGACAGAAAAATTTGGGACCACTTTCCTCTCTGCTGGGCTTCCAGCCAAAGCGTGAGAAGGGAAGACAAAATGGGTAGGTTGGAAAGGAGCGCCAATCTCTCTGTCTGCAGGTTTAGATTTGGGGAAAGTTTAATTTAAGGTGCTAGTTACAGTTGCCTCCGGGCTCAGCTAGAACAGCTGGCGCTTTGCTCGACCGTATATTAGCAGCAGGTGCTGCTGGACGCCAGCATCGAGAGGCGAGCCCACTGCCCTGGTCAGCGGATCCCATTGCCCCAGGTCCCTGTCGGTTGCCCTATGAACATCCTTGGGCTGAAGGTGCCTATGAGACAAGCTCAAGGCTCCGCCTTCCCAGGAACCAAAAATAATCCCTAAGGATGCATACCACTCAGGGTACTTCCAACCCAAACTCAGGCTGGATCCTGAGCGGCGACCCGGACAAACGCAGAGGCGGCAGCCCAGCCGTCTTGGGTTTGTGGAGCTTCCGGCGCACAGGAGAGCCCTGGCGAAGCTCGGGGTTCACTGGCTCTCATCAGGAGAAAATGCAGGAGACAGCCCCAGCAGCCCGTTCTCCCGAGCCCAGAAGAAAGGGTGGCTAGGACTATCCAGCTGTAAGTCAAGCCAAGATGGCCATGGAGAGGCAAGCAGGCAGAGCAAACTGGATGCACTAACCGAGAGGCAGGTTATTAGAACGAGTGGAGTGGGGAGTTCCTCACCTGGCGACGCGCGTTTCTTGGCAGCGCCAGCAGCGGGTCCACCCGGAATGGACAAACACACCTGCTGTGGGCGTCTACTCCGCAGAAACCCGGGCTCTTATTGCAGTGATAGCAGAAGGGGGGTCCCCACGATCCCGCGCGGCCAATCCAAAGTGGCCAGGACCAGCCAATCAGAGGACTGACCGAGCTCCCATTGCGTCATTGCTCTCGCTTCCTGCACCCGGTCACTTGGGAGGGGCCCGTTGGCTCTCGCTGTCATTTGCATTGAGGTCAATGCTTTCGGTGGTGGAAAAACTGGGCCTGGAGAGAGCTAAGAGCTGAGATGTCCAAGAAGTAGGAGCAAGTTGGGGAGAACTAGGCATCACTGACCTGAGGGGCCAGAGCTTCTCTCGCCTCCTTGGACCCTCAGCTCCAACCTCTCACCCAGCTCGGGCCATCCCAATGGAGAACACTTCGCCCAGCAGCCTGGAGACCCAGGGAGGCTGTGCGGTAGCCCTGGGTCCTAAGGAGATCACAACTAATATAGCCCATAATGCGGAAAGATTAGTCTCTTTGGATCACCTAGGGTGTTCCGGGCGGCCCCTGGTGCCCTGATGCACTTATGCCTCAGAGAAGGTCATTTTGCTTCCAGTCTGATAGCCCGGTAACCTCCGGCACGTGTCTCTGAGGCGACTAAAGTGGAACTGGGGAAGGGGCTAAACTGGTTTAGCACAGAGAGTGAAATCTCCCCCACCCTGATCGCTGACCCTAGACTGCAGCGCCAGAGTTGGTTTTACACAGCTGCCTTTTAACTCTAGCCTGTTTGCGAAGCTGCCAGGCTGGGACAGCCTGTACCTATGTGTCTATTTCTTTACACACGCCTCCCCTGAGGGGCTGGAGAGCTGAGCGCTCTAGGATACAGCGCCCACGCGCGGAGGAGAGTGGGGTCTGCAAGTCCAAGGGGCAGCCTGCCAGGTTTCACACGCGCTGCGCTCGTAGG
>NW_006921601.1:13222001-13222555 GCF_000298275.1 Orycteropus afer afer | reverse complement strand
GCCTCTGGGCTTGCTCTGTGCTGCAAGGCTTTTCAGCAGCTGCGCCCTTCGCCCCCCAGCCCCCGCATTGAGTTCGCAGCCGCCTCGTGGGCTCCGTAGCGCACTCTGGAAGTGTCTTTGGGGACGCAGCGGAGGGGACGAAGCTAGGGACCTCTCCCGAATCCCCGAAACTAATACCCACTGCCTCTTGGACGCAGGAAGGAACTCGAGGAATGTCTGTCTAGGCCCTCCGGCTCTTACTCTTTGTGGGAGAGCCCTGGGAACCATCAGAATCAACCCAGAATCTGCTGCACTCATAATCCCAGAGGGTGGAATGGCCGTAGGCAACTGAGCTATGGAAATTCCAGGTAACACTCAGCGAATCCTGACCACTGACTCCACCGCGACTTTACAACCTTGGCGCACGGTGCACCGAGGCCAGATAGCCCCGCGTTGCTTCCTCTCCCGGCGCGGCAGTGTTAATCAGGAGTAGGCAACTCTTTAAAAAATAAAATAAAAAGTTACCGTCAAGTCAATTCCGAGGACCTCTGAAATCCCACACCAGAACCCGCTGC
>NW_006921601.1:13219552-13221456 GCF_000298275.1 Orycteropus afer afer | reverse complement strand
AGGGTCCACAAAGGAGGGGAAGGCCCTCAACAAGATGGATTGACACAGTGGCTGCGGCCATGGGCTCAAGTATAGCAGGGATGGTGGAGCTAGCACAACCAGGCAGTATTTCCTTCTGCTGTGCATAGGGTCGCTATGAGTCAGAGACCACTTGAGGGCACCTAACAACAAGGACAAGCTCACTAGCCTCCACGAAGTCACTAACAGTGCAAGGGTCCCCCTTGAGAATGCAGAGAGCGCCTGAGGGTCCCAATTGGTGTTTGGTCTCTCCCAAGTCCAAAAATATCAATCTGGAGTCATTTTAACCTCTTGGAGCTGGGAGCTGGAAAGGCAGCACCCTTCTAGAGACCAGGGCTTTTCAGAAGGATTAGGACAGACTGTGCTGTCTGAAGAGGGGAGCAATCCAGGCTGTGATCTATGGGGAGGGGGCTTGCCTGCGGACAGGACAAGTGTAGCTGTTTCTATTAAGGCTGCCTGGAGGGAACAAGTGTGGCTTTTTCTATGAAGGCTCCCTGGACTCAGATCCCTTCGCTCTGAGGATAGTGCTCACCAGACTGGAGGGCAGTTTAGCACCCTTAACAAAGATACTCAGATTCAAGCAGGATTCAGAAGATAACCCGGAATGAAGGATATTATTGCTGATGTCAAATGAATCTTGACTAAAAGCAGAGAAAACCAGAAAGGTGTTTACCTATGTTTTATTGACCGTGCAAAGGCATTCAATTGTGTGGATCACAGAAAATTATGGATAACACTGTGATGAATGGAAAGTCCAGAACACTTAACTGTGCTCATGCTAAACTTGTATATAGAACAAGAGGTAGTCATGTAAATAGAACAAAGGGATTTTGCTGGTTTTAAATCAGGAAAGATGTGCATCAGGGGTTGTATCCTTTTACCATACTTAGTCAATCTGTATGCTGAGAAAATAATCTGAGAAGCTGAACTGTATGAAGAACACAGCATCAGGACTAGAGGAAGACTCATTAATAACCTGCAACATGCAGATGACACAACCTTGCTTGAAGACTTGAAGCATATACTGATGAAGATTAAAGACGATAGAGCTCAGTATGGATTATACCTTAACATAAGGAAAACAAAAATCCTCACAACTGGACCAATAAGCAACGTCATGGTAAATGGAGAAAAGATTGAAGGTGTCAAGAATTTCATTTTACTTGGTTCCACAATCAATGTCCATGGAAGCAGCAGTCATGAAGTCAAATGATGTATTGCATTGGACAAATCTACTGCAAAAGACCTCTTTAAAGTGTTAAAAGGTAAAGATGTCACTTTGAAGACTAAGGGGCACCTGATTCAAGCCACCGAATTTTTAATCGCCTCAGATGCATGCAAAAGCTGCTGCACAATAAATAAGGAAAATGGAAGAATTAATGCCTTTGAATTATGGTGTTGGTGAAGAATACCCAATATACCATGGACTGCCAGAAGAACGAAGCAAGCTGTCTTAGAAGAACTACAGCCAGAATGCTCTTTACAAGCTCCTTTATCCCTCATACTTTGGACATATTATCAGGAGGAACTAGTCCTGGAGAAGGACGTCATCCTTGGTAAAGTAGAGGGTCCACAACCTTCAATGAGCTGGACTGACACAGTAGCTGCAACAATGGGCTCAAACAAAACAACAATTTTGAGGATGGTGCATGACCCGGCAATGTCTTGTTGTGTTGTACATGGGATCACTATGAGTCAGAACCAACTTGATGACACCTAACAACAACAACAAAGATATACCCAGTTCCAAGAGCTCATGATCTTCTTGATAATGGTAGGACAGGCTATTTTAGCTCAGCGTACCCAGCATTATTTCAAATACTCTTCTTTCCCCCCTAGTGTCTTTGTACAATGCCTGGAACATAGTAGTAGTAGTTGTTGTTGTT
>NW_006921601.1:13218208-13218857 GCF_000298275.1 Orycteropus afer afer | reverse complement strand
ACCAAGCAATGTGAAGTCTTTGACAACTTCAATCTTTTCTCCATTTATCGTGATGCTGCTTATAGGTCCAGTTGTGAGGATTTTTGTTTTCTTTACATTGAGATGTAGTCCATAACTCAGACTGTATTCTTCAATCTTCATCTTCATCCCTAATGTAGTAGGGACACAGCAAATGCTAGGTGAAAGGGGAGAGAGCAAGTGTATGGAGGAAGGAATAGTCCCATAGTCTCATTACCATAAGAGAATGTGAATCCTAGTCAGCAGTAAATTTGTGGCCAAGTTGCATTGGGCTGTGTACTCAATTTAGTTCCATTAGATGGAAGAGCATATCCTTGAGCCAAAGATGCACTTCTTTTTGTTTAATACTGGTTAAAATTTTCTGGAATCTGATGTGAGAGAAAGTACTGAGGGCTTCTCCTCAGGAATCTACCAGATTGAAAAGCAAAGCAAAGACATTTTCCTTAGTCCGTCCTTGTATTATATTAGTGAATGAATGGGAGAGAAAGTCAATAAAATAATTTGCTTTATTGAGAAAATTGCATCCTGAGTTCCCTGGAATTCTTCTGAACTTCAGGGCATCTCCAATCAACCCAACAGAAGAATTTTAGAAAATAGTTTCCTAGGAAATCTTTAACATTTAAACCATCTC
>NW_006921601.1:13215171-13216868 GCF_000298275.1 Orycteropus afer afer | reverse complement strand
TTGGTTCCCCCTATCCCCCACCCCAGGAGCCAGGAAGGATAGTCACCTGGCCACAAAGAATTTGGAAGGAAATCATAGGTCTAAAGGCCCCTTTTAAAAGTTTATAATCACTCTTACTTTAACTTCATCCCATACACACCAACAGAGGCACCCAAATGCTCAAACACCAGTGCTTGTCCAAGGTCCTTGCTTCTTGGTGATTTTCCCTGCTCGATCAGAATCTAGACTAGAGATGTAAATCTTTGCACAGCTTTCCCTTCTGCCAAACCAGTTAAGAAGAGTGGCCACAGGGTTAGAGATGCAGACAGTCTTCACAGAGCTGTCAAATGGCACTCAACCACCTGGGCACTCTATCTCAGATGATTATGACTCCCCCATCACAGTCCACCTGCTTGGGGGCTGCCCTCCCTAATCCCAGAGAAATAGAGATGCCAACATCCACTCATACAAGTCTAGAGACTCAAAATATTTTTAGAGTTGTCTGTGGCTGCCAAGGAATGAGCAAAGTGTGATGGCCTAGGCCCAAGCTGGTTTCTCTGAGAGGTGGACAGACTCAGTGAGTGACGTCAAGGAATTACTCAGGTTGGGTTCCTCTGAGATGATTAAAGTTCTTTCTTGGCTCAGAGTCACAGGACCCAAATTGACTCTCTCTTCCCTGTCTGAGAGCATTGCTCTGCTATGCAAAGAAAGTGGAAATTCAGGTCCTTAAACTTTCTTGTAAAGTTTATTCGAGTAAAACCTCCTTCATTCCACACTCTCAGAAAATGAGAAGTTTCACTAAGGTAAATTCCTAGGTAACTGAAACTTACTTTAAATGGAAACCAAACACCTTTCTAAGCCATTTTGGATGGAAACCCTTTTAAAATTCATTACACTCTCCTCTTAACTTACTCTGGATGACTCACAGCCATCATCAAAAGAACATCAGTCACAGTGCTGTGTCCTGAACTTGGCTGTTTACCTCCACACCTGCTGACCCTGATTGCTGTGCTTTTGAGCTTTTGATCCTCCATTTCCAGTTCGTTATTCCCTTCCTCACAACCAGGATCTCAGGATCATGTTTTTAGTGGTTACTTCTGGTCACTGTGAACATATCTGCCTCTAGCTCCAGACCCAGTCTACCTAGATTTTCACCTTGTAATTCAGTGCTATCAGGAAAACAATAGAATCATGCCTGAAAGCACTGGCTGGAGTTAATCAGAAGGAAGGTTAAGAGTAGAATCTGAGTGTCTCTCCTATGAATAATGCCAAAAAGCTCTAATGCATCAACTTGTGGCATTTTCATTCAGTCACTCAAGAAACCTATCTTTTCTAGCCCTCAACTCTGCCCTATACTGAGGAGATTGCTGGACAATGAATGTTTCTATGGTTGCTTTCAGTGTTTCTGTCGTGTTAACTGAGTTTGAGACAGACCATGGGTTTATAAGAGAGTCTTGCATTCTGGGCTATAGGTTATTAGCAGAACTATCTAATAGAACTTTCTGCAATGATGGAAATGCTCTGTATCTGTGCTGTCTGATACAATAGGCACTGACTACATGTAGCTCTTGAGCATAGGACATGTAGCAAATATAACTAAGGAAATGAATTTTTTTTTCATTTTTCATTTTTTGTATTGTGATTTGGGTGAAGATTTACAGAGCAAATTCTCTTTCTATACAGAAGTTCACATATACTTTGTCTCATGTCATTGACCA
>NW_006921601.1:13206239-13209091 GCF_000298275.1 Orycteropus afer afer | reverse complement strand
CATGGCCAAGATTCTGTGGCCAAAGACAATCCATGGGCTGAGTCACTGGTGCTTCCAGTAAAAAGCTGCAGGTGCAAATGGGAATAGTACACACTGGCATGGCACCTAGGGTCTACCATAGCCCACGGTGATATTATAAAGAGTCTGCCATTGCTTAATGGTTCTCCTTAGAGCTAGAAAGGAATAAATTTCCCATCCAAAGTATATTATGAGAGATTGGCCTACAGGCTATGATGTACCAATGTGACCTCATTGGCTACCCAATTCCATTTCATTCTTAAGGTCTTTTCCCAGAATATCTAGAAGGCTTTTTGGACACCCCTTAGTCCTAGAACCAATTATCTACAGTACTCATTTAATTAGCAGGCAAATACACAAAAAAATTAGTGCCCTTTACAGTTTAAATCAAACCCACACAAAAGGTCTCAGTTCAAAGGAAAGTGTAAAGGACACTCTGCCAAAGATGCTCTAATGCTGCATGAAGGTCAGCAGGCCTGCCCGGTCCTGATTTATTACTTTTCATGTATTGATTTATTATTTCTTGTTAGACAGACACTATTTTCTCAAGCTTAGCATCTTAGAAGTTTTCCTTGGCCAGGAAATTACTAGAGAATTTCTTCTGTTTATCGACATAGATGATTAAATCAAGCTTATTTACTTGTGAGGTGCTCTAGTGGCACAGTGGCTAAAGCATTTGGCTGCCAAACAAAAGGTCAGTGGTTCAAACTCACTAGCCACTCCATTGGAGAAAGATGAGGCAGTCAGCTTCTTTAAAGATTCTTTACAGCCTTGGAAACTATGGGACAGTTCTGCTTTGTCCTCTAGGGTCACTATGAGTTGGAACTGCTCGATGGCAGTGGGTTTGTGTTTTGGTTATGTATGTGTATATGTATTTCAGCTCTCTACTTTGATGAGTTAAAATTAAATTTTCATACTCACTCCTGAAGGATGGAGCATCATGGGAGATAGAATGATTACTACCAATAGTGCTAATTTCTAACATTTGACATTGTATTAATCTAGATTCTTAGTTGTATATAACAGAATCAGCAGAAGCTAATTTAAGCAGGCAGGATTATATATAAGCATATATATTATATTATTATGTATATAATCACATATATAATAATAATATATATTATTACATATAAGCACATAAGGTATTGAGTAGTATACAGAATTTTTCAACAGGCCATGAAATCAGGTCTAGATGCCACGCAGTCAGAAATAATATACCCAGGAGAAACCACCTCATCCTGGAAATGTTCTAGTAGGAAGTACATTGCTGTTTACCTATAGCAGTTTTGACTCAGGGCCCCAGAATATGCCTCTTTAAATGTTTACTTTTGTCTTCCAAGTGTTTGTGAGTACCTCTGATTGCCAGAATCTAAGTCTTATGTGGAATTTTAACTGCAAGAGAACCTGAGAAATAATGTTTTTAGTTTCTATAAGAAGGCTTGAAAGAAGCAGTTTGGATGAGTATCGAGAGAGTCATATTCAGTTTCACTTGGATGTCTATGAATGCTCTCAAACTAACCATGTCCAAAATGGAATTTTTGTTTTTTTCTATCCAAATCTGTTCTTTCTCTACTTTTACCCATCATAATAAGTGGCAGCACCAATAATTTGATGGATCCAAATCAAAATTTATAAATCATCCTTAATTCCCCCTTTTCATTCATCTTTACCCAATCCAATAAATCCTACTAACTATATTCCCCCCACCGAGCACTCTCAAATCTATCATCTTTTCTCCATCTCCACTGGGGATCCTGGTGCAAGCCACCATCATCTTTTGCCTGTACTATTGCAATAGTCTCCTAACTAGTCTCTTTAATTTCACTCTTGTCTCTGTTTCAATCTCCTCTCCACATAACTCTCAGAGTGATCTTTTACAAATAGTAGTCATATTTAGTCACTCCCCTTCTAAGTTTCCACTATAGTTAGGAAAACATTTACATACTTTTTCATACCTTTTAACCTACATGTCCTAGCTACTATCTCTTGCTCCAGTATCCTCTTGCCCAGTATCCCCTTACACATATATTCACAGTGACCTTTTGAAAAGTCCTAGAAATAGCATACCAAGATCTTTTCCACACCAGGGCCTTTTCATTTGCTGGCTTCTCTGCGTAGAAACTTCTTTCTCATCTGTCAATCCTCTTCTGCTATGACACCATCCCTCTCTCTCACATATACACCACCACCATCACATACTATTTTGGTGGCAGGCTTTTAATTGCTTTTTCATTTTCAGTTTAAAAATCGGTCTCATCTCTTTTAAAAAGAGCTTTCTTGATCACCCTATCTAAAGAAGTCCCTTAAATCTTTATGACATTAACCTGTTTTACCTCCTCTAAAGAATTTACCACTGCATGGTTTAAAATCAGGAAAGGTGTGTGCCAGGGTTGTATGCTTTCACCATACTGTATGCTGAGCAAATATTCTGAGAAGCTGTACTATAAGAAGAAGAATACAGCATCCAGGACTGAAGAAGACTCATTAACAAGTTACAATATGCAAATGATACAATCTCGCTTGCTGAAAGTGAAGAAGACTTGAAGCTCTTACTGATGAAGATCATAGACTACAGCTTTCAGTATGGATCACACTTCAACAAAAAAGAAAACAAATATCCTCACAACTGAACTAATAAGCAACATCATGATGAGTGGAGAAAAGATTGAAATTGTCAAAGATTTAATTTTACTTGGATCTGTAACCAATGCCTGTGGAACCAGCTGTCAAAAAATCAAACATGTTGAATTGGGCAAATCTGCTACGAAAACCTCTTCACAGTGTTAAAAAGCAAAGATGTCACTTTGAGGACTAAGGTGTGCCTGACCTAAGCC
>NW_006921601.1:13195077-13205684 GCF_000298275.1 Orycteropus afer afer | reverse complement strand
GTATCTCTAGTACCTGGAGCAATGCCCAGCACAAAAGCTTAATAAGCATTTGTAGGATTGAATCATGTGAGCACTTACTCTATGACACTTAGCAGTGTGCTAAGTGCTCATTTATATAATCCTTACAACAATCCTAGGAAGTAGACATTATTACTATCCTTACTGCTCAGAAAGGAAAGTAAGGATAGAGAAGTTAAGTACTAAACATAGGTTAAATCCAGTGTGTATAAAAGAAGGATTTGAGCATAGACACTCTGACTCTAGACTCCATACTTTTAATATACAAGCAGTCCTTGGGTTACAAGAGTTCTGTTCCTAAGTCTGTCTTTTAAGTTAAATTTGTATGAAGTCAAATTTGTACATAAGTCAGAGCAGTTAGTTATGGTTTGTATCTAACATCAGTTAGTCAAATATTTGTCTTAGTATAGAGTATATAGTATACCTTTCTATGCACAAAAAAAATCATTAAAGAAACACTTCCAGATATACTATAACATTTTAACATAATAATATAGTAGTAATGATAATGTTTTCATGTATGTCATAAAGTAACACCCATTTGTTATTATGAACCATTGTATGTACCTTGAATTTTTAATGTAATAGGCTTTATAGGAGTTGGTCATAACTATGCTTTGTAAGGAAGTCAGACAGTTTGTAACCCAGGGACTGCCTGTACTATGCATGTCTTTCAAAGTAATTGCAGGTATTTAAGGAAAAGAAGGTATTTAAGGAGATTGACACAGTGGCTGCGACAATGGGCTCAAGTATAGCAAGGATCATGGAGCTGGCACGGGATCAGGAGGTGTTTCATTCTGCTATGCATAGGGTCAATATGAGTCGGAAATGGCTCCATGGCACCTAACAACAACAACAAGGAGAAGCAGAAAGCTCTTGGCAACCTGAGCTCAATCATGCCAGATGGGCAAGGAGAGCAGAGCACACTCTAGGCAGCCCCAACCATCACCCAGGTGCCTGTTCATAGTAATTAGAAAAGGTTCTTGGAGGGCTAAGGGCCACTCAACCTTCCAGCTGTGAAACTAAAGTCACTCCTTTATGGGTCATCTCATTTTAATGAATATTATGACAACATCTTAGAATCTTTCAGATAAGAAACCTATCTGAAATGTCTCCCTAGTTTACTGTTGGGTAGATTATATGGGTCAGAGATGATGTCCACCTTGCAAATTCTAAATAGTATGCTTTCTGAAAGTGAGGATGACTTGAAGCAATTACTAACGAATATTAAAGACTACAGTCTGCAGTATGGATTACACCTCAATATAAAGAAAACAAAAATCCTCACAAGTGGTCCAATAAACAGCCTCACTATGGATGGAGAAAGATTGAAGTTGTCAAGGACTTCATATTACTTGGTTCTATAATCAGCACCAATGGAAGCAGCAGTCAAGACATCAGATGATGTATTGCATTGAGCAAATCTGCTGCAAAAGACCTCTTTCAAGTGATGAAGTGCAAAGATGTCTCCTCGAAGACTAAGGTGTGCCTAACCCAAGCCATGGTATTTTCAATCACCTCTTATGCATGTGAGAGCTGGATAATGAATAAGGAAGACCAAAGAAGAGTTGATGCTTTTGAATTGTGGTGTTGAAGAAAAATGTTAAGAATGCCATGGACTGCTAAAAGGACTAACAAATCTGTCCTGGAAGAAGTGCAGCCAGAATGCTCCTTAGAAGTGAGAATGGCCAGACTTCTTCTCATACACTTTGGTCATGTTGTCAGGAGGAACCATTCCCTGGAGAAGGATATCATGCTTGGTAAAGTGGAGGCTCAACAAAGAAAGGGAAGGCCCTCAATGAGAGAGATTGACACAGTGGCGGCAATGATGGGCTCAGGTATAGCAGGCACCATGAGGCTGGCACAGAACCAGGCAGTGTTTCAATCTGCTGTGCACAGGGTCGCTATGAATCAGAGACAACTCAACAGCACTTTACAACAACAACATAATTTTTACATGGGGTTCCTGAAGGCAGAAGTGTGTCTATCTTATTTCCTACTGCATCTCCATAATCTAGCAAAATACTTAACAAATGTTTACTAAATGAGTGAATGAATGAATGAATAAGCTATAAGATGCAGAAGTCAGAATGAATCAAAAACTTGACTGAAAGGCAACAAATGTGATAATTCAAACTGAAATCAGGTGCATCTTGAGAAAGTGAAGATTTATGCAAATTTCTCTTTAGAGATGGACAGTGTCTACAACAATGCCTGACTAATAGTAGCCACTCAGTAAATATTTGTTGAATGAAGAAATGAATATTTAGTGGTATAACAGCATTCTTTGATAGTTTGCCTTTTTGGTATCCATCATCACCTCTGTTTTGTTGGGTGGATAGAGCCTTGATGGACTTGGATATCCAAGTTTGTGACCAGAGTTAGGAAGCGCTCAACTGCTCTGCATAATAGAGGGAGAAAAAAATGGAAGTTCTTCAAGGACAAGGGCAATCTGAAAGAGATAAATGATGAAAAGGGGGAGAAAGAGGAGACCGCTGAAACACCAGAGTGCACAAGAGTGAAAAGCAAGTGAGAACCTCCCCTTGGTAGTTGTGGTTGTGGTTGTTATGTGTCATCAAGTCGGACCCGATTCATAGCGACCCCTCCTTGGATTTCCGAGGCAGTATCACTGGAAGTAGATTGCCCCATCTTCCCTCCAAGGAGTGGCTGGTGGGTTTGAACCACCAGCCTTCTGGTTAGCAGTCCAGTGCCTTAGGTACCACACTACCAGAGCTCCCCCCTTGGTAGTTAGAGGACTATAATAACTCACTGCCATCAAGTTGATTCCAACTCAGAGAGACCCCCACTGGGTTTCCAAGGCTATAGATCTCTACGGAAGCAGGCTGCCTCATCTTTCTTTCACAAAGCAGCTGGTGGGTTCAAGCCACCGACCTTCTGGTTAGCAGCCACATGCCTTAACCACTACACCACCAGACCTCCTTAGTTAGAGGACAGTAAAGGATTTAAAAAAAATGGGGGAAAAAAAGGCTAATATGGAAATTTAGCTTATTTACCTGGCAAGCTGAAATGAGAAATGAGACTTCCTCTCTGACCCCATATCTTTAATCAAACCTACTGTATTTTTTTTTTCTGTTTTGTGGGTCTGGATTTTTTTTTTTTTTTAACTTTTTATTGCGATTTCGGTGAAATTTTACAAAGATTTGTTTTAAATCCAACAGTTCATACACATTTTGTTTTGTGACACTGATTACATTGCCCACAGTGTAACAGCTCTCCTCCCAATTCCTCCCTCAGTTTACCCTTTCCCTGTTTCCTTCTGACCTGTGCATTCCTGCCTCCCTACCTTTCTTCCTATACAAATATTACCCTTCTGATCTCCCATGATAGATTGTTCTAAGAAGTGCATTCCCTGGTGTAGATGTTCAGCTCATAGGCCGTCTATTGTATGACTGAGAGTTCAGCCATAGGAGTGAGTAAAATTCCATACCCAAAGGGTGACTCAGAGCCATAGTCCTGGAAGTTTCACCCCTCTATCAGACCAGTAAGCCTAGTCTTTTTTATGATTTTGAGTATTGTTCCACATTTTTCTCCTACTATATCCAGGATCTCCAATTTTGATCCTTTTCTGAGTGGTTGACATTGGTAATTGGGTACCATCTAGTTCTTCTGGTCTCAGAGCCAGATAGGCTGAGGTTTTCATGATCCATTAGTCCTCTGGACTAACTGTTTCCATACATCCTTAATTACTCTTCACTCTTCTTTGCTCCAGTTGAGGAGAGACCAATAGTTGTATTTTAGATGACCATTTGCAATCTTTTAAGATCCAGTTGGTACTCACTGAAGTAAGGTATAGAACAATATTTTTTGTACCAGTTGAGCTTGATGTCCCCCCATGAGTCCATTATTATAAAAAGTCAAGGAAAGGTTTACACAGGGAAGCAAATTTTCTTTGTTGGTTACCAGGGATGGGAGGGGAGGGGAAGGTAGGGAAAATAAATAGGTAATTAAGAGACAGGTGTTGATACGTGTGAAGGGAAAAGCAATATAACAAAACTGTGTGACTAGCACAATATCACTAAGGAAAAGGAAGATATGGAGAGATGCACAAGAGATACAGGCAATAAAGGGACTGGATATTTTTGAGGATATCAAGGAAGGGGCTAAGTTTCATCTCAGTGTCTACAAGAGGCAGCATCAAAGAACACACAAAAACTAGAACCTAAAGACTGAGGTGACTAGATATGTGCACCCTCTTGGGGAGGACCTTGATTTACATAAGGCATAAAATAAGGGTTAAATTCACCCTATCAGGATTTTAAGAAGTTTAAGAGTCCAGTTCTATGTGAGCTACATCAGCATCAGAGCAGTCACTCACTCAAGGGGCTCCACAGGGTCATTGTCTACCATTCAATAGAATTGGGAATCAGACCCTTCTCAGCTCTCTTATGAGGTCCCACTGGGGTTTGCTCACTGGAATACCTTCACATTATTGCATCAACTTCCTTGAACTTACCATGCATGCCACCAGCCAGCCTGTGACTCACAACTGCCTTGTAGCAAAAGAAATCCAGTAGAGGGCAAAGCCCTCACATTACCTTCTTTTTTAAGACCTTTGGTGTTCTCATCTACCATTTCAAAATTGAGATTGTCAATTAGCTGCCTTCTCTCTGGTCCTCACTTCCCTTTCTCCCAGATAAACTCAACCTTCAGCCCACACAATGGAATTCAACAAAATGAGGTAAGAGTTTTCTGTGTGAGTCATTCTGGGCAACTGTTGTGTTCAGAGAGCACTGTGGGCTGAGCAGCCACAGCCCAGGCAAGTGCTTCAGCCATTCAAGAACTGGCAGATAGCCTGAGAGACACTTTCACCCGATGACAGACTAGTGGGATGAGATTGGGAGGAAATGGTTACCAACAGCCAGAGAAATAATCTCTTGGCTCAAGCATAGCAATGCTCTTCTCAATTAAAAATATTGTCACTTTCACATAACAATGCAAAATCCCTTTATGTGGTGCTCACATTTCTATAGGCTTCCATCTACTGAGCATGTTACAAACAGCAATCTTCTATGAAATGATGACATCTCTAAGTGACTGTTCCACCTCAGCATCCTCATCTAATTGACAGCAAATGGTCTGCCGACCCTCAGAGAGCAAATGCAAGGACAGAGGTTTCCAACTGCTCTTTCCCTTTGCTGAGCAGAGGAAATGATAAGTGGCTAGAAGAAGGTTTTGTTTTCTAAAAGACTTTTAGTTATTCCTGAGAAATCCCTCTTCTTATTCCCGGAGGGAGGTCATCTCAGATGCTGTCAGTCAGACAAGGACCAGCAGCCAAGGAGAGGTGCTCAGAGAGGTTTCCAACTAATGTGGCCAGAGGAAAAATGCCAAAGAAGCAGGGCTCCTTAAGATAAGTAAATTGAAGGATATTTTGAGGATAAAAATAAACCCTTTTTGAAAATGAAAGATGGAGGGATGTTGCATATACAAATTGCTCTGTTCTAAGCAATGATGTCACCAGGGCTGGCCCTGCAGACCAATGACGCAAACAAAGATGTTCTCAGACATGCTTGCTGGCCCTTTCCTTCAAAGGTATCTATCTTGTTTCTGTCTCATTTCATAGGGATTGCTGTGAGATGCTCATGAAGACTTGAGCCATTATTCTGGTGGATCTGACCTGAGACCCTCCAGATAGAAGATTCTGTGTAGGAATTAGGGGGCAGTGGTGGTTTACTGGTAGAATTCTTGCCTTCCATGCAGGAGACCCATGTTTCATTCCAGGCCAATGCACCCCATGCACAGCTACCAGCCTCTGTCAGTGGGGGCTGGCACAATGCTGCAATACTAAAGAGGTGTCAGCAGAGCTTCCAGACTAAGACAGACTAGGAAGAGAGGCCTAGGGATCTACTTCTGAAAACCAGCCAATAAAGACCTCATGGATCACAATGGTCTCATCTGCAACCAATCACGGAGATAACTAAATTATAGGCCCCCTAAGATGATAGGAAAGACACTATTAAGACATATTCTGCCCTTAGTGAGACTGTTTACCACTGAGGATTCATAATTAAAATAGGCAAACAGGAAACACAATATAGGGGCAGACAATGCTTATTTTGCAATTCTAAAAGAACTCAAAGAACAAAACGCAAAGACCCAAAAAGGCTAAAGAGCTCATAATTGGATTTTAGGTAGCTAAATAGCTAGGTGGGAGAGAGGACTGTGAAAACAACGCCCACAGTAGTGACACATGTTGTTGTTGTTGTTGTTGTTATGTGCCTCAAGTCGGACCTGACTCATAGCGACCCCTCCTTGGGTTTCCAAGGCAGTATCACTACAGAAGTGGATTGCCCAACCTTCCTTCCGAGGAGTGGCTGGTGGGTTAGCAGTCAAGTGCCTTAGCCACTATGCTACCAGAGCTCCCAGTGACACATAGCAAAAGGTATTATTTGTCAGGCATTTGAACGAACTATTATCTAAAAGTCTCGTATCATATATTGCATAAATTTATTATTGATGTGTTCTCTGTATCAGGTTAAAACATGGTTTATCAATAGGGAGATCAGTACAGTTGATAGAACATAGGATGGAGATTCTGAACTTGGACAGCAAAATATGAAGGTCCAGAAAAGGATTAGAAAGAAGCTGTAATTCTTACAATTCTGGTTAAGGGCTTTACTAATGTCCTCATGAGACGGTATTGGCAGATAGTTAATACACTAAAAACAAACCCATTGCCAGTGAATCAATTCCAACTAATGGAGACCTTATGTTTTACAGAATAGAACTATGTTTTCAATAGCTATAATGTTTACCGAAGTAGATCACCAGGACTTTCTTCTTCTGGATAGATTTGAACTGCCAATTTTCTGGTTAGTGACCAAGCATGAATGATTTGTGCCACCCAGGGACCTTAAATGAAACATAATACAAAAAATATATATACAATATATGTTATTTGCGATATAAACCACATATAGCATTGTCTTAGGCTGGGTTCTCTAGAGAAGCAAAACCAGTGAAGTTTATATTGAGAGAGAGAGAGAAATTTATCTCAAGGAAATGGCTCACACAGTTGTAGAGGCTGGCAAGTTCCAAGTCCGTGGGTCAAACGTCCAAGGAGTGGCCAGTGGGTTTGAGCCGCCAGCCTTCTGGTTAGCAGTCAAATGCCATTGGCACTACACCACCAGAGCTCCTCTAAGGAAAGCAAGAAGTATAAATACTTTATGAGAATGCATGCTGAAAATGTATTAGTGATTGTTGTTGTGGTTAAGTACAGTTGAGTCAATGCCAACTCATAGCAACCCCATAGAACCGAATCCAGCTGCATCATAGGGTTTCCTAGGCTGTAATCTTTGTGGTAGCAGATCACTGGGTCTTTTCTCCCACAGAGAAGCTGATGGGTGTAAACTGCTGTCCTTTCAATTGAAAACTGAGTGCTTAATCATTGTACCACGAGGGTTTCTTCTATTCAGTTATTACTCCTGTGGAATTTTCTAGGTAGCGCAGAGTCTAGTGTGTACAGGTCTGAGGCAAATCATTATTTCTTGAACACACTGTACCATGTGTTGCCCACATGCTTGAGACCACACCTACTTCCCACTGCTTATGCCCACTCCCACCTCTATCCCCACCAAGCAGTCCTAACATAGTTCCCATGATCACAGAGCCATGTCTTTAAACTGCCTCTTCTCCCCTGCCACACATGCGTTATCGTCTCGCAGTTCCAGAGGCTACAGGTCCAAATCCAAGTATTGGCCATTGTGGTAGCTAAGGTTATGTGTTAATTTGGCTGGTGTTTGAGTGGCTGGGCAGTGGGATGCAGTTATTCTCCGTGGTGAGATTGGTGATCACCTCCATGGTGGAATCTACTGGGGCAGCACATGAGAAGGAGGGACCAGCCAGGCCAGACCTGCAGAGGCTCTGCTTCCTCAGCAGCTGCTTGAAGAGACCAGGCAATACACCTAGAAGTGAGGACTGGCAATGCCTTATGGAATGGGCTTAACCAAGGAGAGATTTTACCCTCTCCAAAGACAGAGATGAGGCCAGCAAGCAGCTGTTTCATTTTGTCTGTTTGTTTGTTTGTTCGTTTTCATCAATGAAGCTGTGACCAGCTTGGTAAAGCTCTCCCTTCTATTTGCTCTCATTTCTTCCCTGCCTCACTTCCCTTGCTTCTGCTTTCTTGGGATTCAACCCTCTGCTAAAATGTTAGGATGTAAAATTTTTGCTTCAGATCTTGTTCTCTAAGAGAGCCATGCTATGACCATACCAGAAGCAGCCCTAGGAAAGCAGACTCCTACATGGGATTTTGGAGTTGGATTGCCCACCTGCATGATGGCTACAGGGACCCTTTGGAAGTAGCACAGGGACGGTGATAAACTCTGGCACGCAGACGATCACAATTTTTAAGGCTTTCTTTCATCTGTGGTTAACTGGGAAAAAGAGCAGCAGGAAATTGGGGTTTTGGTGCTACCAAATGCTTGTTGCTCTTGACTGGTATGATCTTATGAGGTTAACTTGTTTTAGAACTCAGAGAACACTCCATATATGCATACACCACAGAGGGTATAGCTATTGGTCCTTCTTGCAACTGATACATACTCTGAGTATGAGTTTGCCTTCCCAGTTCATCACCAGTTCTCCTGATTTAAGAATTCCTGTTCTGTTGATATCATGCCACACACAACATTGCCTTGGACAAATATATTCATATTACCTTAAAGAACGTGCAGCAATGGGCTTTCCATGTACTCATCCCTAGAAGTATCCAGTTCACGGAATAGTAGAACAGCTTGTTAAAGACCAGATAAAGCATCATCTTAGGATCATTATGCAGAGTTGGGATAGTGAACCCCACTACACAACATATGTATTTAACCAACAACTTAAATAGTATTCTAGAAAGCTCAGCTAACAGGTGGAACTAATATTGGCACCTCTCCTCATTACTCCCAGTGGCCCACTTATAGAATGTGTGTTTCCTATCCCCACAACATGATATTCTACTGAAGTTCTCATGACACCCTGGTGAATAGAAAGCAGATATTTGGACTACATATTAGTTTCCTAAGGCTACCATAACAAAATACCACAAATTGCTTGCCTTATAAGGACAAAATTTATTGTCTCACAGTTCTGGAGGCTAGAAGTCTAAATCCGAGTATTGGCCATTGTGGTAGTTAAGATTAGGTATCAGCTTGGCTGGGTCTGATTGTGAGTGGCTGGGCAGCTGGATGTAGTTATTCCCTATGGTGAGACTGGTAATCAACTCCATGGTGGAATCTACTGGAGCAAACAAGTAGCTCCCTTAGGGATATGGTCAGCTTCCAGTATATAAGTAGAAGCTTTGGGAATGGTCCGCAGCTTTTGGCATACTTGAATCCTGCATGTAGTTGAGTCACTGTTCAACAGCCTGCCATGTTTCCTGACGATCCTGGAGCTGTCTCTGGACTTGAGCTAGTGGTCTGCCATGTCTTTTGGTAATCTTGGGACTGTGCCATTTTATTTGTCGACCTTGGGTTTGTTAGCCTCACCAGCCATCAGCTGTCTGAGTGAAGAGATGTCTCTAGCTTCAGTGGGGCAGGAGCACAAGGCAAAGCTGATGCCCAAGGTCAAGGGGCTTTCACCCAGCCCCTACAGCTTGACATTTTGAACTCAGACCCATGGCCTCCAAAACTGTAAGAGAATAAACTCTTGTTTGTTAAAGCCACTCATTCGGTATTATCTATTAAAGCAGCATGAAGTAACCAAAACAGCCATGTTGATTCCTTCTAAGGACTCTGAGAGAAAATTTGTTCCATGCCTCTCCCTTAGCTTCAGATGGCTTCCAGCAATTCTTAGTGTTCCTTGGCTTGCAGCTGCATCTGCCCTGTTATTACAAGGGCATTCTTCTACCTCCAGATCTGTGTATCTTCTTCTTTTTATAAGGACAGCACTCATATTGGACTAGGGTCCACCTGCTCCAATATGACCTCATGTTAACCGAACTGATAACATCTTTAAAGACACATTTTCCAAGCAAGTTCACATGCATATGTACTGAAGGTTAGGATTTCAACATGTCTTTTGGTGGGACATAACTGGACCCATAGTAGACTAAGAACAACTGGCTAACTGACAGAAACTAAAGAGTGTTGATTGATTCACATCAACCTGGAAAGAAATTTCTAATGACGTGTCATACATGTGTTCAACATTTGAATCAATGATTTAGGTATGTTCATTGAACAAATTGTTTAGCAGATACACAAAAGTACTCAGAGGACTTCATAACTCTCAAATGGCATGGCAGTCATCACCAGAAAACCAATGATGTTATCGCCAGAATGAACATACACTGTCTAGCTTGACATTTTATTTTATTTTATTTTCCTCAACTGCAGTCTTTGGCTATACCTTTGCTTTTGTTTTGGCAGCAGCTATTTGGAGCTAGAGTCTATTTTTATTTTGTAGTTGTAGAAGGTGGTGATAAAATTACAAAATTGCTTCTTTCTGTTTTGAGGGAGTGTTTTTTTGTAACATTAAATTATTTTTCTATGAGATTCTTGTGGTAAAATTTTGTTCTGTGGACTCTTACTCACTGGGGCAAGGGATAGAGTGCAGTTTCTTTTCATCTTTTTTTTTTTTTTTTT
>NW_006921601.1:13165835-13194977 GCF_000298275.1 Orycteropus afer afer | reverse complement strand
CTATTTTATCTTTGATGAATTTTATAGTTTTGGGTTTTACATTTAAGTCTTTGATCCAGCTTGAGTTTGTTTTTGTGTATGGGGTGAGGCATGGGTCTTGTTTCATTTTTCTATAGGTGGATATCCAGTTTTGCCAGCACCATTTGTTAAAGAGGCTATCCCTTCCTGCATTTAATGGGCTTTGGGCCTTTGTCAAAGATCAGTTGCCCATAGATGGATGGGTCTATGTCTGAGCTTTTGATTCTGTTCCATTGGTCTGTCTATCATTGTACCAATACCATGCTGTTTTGACTACTGTGGCTAGATAGTAGTTCTTAAGATCTGGGAGTATGAGACCTCCCACTTTGTTCTTCTTCTTGAGAAATGCTCTGCTTATTCTAGGTCTCTTTCCTTTCCATATGAAATTAGTAATTAGTTTTTCCATGTCCTTAAAAAATTTTGTTGAAATCTAGATCGGGATTGCATTAAAGGTATTGATTGCTTTAGGTAGTATTCACATTTTCACAATGTTTAGTCTACTTATCCATGAACAAGACAGGTTCTTCCATTTATGTAATACCCTTGTTATCTCTTGTAGCAGTGTTTTATAGTTTTCTCTGTATAGATCTTTTGTGTCTCTGGTGAGGTTTATTCCTAGATATTTTATCTTTTTTGTAGCTGTAGTGAATAGTATGGTTTCCCTTATTTCTTTATCAGAGGAGTCCTTGCTGGTGTAGAGAAATCCAACTGATTTTTGTATGTTGATCTTGTATCCTACCACGTTGCTGAACCTCTCTATTAGTTCCAGTAGTCTTTTTATTGAGTCCCTTGGGTTTTCTATGTACTGGGTTTTCTATGTATAGGATCATATCATCTGCAAATAGAGATAGTTTTAATTCCTCTTTGCCAATATGTATGCCTTTTATTTCTCTTTCTTGCCTTATTGCCCTGGCCAGGACTTCCGTTACAATGTTAAATAGAAGTGGTGATAGAGGCCATCCCTGTCTGGTTCCCGTTCGTAAGGGGAATGCCTTGAGTCTTTCTCCATTAATAACGATGTTGGCTGTTGGCTTTGCATATATACCTTTTATTATGTTGAGGAATTTCCCTTCTATCCCTATTTTGCTGAGAGTTTTAATCAGGAATGGATGTTGGATTTTATCAAATGCCTTTTCTGCATCAATTGATATAATCATATGGTCCTTTTCCTTTGTTTTGTTTATGTGGTGGATTACATTGATTGATTTTCTGATGTTGAACCACCCTTGCAAACCTGGTATGAATCCCACTTGGTCCGGATATATTAATTTTTTGATATGTTGTTGGATTCTGTTCACCAGGATTTTTTAAAGATTTTTGCATCTATGTTCATGAGTGATATTGGTCTGTAGTTTTCCTTTCTAGTGGTGTCTTTCCCTTGACATTTTAGGTCGCCTCAGTGATGCAGTGGTTAAGTACTCAGCTGCTAACTGAAAGATCAGCAGTTTAAACACACAGGAGCCACAGGATGTGGCAGTCTGCTTCTGCAAAGATTTATAGCCTTGGAAACTGAGTGGTTCCTCCCTGTCCTATAAGGTTGTCATGAGAAATTGACTTTGATGCCAGTGGGTTTAGTTTTGGTTTATAGTTAGAAATCTGAGATCTGGACTTCAGTCAAGATCCTTATATCTGAGGATATTTGGGGCATCTCAATTTTGTCTATCTGGAAGAAGTATTCTTGAATTCTGTCTTTTTGTATTTTACACACTTCACTATGTTATAGAATGTGTGCTTCCTATCCCCACAACATGATGTCTACTGAACTGAAGATCTCATGAAATTCTGGTGAACGAAAAGCAGGTATTTGGACTACATATTAGTTTCCTGGTCGGGGCCGACTTGACGGCACATAACAACAACAACAACAACAATGCTGCGATTATTATTATTATTTAGGGATATTTTGTGATAATGATATAGCATAGATAGGATGCTAGTAATGCCTCTACCTAGAGAAAACCTGTGGATGTTACACCTATGCATTCTTAGGAAATCTGAAAGACAATCTCTGGTATAAGTGTCAAGGAAATAAGTAACAAAGAAGGAAAACCAGTGAAATTGCTTACAATAAAAAGAAAATTTGAAAAGTCTTACTAGTAAACATTTACTAATAAAATATTCATAGAGACAGATGTTCTAACTAAGGAAAAAGGTCTGTTCAAAGTTAAAGGATTACATTAATGCACAGAGTTCAATGGAACTTGTAGCCTGAAGAGGTGCTGAAACTATACTTATAACAAGATTCTACTTACAAAAGAGAATAATCCTAAAAGACCTAGAAAAAAGAGTGAATCAAGAATTTCTGTGTTGAATATGTCAGTGGCCAGGAAACTACCAGGATATCGCACATGCAATATGAATGGATGAAATCATCTTCTACTTAACTTTCCTCAAAATGCTCAACCAGAGCCTTCCCCAGAACACAATTTCTGATTTCAGGCACTGTAGACTGTTCGGAGACACAGTCTATCAGAGATACAGTCCCTGCTGTGCTCAGTGTTGTACTTATATTGTGTATAATCTTCCACTCAAAGAAGGGATATACAACTATATTAAAACTTTTTAAAACTTCTAAAAATCTTCATAGATTCTTGGTATAAAAGATATCCCCTTAAAATTAGTCCTACGGACTTTGAGGAGGTGGGATGTTGTGTTTGAAGAAATTACCAGAGATCCTGAAAATGCGATTCCATTTTCTGTCCTGCAATATTCTGGTACAGTTATAGTATATGCTGCCAGATATTCTGCTTGTAGGGCAGAGCTGTTCTGTGGACTTGTGGGGGGGATCCCTTTATTTGTGTATTTGAAGATGACACAATAGCTGGTGGGTGGCAACTTCCATGACTACTCTGCTTATTCATTGAGACTTGTTCACATGAGAAGGTACCAGAAATGTGGGTATGCTGACTATTCGAGCAAGATCTCACTGTGGTCAATACCTTGGTGTAGTCTCCATATCCAGTCTCTGGTTCTAAGCCTTAAAGTCTAGAAACTCAATTTTTTTCTCAATGCACTTAGAGTTGACCAGGCTTGTGGAACTGACTCTTATAAATTGAATTAGCCGTAAGAAAAAAAAAAGTTGCTGTCCAGTCAATTCCAAGTCATGGAGTTTGAACTCATGTATGTCAGTATGGAACTGTGCTCCACATGGTTTTCAATGGTTGTGATCTTTCAGAAGCACGTCACCAGGCCTTTCTTCCACAGAGAACATGGGTAGATTTGAACCACCAACCTTTCAGTTAATCATCAAGTGCTGAATTGCTTGCATTGCCTTGGGATGCTGAACTTACTATGTATTCTGTTGTATGTATACAATTTACAATGGAGTATATACCTTCTTTTTTCAAGGACCAGAATTTTATGTCCACTTTTTGGAGCTCACTTTTCATCATACTAAGCTACCTGAGACATGGAATTTGTCATCAGGATCTTTCTTGATGAGCAGAAAATCAAGGTGCAATAAATATGATGGCCAACAGGAACTTCATCTCATCAATGGCAAAGCTTATTAATGGCCTGCCCTACAGCTGCAGGTACCTCTCCACTGATCATTGTATCTGCTAGCAGCAGTCTTTGTACCCCTTGGATAATGCTGAACCAACAATGACAAATTCTTATCTTTCAATTTCGTTTGGATAGACTTCATGTGGGAAGATTCTACAAAACAGAACTTCAAACAGATTGCAGTACACTGAGTGAGTAAAAATGTTATGTTCCCTTCCAAAGAAATCAGAATAACATAGCCAGTCAAAATCATAATATTTGGTGATGAGTAGGTGGTGGTTGAATGATAGAGTAAATTTGAAAATAATTCTCTAGGTACAAGATGAAACCAATTTTAAAGGCTGCTCAGGTGGGGTGGAGAAAGGGGAATGATGACTTAATGAGATAATCAATTAGTTTTGCAGTGGAAGGTTAAACCCTCACATTCAAGAGGTTACATGTCTTTTGATTTATTGTCATCTTTTCCACATCTTTTGATACTCATAAATGCCATCTGAAATAATATCACAGATATTATTATATCCTCCTTCACTGAGTGATTTTGCAGTACTTTTTGCTGGCCCATCTGAAACAAGCAGATCAATTCTTAACCACTATTCCTTGGCATGGTGAGTTGGGGGAGGATAGTGCTTAAATCCACCAATAAGTAACTGCAATTCTCTTTAATGGCATCTTGGAAACCTTCCAAGAAGAGGTATAAATGCCCTGGGTTCATTTATAGGTCATAATTTAGAATTTGTCTCCAGGGTTTTTAAAAAGAAATATGTATTTATATTCAGATTGATGGTCTTGTCTAAATAGGTTTGGAACAATGTACAGGCTACTATAATTCCTGTGGTGGATATATTTCCTGAAAGCCTCTTCAAGCTCACCATTCTCAGGGACTTCACATAGTAGAGGAGTTCTGGTAGCACAGTGGTTAAAACACAGAGCTACTAACCAAAATATCAGCAGTTCAAACCCACGAGTTTTTCCATGGGAGAAAGATGAGGCATTCTGCTTCCATAAAGATTACAGCCTTGGAAACCCTACGGAGCAGTTCTTCTCTGTCCTATAGGGTCGCTGTGAGTTGGAATCAGTTTAACAACAGTGGGTTTGGGTTCACACAGTAGATCACTGACTCTGTGCAAATCCATCAAAAAGACCAGGTCACAGATGGGAACCAGTGCAACAGATGAAATGTGAGATTTCTGTTTTTATGATCACACAACAGGTTTTGTCCATTCAATAAATATTTATTTATGTCCTAAAATGTGCTAAGCATTTTGCAGAGTTCTTTGCATATTTAAATGTTCAGTGAGACTCTCCTGTAGGTATATCTACTTTACAGCTTGGAATATCAAGGCTGAGAGAAGTTCATTAACTTTTCAGAGATTAGGGATTCAGTATATAGTGAAGCTAACTCTGATATTTATATTCCATTTCTATATGATTTTCATCAAGTCCACCCCAAAAAGTTTAAAACATTACAGAAGTACCAACTGTTGTTGTTGTTGTTGTTAGGTGTCATTGTGTTGGCTCCGACTCATAGCAACCCTGTGGACAACAGAATGAAACACTGCCCAATTGTGTGCCATCTTCACAATTCTTGCTATACCTGAGCCCATCATTGCAGCCACTGTGTCAGTCTTCCCCTTTTTCACTGGCCCTCACTTTACCAAGCATTATATCCTTCTCTGGGGAATGGTCCCTTCTGAAAACATGACCAAAGTAGGTGAGATGAAGTCTGGCCATTCTCACTTCCAAGGAATACTCCAGCTGCACTTCTTCCAGGACAGATTTTTTCATTCTTCTGTAGTCCATGGTACTTTTGGTATTCTTCAATAACACCACAACTCAAAAGCAGCAACACTTCCTCGGTCTTATTTATTCATTGTCAAGTTTTCACATGCTTATGAGGCTTGGGTTAGGTGTACCTTAGTCTTCAGAGACGTCTTTGCTCTTCACCACTTTAAAGCGGTCTTCTTCAGCAGATTTTCCCAGTGCAATATGTCATCTCATTTCTTGACTGCTGCTTCCATTGGTGTTGATTGTGGATCCAGTAATATGAAATCTTTGACAACTTCAATCTTTCCCCATTTATTGTAATGTTGCTTACTGATCCAGTGGTGAACATTTTTGTTTTCTTTATGTTGAGGTGTAATCCATACTGCAGCCTGTAGTCTTTAATATTCATCAGTAAGTGCTTTAAGTCATCTTCACTTTCAGCAAGCAAGGTTATGTCTATACCAACTAGGTATTTATTAAAAACTATCCATCCAATTCAAGCGCTATCCCAGGACTAATAATTACCAGAAAATATGCCCAGAATATAGGCTTCTTTCTCCACCTACTCATGGCTTGATGTTCCTCCATGTGATACTGTTTGAGGAAACCCCTGAGAAAAGGGTAGAGGATGTGGGTGTATATCAGTAGCCAAGAAAACCCAACAGGTAGAGCCAGAAAGAGTTGCTTGATCCTTCTCTACAGATCCTTGAATCTGTAATTAATCCTAGAAAGAGACTTCAATGGGTCTTTACAAGTACCTCAAAAGGCCACTTTTTCAACTTTTGAGAATTACCAAAATATTCAAAATTATTATTCCAAGGCTATCGGAATGGTATGTTACATGATATAGCACATACTATTGTCATCTCTTTGGAGATCAAATTGAAGTTGTTGGCTTTCTAAGTGTACCCCAATGACTCAGCAATCCAGGAATCCCTTCATCCCATAGTTAAGCTGATAGCAGTACCACATGATGCTGATTTGCTGCCCCCACCCCCACCCTTTTTTGGGAGGGGGCTTATAAAAACAGAAATTTATTGTCTAAGAGTTCTGGAGGCTAGTATTCTAAACTCAGGATTTCAGCAGGGCCATGGTCTCTCCAAATGCTCTAGGGGACCATCCTCTCTCATCTCTCTCAGCTTCTGTTAGTTGGGGCCCAGATTTAAAGATGTGGAAGCATCTTGGTCCTTGGAAACTTCTTGACCTGTGGACATTTACTCAGCTTCAGCTACTAAGAAACTACTAAGCCAATAAACCAAAGGCTCAACCTTTCTAAACTTGTTATTCATGTGTAACATTCATTCATAAAAGTACATGAATGTTCCATTTAAATGAGATATCAATATATGTCAATTCTCTGCTTCTCTTCTATCTCTCAGCTCCCTTCCACACTTTCTCCTTCTCTTCTGTGACTAACATGTCTCTCTCCACCATGAGAAATCAGCTTCCAACTTCCTAAGCAGAATTTTATAGAATATAAAAGAAATGTTACAAAATAGGTGAACATTAAAAATTAAGGCTTTCAACACAAATCAATATTCTTCTACCCCATATCTCCTACCCCATATCTGTCTTTGAATTCCTGTTTTGATTTTCATTTATGCTTTCACACATGTAACTCAGGTTCTTCAATAAGTTCTTTATCTGCGGGGACAACCTTTCCTACTTCCAACAATGTCCTTCCTGATCATAGTACTGTGGAACTTATGAGGTGGAAGGTTTCTCATGAATCAAATAATACATACACCACAGAGCATTCACTCACTCTCTTAGGGGCTCCTCTTGGTAATGTCTATTCTTTAGTTAACACTCACAGATAAGCCCCACATAATGGAGATCATCCCTTTCTATCTGGCCAGTAGCTCTTTAGGGACCATTCCTGCTTCATTCTCAGTCCATATATAATTTGGAGAAATGACCTCACCTCTAGGTTGTGAAGTAAGCTTATGACCTAGGCCTGACCAATCAGATTCCATATCCCTCTTAAAACCATGATTGGTTCAGGGGTGACATGTGACTTAAGCCAGTCCAATGAGAGTCACCCCTGGGACTTTGGCTGGAACTACTGGGACCATTAGCTGAAAGGAAGATGTATGCCTGAAGCTACTAGCATACAACTTTGCCACCACACCGGGAAAAATCTTCTGAGAAAGGAGCTAACATGGAGGAAAGCAGAGTCAAGATGGAAAGACATAGAGATAATACAATGACATTGTTTCAATTCTGGATCCAGCTCTCTCTGAATGCCTTCAACTCACCCAGTTATATTGGTCAATAAATCTTTTTTATCCTTTAAACTACTCTGGGATAGGACTTCTGACTAATGCACTTAAATAATTATACATACTTTTGGCTTCTAAAGCCTGAAAACTACTACAAAACACAAAATTTTCTATTACCTACAGCTCTGTTAATAATGGAATTTATTATTTTCCAATTTCGAAATAAGTTCCTTAAGTGTTTCACCCAAAAGGACTTCCCTCTGTTTGAGAATCATCTGAGCCAGATCAGGGAAGATTCTTTCTCTCTGGGCCTGATTAAATCTAATTTGTTAAATCACTTTGCAAATGAAATTTCAGGAGAAAGAAATCGATCAGAAAGTTTCACACACCCTGCTGAAACCAAACCAAACCTGCTGCCATCGGTCAATTCTGACATAGCAACACTTTAGGGCAGAGTAGACCTGCCCTCAGAGGATCCAAGGCTGTAAATCTTTATGGAAGCAGAATGCTTCATCTTTCTCCCATCACGGCGGGTAGGTTCTAACTACAGTCCACTTGGCTACCAGTAAAATACTTTTAACCACTGTCCCACCAGAGATCCTATCATTCAATATAAAATATAATGCTCAATAATCCTTCAATATCATCTTCTTAGCATTCAGTACACTGCCTAAAGGTAGAAAATGTCAATTATTCAAGCAGTCTTGAACCCTAAGCTTGATTGTTCATTCATGGTGGGGACAAATAACATTGGGTGGAGTGTCTGGCACCTTAAGCTGAATCTCTATAGGGAATTTCTGGGTCACACAGTGAGGAGGGGCTCTGACCTTTTATTACATTCCCTGCAATTGAAAGCAGAGGAGAATTTTACTCATAAACACTTTTAAATTTAATCCCTTGAAATTTTGTTTGGTTGAAGTCCTCATCAGGGGAATCCAATTTGAGTTTATACAAAAGGACTGACTTCCTCTAAATATATTAAGGCAACAATTCTCAGTCTGACTCAGAATCACTGGGGACATGTTGTTGTCAATACTTTCAAACACTGATTTGTCAAATTGATAACTCTTCATTGCGGGCTTCTTTTGTTTTTTGTATGTTTTTATTTTTTTAAGAAAATAGTTTTAGACTCAGAAGTTGTTGCAAAACCAGTAGAGTTCCCACATACCCCTTACCAGCTTCCTCCAATGACAAAACCAGGAAATTTACCTTGGTATAATATTATTAACTAAATTACAGACCTTATTCCAGTTTCACCCAGTGTTACATGTACTCATTTCACCCACGGCATTTTTAAAAAAACACAGATATCTGTCCCCACCTCCACCTCAGATTCTGACCCAGTTGGTTTGGGATGAAAGCTGACCATGAATATTTTATAAAAATTCCCCCAGGTGACTCTATAGCCAGGGTTGACAATTACTGGATTAGAGAGAGACGTATGTTCAGTAAGGTGAGATAGCAAAATTCCTAAACAAAATGGAACTAGAATATATTCTTTATTTTCATTCAGAGTAATCTGGCAGAAATTCTACAAAGTGTGCAATAACGTTTGTCCTATATCCTTAAACCAACCCAAACCCACTGCCATAAATTTGGTTCTGACTCATAGCAAACCTCTAGGACAGAGTGTAGCTGTCCCATAGGGTTTCCAAGGCTGTATATCTTTGCAGAAGCAGACTCCCTCATCTTTCTTCCATGGAGTGGCTCATGATTTCAAACTGCTTACCTTTTGGTTAGCAGCCAAATGCTTTGACTGCTGCACAACCAAGGCGCCTTCCTACACCTTAGGTGCTCCACAATCTAAGAATGATTATAAATTTGTAAAGGAAAAGGAAAAAGTCTTCACATGACAGTTCTTTAATCCATTCCAAGCCCCAGTGAGAAGACTTCCTCAAGGATTCCCCTAAAACCCTGATATACTATACATCCCCTGATATACTATACACCACTTGTCCATCAGTTTGTTGTACTGTGGTAGGTTGCATGTTGCTGTGAGGCAGGAGGCTATGCCACCAGTATTTCAAACACCAGCAGGATCACCCATGGTGGACAGGTTTCAATGGAGCTTCCAGACTAAGACAGACTAGGAAGAAGGAAGGGCCATTCACATCTCAAAGAATTGGCCAGTGAAAACCTTATGAATATTAGTGAAACACTGTCTGATACATTACTGGAAATAATTATGAATAGCTCTGAAATATTGTCCAATGTAGTGCCAGAAGATGAGCCCCTCAGGTTAGAAGGCACTCTAAATCAAAAATGGGCTCAGGCATAGCAAGGACTGTGAGGCTGGCACAGGACCAGGCAGTGTTTCGTTCTGTTGTACATAAGGTCGCTATGAGTCAGAGCCAACTCGATGGCACCTAACAACAACACAACATGTGATGTTGCCAAGTTCAAGATGTTTGGACCAGCAGTAAACAGTAAACACAGAATGCAGGAGCTGTGGCTTGGTCATTTGAGTTATGTGGACAAAACACCATAGCAGGCACATGGAAAGAAGTCTAGGATACTATCAGCTTTCCAGATCCTAGTGCAGGGCCCTCCTGGGGCCCGACTGCACTCTTGCTTTTGGGTTCCATAAGTCACCTTACATCCCTTTAAGAAAATCACTTTTGGCTTAAGTAAGATCAAGTTGGTTTCTAATGTCTCAGCCAAAGAGCACTAACTAATACACAGGATTTTCCAATAGCTGAATTTATCACCATTTCTCAAACACATCATGCGCTTCACTCTTCTGTGCTTTTACCCAAGCTATTTCCTCTGGCTTGGAACTCAGTTTTTAAGGAGTGCAGCCTTGTTCATTCATCTCTGATTTCCTAGAACCCAGTTTAGTGTCTGGAACAAAGTAGGTTCTCATTTACTGCAATAGACAATAATGGTCCCCCAAAAAAGTCCATGTTCTAATCCCCAGAACCTAAGAATATTTTACTTTCCATGGCAGAGGGAATTTTGCCGATGTGATTAAGTTAAGGCTTTTGAGATAGAGAGACTTTTCTTGATTATCTGGGTACTCACAGTGTGATCACAAGGGTCCTTATAAGAGCAAGGCAGGAGAGCCAAAGGGAGGAAAAAGGGCATGTTTCCATGGAACCTGAGGTTGGTGTGATGTGCTTGGAAGATGGAAGAAGGGGGTCCAAACCAAAAAATACAGGTGTCCTTTAAAAGCTGGAAAAGACAAGGAAAAGGATTCTTCTCTGAAACCTCCAAAAGGAACACACCCCTGCCAACACCTTAATTTTAGATTTCTGATCTTCAGAAGTTTAAAAGAACAAGTTTGTGTTGTTTTAAACCATTATATCTGTGGTGATTAGCTACAGCAGAAATAGGAAACCAATACACTTATAGTTCACGGCTGGTTTATTAAATGGTTGAATGAATGAAGGCATAAACAATGCTTTCTGTAGAGCATTTTCCTGCTATTATCCCTGATATAAACTGAGCTACTTGAGGTCTAGCTGATGACTCTACCGGCTTCCTGTCCCAGCCTTTGTAACTGCAACCTCACCTCATTCAATTGACCCCTAAACAGCTACAAAAAGCTAATGTGCTCCTCTTTGGAGTATGAAAGGAGGCCATCCTACCACCCTCCACCTGTGAAAGGATTCCTATGCTGCACCCAGATCAGTGTCTGCTTGTCTGTGACAGGTTGGAATATAAATAAACAAAATAGCTCTGTATAAGAGACCAAAGGATGAACATTTTCCTCCTGTGAAGTCAAATTGTGGTTATCTCTGAGAGATGGAATTTTAGGTAATTGCTTCTCTGTGTTTTTATAATTTTTTACACTGAATACATATTCTTATAAATAATAAAATAATTCAAATAATTTTCATTCTGGAAAAACATCCTCTTTACTATGCCTTTAAAACGTGCTCCACATTTATGACTGTTCTGCCTCAGGAAAATAAGTCAACAACTTACAAGAACCATCTTGCTTGCAAAGGAAGTTCATATTAAGATAAGACTTGAGTGTTATATGAAATTATACATAATGTTTTTCTCTGACTGTCTCCTCAGATTGCAATCATCATCCACAGTCAAAAGAGGGATCTGCATGTTTGTGTGTGTGTGTGTGTGTGTGTGTGTGAAAGAGAGAGTGAGAGAACTGGGGTGGGTGAGAAGGGGAGCAATAGACTCTGACCAGGTCTTTTTCCTCAGCAAAGGTGGTTGTGACATTATTTACTAGTTTTAATTTATTTCTAGGCTTAGCAAGCTTTTCTGCAAAGGACAAGATTTAAAATCTAAATATTTTAGATTTGGGTGGATATGCAATCTCTATCACAACTACCAAACAGTGTTTCTTTGCTATTCATAAGGTTTTCCCTGGCCAATTCTTTGAGAAGTGGACGGCCTCTTCCTTCTTCCTAGTCTGTCTCAGTCTATAAGCTGGGCTGTTACCTGTGCACCAGGTGCATCTCGCTGGGTTTTAAACACCAGAGACTCAGCCTCAAAACTCACATCTACGTGTCACCACAGTAGGACAAACTGACAGACAAGTTTGTCTTGCTGTTGGAGACCTCTTGTATCACCTCCACCTGGGTCCCTATGGCTGACTGTCCCTCTGTCTGGCTTCCTGGCTTTTAATCCCCTTTCTCCTGCTCTTCCCACCTGCTACTTTGGGCGTCCCTGAGTTGTCTTCCCTCACCTGTAACCCTGGGGCTGACTGTTCTTCTGTCCGTGTTCCTGGCTTTTATCCCCTTTCTCCTGCTCTTCCAGCCTGCTACTCCGGGCAGGCCTGAGTTTCCTCATTGCTTGGTTCTACAATCAATGCCAACGGAAGCAGCAGTCAGGACATTAGATGACGTGTAGCATTGGGAAAGTCAACTGCGAAGGAACTGTTTCAAGTGCTGAGGAGCAAAAATATCTCCTTGAGGACTAAGGTGTGCCTGACACAAGCCATGATATTTCCAATCGCGTCATATGCATGTGAGAGCTGGACAATGAATGAGGAAGACCGAAGAAGAGTTGATGCTTTTGAGTTGTGGTGCTGGCGGAGAATGCTGAAAGTACCACGGACTGCTAAAAGAACCAACAGATCTGTCCTGGAGGAAGTGCAGCCAGAATGCTCCTTGGAAGCAAGAATGGCCAGACTTCGTCTCACCTATTTTGGTCATGTTGTAAGAAGGGACCATTCCCCGGAAAAGGATGTCATGCTTGGTAGGGTAGAGGGTCGTCATGCTTGGTAGGGTAGAGGGTCGACAAAAGAGGGGGAGGCCTTCAACGAGATGGATTGACATGGTGGCTGCGATGATGGGCTCAAGTATAGCAGGGATTGTGGGGCTGGCGCAGGATCGGGCAGTGTTTCGTTCTGCTGTGCATGGGGTCACTATGAATCGGAAACGACTCTACGGCACTTAACAACAACAACAACAACATCACAACTACATTGTCATTATACTATGAAAACAGCCATCAACAACATGTAAACAAGCAAATGTGTCTGTGTTTCAATAAAACTTTATTTATGGATACTGCAACTTGAATTGCATGTAATTTCCATGTGTCATAAAATATCATTTTTTTTTTCCATCCATTTATAAAGGTGAAAATCATTCTCAGTTCATAAGCCATACTAAAACAGGTGGCCAGTAGTCTGGGTCCATGGGTCATATTCTCAGTTCATAAGCCATACTAAAACAGGTGGCCAGTAGTCTGTGTCCATGGGTCATAGTTTACCAATTTGTGGTTTATATCTCCTTTTTAAAAAAAAAAAAAAAAAAGTAGATTTTCACTCTCAATTAACTATGTAATAAAGAGTTGTCTTTATATAAATATAGCTCTGTTATTTTTAGAAACATACATCAAAGCTATTGCTTTAATTTTTTATTGTACATATAATATGATTACACTAAAATATTTAGAATTTTTATATGATTAATACCTATTGGCAAAAAATATTCTTTTAATTTTTAAAATATATTGTCTAATAAAATCCCTGGATAAGACTCTTAAAAATACCTGTTAGATTAATCTATGGTTAAATAAATGGGTAGACAGGGTGAATGATCAGGTATGTCTAGGCAAAAGGGAAAACACCTATGACCATATATAAGGTTGGCAGGTGATGTTTCTGCATACATATTTGTATGTGCTATAAGGATCTACATATAACTAGAACTAACAGGGGACAAAGTTATGGTAACATCTTAGACACAGTCAACCACCCTGATGGAGTAAGTTGTTGGACCTATGGGCTCAGGACCCTGGTCACAGGGGACATCAAGCCCAACTGGCATATCATACTACACAAAAACATTGTTCTACACCCTACTTTGATGAGTAGCAACTGGGGTCTTAAAAGCTTACAAGTGGCCATCTAGATCCAACAATGTGTCGGTCTCTCATCATCCAGAGCAAAGAAGAATGAAGAATGTTGACAAAAGGTTCCCCAGAGCAAAGACACATGGAAACAATCTGTCTATGGGACTAGTGGACCATACAAACCTCAGCCTATATGACCATAAGACCAGAAACACTAGATAGTGCCCAGCTACCACTCTCAACCACTTGGAAAGGGATTGGTGCAGGATATCCTGGATAGTGTGGGAAAACAATGTGGAACAAAATTCAAAATCATAAAAGACCAGGTTTTCTGATCTGATAGAGCCTGGTGAGACCCCCCAAGACTACGGCCCCTAGTCACCTTTCAGGTCTGGAATTGAACTCACTCCCTTGGCTTCTAACCAAACAATAGACAGGTATATAGGGTGAACATTTACATCAGGTAGATACACTCCTTAGAACAAGCAATCGTGAGAGAACAGAGGGCAGTATTTGCATAGGGAAATAGCTCAGGGGGCAGGAATGTTTAGGAAAGAAGGACACAGGGAAGAGGTAACTACAGGAGGAAGTGCGAAGAGAGCTGTTACATTGTGGGGAATTGCAGTTAATGTCATGAAATAAAGTGTGTATGAACTGTTGTATGGAAAATGAATTTGCTCTGTAACCTTTTACCCAAATCACAATAAAATTTAAAAATATGTATCTGTTAGAAATAATACATGCTATGTGATAAGATGTGGCAAAAGTTAACCCAAGTTTTTGAGTTGTAACTTAGCTATGCAACTATTATCCACTTAAGTTGTTGTTGTTGTTGTTATTTGCCGTCGAGTCGGCCCCGACTCATAGCGACCCCTCCTTGGGTTTCCGAGGCAGTATCACTACGGAAGTAGGATTGCCCAACCTTCCTTCCGAGGAGTGGCTGGTGGGTTTGAACCGCCAGCCTTCTGGTGAGCAGTCAAGTGCCTTAGCCACTATGCTACCAGAGTGAACTTGAAATGTTAAAACAAGAATGCCCCAACTGGCAGCAGCCATGGGAGATAGAATTTCAACCAAGAATTGACTCTTCCCACTAAAGTTGACAAACTTGGATCCCTGCATTACTACTACAAGGGCAGAATGCTGATCTCCCAGATACAGAAGACAGAGTGCTCAAATTAGAGAAAGACAGGAAACAGCAGGACTCAGCAAATAGAGAGGTAGGTCATTCCTAGGGCAATTAGAAATTAGTGGCTAGCACTCTGCAAAGTATATTGGAGGTAACAATACTCCTTAGAAGTACAATTGATAAATATTGGACTCTAAGTGAACTTTGAACAGATTCATAAGCAGATTAAAAATGAATGGCCAAATAAAAGGAAGGAAGAACCTAGGGAAGTAATACCCATAGTTAATATGCTTTGACAGATTGTATAGTGTGTGGTTCAAGTTCTTGGACTTTGGAGCCAGACTACCAGGGCTTGAACCCCACCTGTGCCATCTGCTAGCTGTGTGACTTAACCTTCCATGACATCTCTCATCTACAAAATGGGGATTGTAATAGCATGTCTCCTGAGGTCTTAGAACAGGGCCTGGCATAAAGTGAGGGCTATATAAGTATTAGCTACTACTATTACAACTTTTGATACACTTATTTCATGCCGGACACTATCAAGATCATGAGGATTCACTCATTTCATTCTCATGACAATTCTGTGAAGGACACAATTATTTCTCATTTTACTTATGAAAAAAATGGAGACATAGAGAGGTTAAATAATTGCCCAAGAGTTAGTAAGCATTTGAGCCAGACTTAAGCTCAGTCTAACTATAGAGCCAAAGCACTTCACTGTCTCTCAGTGGACAAGTATGGCTCAAGACAAGCATGACCAAGAAACATCATGCCAACTCTTCTCTCAACTCCAAACTGCCCCTTCAACATCTCCATTTGGATGTTAGGAAGCCTTTTTTCTAGGAGCTCTGGTGGCATAGTGCCTAAGGCATTTGACTGCTAACCAGAAGGCTGGAGGTGCAAACCCACCAGCCACTCATCGGAAGGAAGATTGGGCAATCTACTTCCGTAGAGATACTGCCTCGGAAACCCAATGAGTCGGATTCAACTCTGCAGCGAGTTTGGTTTTTGTATTAAACTTTGTTTGTTGTTGTTATGTACCGTCGAGTTGGACCCGACTCATAGTGACCCCTCCTTGGGTTTCCGAGGCAGTATCACTATGGAAGTAGATTGCCCCATCTTCCTTCTGAGGAGTGGCTGGTTCAAAATGAGCTCCCAATATTTCTACAAAACCCACTCCTGCAGTCTTCTCCATATTAGTTAATGGTAACTCCATCTTTTCTATTGTTCAGCTCCAAAACTTTGGCATCATCCTTGAATTGTCTCTCTCATATGGCACATCCAATCTGTAAACAAATTCTGGTTAGCTATGACTTCTAAATACATCCAGAATCTGACCATATTTCACCCTTCTACTGCTACCACCCTACTCCAGCTACCCTTGCCATCTCTTGCCTTAATTACTACAGTAACCACTAACATGTCTCTCTGTTTTCATCCTCCATCCTCTCCTCAGCCCCTCAGTCTATTCCATGGCCAGAATTTCTTTTCTTTTCTTTCTAAATACATTTTTTTTGAAATGTAATTCATGTACAGTGAAATATACAAAACTAAAGCAACATGGGTCAATGCATTTTTTCAGAATTTCTTTTCTTGACTTATTATCTCTTGGTACCATTAGCCTCCTTCTATATGTTTTACTTATTTGTTTGCTTATTGTGTGCCTGCTGTACTAGAATATGTTTCACCAGGGCAGGAATTTTGTCTGTCCTATGCACTGTTAAAATGTAGGTATTTTCACATCACTCTTCCACTTAAAACCCTCCAATGGGGTGAGAGGGCTTCAAAAGGTTCCCCTTGCACTCAGAATAAGTGTCAAAATGCTTTCAACCACAAGCAAGCTCTGCACACTGCCACCTTTGGCTTTCCCATCATGCTCATTCTGCCTGGGACTCTCTTCTCCGCATAACTTCAAGACTTCCTCTTTTTTCTTTTTTTTTCCAGTCCTTTACTCACATGTCACCATTTCAGTGATGCCTTCCCTGGCCACCAATTCAAAATTCAACCCTCATCCCACACACGACACTTCCTTTTCTCCTATTGTATCTTATTTTATTAGTAATATTTATCATCTTCTATATTTTGTTTTATTTCATTTACATTATTTATGATCTGACACCTCTACTAGAATATAAGTCTCCAGAAGGCAAGGGCCTTAGTCTGTTTTGTGCACTGTTGTATCTGCAGTCCCTAAAAGACTCCTTGGCATTCAATCAATATTGGTTGGATGAATGAATATATGAATGAATGAGTGAGGAAATAAATTAATGAATGATCAATCAATAATTAAAGAGATAGAAATGAATAAATGGTTTACACCAAGGGCCAAAGTGGAGCTTCTTCTTGAATATGAGATAAAGAATTGAACTGCCTTAATTATCCAGGCAAAGATGAAGAAGCCAAAATCCAGAGAGCAGAAACTGGCTTGTCTGTCTCAGACAGCACCCAGCATCCTTTCCACATACTGACTCCTTTTCAGCAAGAACCAGAAAAGGAAGAGAAACAAATCCACTTTGACTGCAATGATCCAGTCCCTATAAAGTGGTTCAACTTCTGTTATATTCTCCTGCATTTCATAATCAGATAATTCATTCATCCTGCTGTGAGAAGGAGCATGTAAAAAGGAGTAGAGAGAAATTGGGGCTCCCTCCCCAGAACTTTCCTGAGAAGGTACATAAGTAGGAAGAAGTTCTTGTTCTACGAGCCAAGTCAAGATAATGGAAAGAGGAAGAGTAGATGTTCCTTGATATAATAAATTATCCTAAAATTTCCCAAAGAAAGGAAATCATGCTGATTTCCCCATTCCATAATGATGGCTCAGACATTCTCAGTTTAGCCTTTTTTATTGCTCTATAATCCTAAGTTAAATAATGCTACCAGACATTATTATAAATAGATTTCTGGACTGGCTGGACCCAAACAATAATTGCAGTCAAGATATTGGTCCTTAAAATGAATAATAAGAAGAATAAGATCATGCAACATTAATTAAGCACTCATCATATCTCAGGCACCATCCTGAAATCTTCATAAATTGCATCATTTAGGCCTTATTTGGACTTAGAGAGGTTAAAAAACTCATCTAAAGTTGCACAGCTAATGAATAATGGAGTGTGAATTCAAGCCACTTCCACCTGGTACTGCCTCCTAACTTCAAAATAAGGTAAGCTCAGATGTCTTCCTTAGATGTTTTTGTATCTGAGCATGCATGATACATGTTACATTCACACTCTCACCAAATGTCTCCTCCCAAACCAATATCATCCCAAACTCCATTTTTATAAATTAGATGATCTGCAAATTAAGGAATTTGGCAGCCAGAATACTCCTTAAAAGCAAGAATAGCCCAACTTTGTCTCTCATACTTTGGTCATTGTGGTAGTTATGTTTGTGTGTCAATTTGGCTGGGCCTGGTTGAGTGGCTAGGCAGCTGGTGGTAGTTATTCCCCATGATGAGATTGGCAATCAGGTCCATGGTGGGATATACCACAAGCAGCTGAGTAGCTGCCTTAGGGATGTGGTCTGCTTCTTGTATATAAGGAGAAGCCTTGGGAATGGTCTCTAGCTTATGGCATGCCTGGACCCTGAATGTAGGCGTGTCATTGTTCAGCAGTCTGCCATGCTCTGCCGACCTTGGGACTTGCAATGGACTTAAATTAATGGCTTGCCATGTGGTTTGGTAACATCAGGACTGTGCCTTTTTACTTGTCAACCTTGGGCTTCTCAGCCTCAGCAGCCAGCAGCTGTCTGAGTGAAGAAACACCTCTAGCTCCAGTGGGCCAGCAGCAGGAGGCAGAGCTGGACCCCAAGGTTGAGGGGCTTTCACCCAGCCCCTAGAGCTTGGCACTTTGAACTTGGACTTAAAACCTCCAAAGTATAAAAGCATAAACTATCTGTTAAAGTCATCCCATTTGTGGTATATTCTTGACAGAGTGGCAGTAGGTAACCAGAACAGTCATGTTGTCAGAAGAGACAAGTCCCTGGAAATATCATGCTTGGTAAAGTAGAACCAAAAACCAAACCCCCTGCCATTGAGTCAGATCCGACTCATAGCGACCCCTCTTTGGGTTTCTGAGGAGGTATCGCTACAAAAGTAGATTTCCCAATCTTCCTCCCAAGGAGTGGCTGATGGGTTTGAACGTCCAGCCTCCTGGATAGCAGCCAAATGCCTTAGCCACTATGCTACCAGAGTTCCTTTGGTAAAGTAGAGGGTCAGCAAAAAAGGGGAAGCCCCTCAAAGAAAAGTATTAACACAATGATCGAAATGATGGGCTCAAGCATGGGAACAATTGTGAGGATGGAATAGGACTGGACAGTGTTTCATTTTGTTGTACATGGGGTCACTCTGTGTCAGAACCAACTCAACAGTATCTAACAACAACAAACAACAACAGAGTATGTGCAGAGAAGGTAAATACAGGAAATGAGAGATCTTGAAAATCATGCCATATAGAGAGTGCTGAAAGAATCATTGATATTCATTCTCATATGTATAACATTTGGACAAAAGGGGAAATAAAAACACTGTCTCGAATATTTTATAGGCATTTGTTTGAAAGAGAGAGCAAATTTACTCCGTGTTGTCTCCAAACAGCAATTGAATCAGCAGTGAATTGAAGTTATACAGAAGCTCATTTCAAATTAGACTGGTGGAACAATGTGAAAAATACAAAAAAGTCAGTGCAATAAGTAGAATTCTCATTCTGGCTTTGGCAGTGCACATGAATGATCCTGCGGGTTCCATCTTCCCACTGAATAATCATCAATGATGACACTGTCTTTGATACTCCACAACAACAAGAAAACCATGAGACCTAATCATGAAGCAGCATATGCCTTCTAGTTTCATTTGTAGGACGAAGAATAGATTTGGTGGTCTTGGTTAAGTAGGATTAAATTATGTTACAGAATACATGAAATATAAAGACATAATTAGTGCTACCAAAACAAAAGGGGGAGAGGAATGGTATAAATATAGAACTTCTTGTATATTATTGAAGTTATACCCTTCAGTTAGGAGGCAGTATAATTACCCTAGAATGTTATAAATGCAAGCTCTTAAATAGTAATGGAATCTATATATATATATATTACACAAAAGAAAAGTAGACGGGATCAAAATGGCTTACTACAATAAACCATCAAAACACAAAAGAAGCAGTAATAAAAGACAAAGAAAGAAGGCTTAAAACACAAATAACAAAATAATAGAAATAAGCCACATCTTGTGAGTAAATTATAGTGAATGCAAATGGACTAAATGCTCCAATCAAAAAGCAGAGAGTGGAAGAACGGATTGAAAAAAAAAAAGATCTATCTATAGGCTGTTTACAAAGGATACACCTTACACCCAAGCAAATAGGTTGAAAGTGGAAGGATGGAAATTAAAATATTTTATACAAATAAGGTTAGGCATTCCTACTTCCATTGTGATACTGCCTCGGAAACCCAAGGAGGGGTCGCTATGAGTCGGTGCTGACTCGATGGCAAATAACAACAACAACAACATACAAATAATAACCAAAAGAGAGCTAAGGTGGCAAACATCAGACAAAATTTGTTAAAAGAGATAATGATGGGCATTATATAGTGATAAAATGGTATCAATTAATCAAGAAGAGTTAACAATCATAAATACATATACACACAACATCAGAGCACCTAAATATATAAAGAAATACTGATGGAATTGAAAGGAAAAATAGGTAGCACTAAAATAATAGTTGCAGACTCCAATAACCACTTTCAATAGTGGACAGAACATCTAGAAAGAAGACCAACAAGGAAACAGGGAGCCTGAGTGACACTATAAACTAACTAGATTCAACAAACATATATAGACTTCTCCACCCAACAACAGCACAATATACATTCTACTCCAGTGTATATGGATCATTCTCTAGGATTGACCTATTAGGTCTCAATGCAAGTCCTGATGAATTTTAAAAGATTGAAATCATACAAAGTTTTTCTTCTAAGCACAGCTGAGTGGAGCTGGAAATCAATAAAACAAAAACCTGGGAAATAAACAAACATGAACATTGAACAACATACTTTTAAATTACCAGTGAGTCAAGGAAAATAATTAAAAGAGAAATCAGAAATTTCTTAAAGTCAAATGAACATGAAACCACAACATATCAAAACTTATAAGACATCCCACAGGCAGTACTGAGAGGGAAATGTATAGCAATAAAAACCTATAATAAAAAGAAGAAAGATCTCAAATTAACAGCCTAACTTGACAACTGCAGGACCTAGAAAGAGAAGAGCAAACTAAGTCTGAATCTATCAGAAAAAAAAAGGGAATAAAAAAGATTAAAGCAGAAATGAATAAAATCAAAACCAGAAAAAAAAAATCAATAAAACCACAAGTTGATTCTTCAAAAAGATCAATGACTTGACAAACCTTTAGCTAAGCTGACAGTGAAGAAAAAAGAGAGAGAGAGAGAGAGAAGATGCAAATAGCCAAAATAAGAAACAAAAGAGGGAACATTAAAACTGACCTGATAGAAATAAGGAGAATTATAACACAGTATTATGAACAACATAATAGTCTTTCATAATTCTCTGGTGGCATAGTGCCTAAGGCATTTGGCTGATAACCAGAAAGCTGGTGGTTCAAACTCACCAGCCACTCCTCAGAGGGAAGGTTGGGCAATCTACTTCTGTAGTGATACTGCCTCAGAAACCCAAGGAGGAGTCACTATGAGTCGGATCCGACTCAATGGCAGTGCATTTGTGTATCATAAACAACTATATGCCAACAAACTGAAGAAACCAAAAAAACAAACTCACTGCTATTGAGTCAGATCCAACTCACAGTGACCCCTCCTTGGGTTTCCAAGGCAGTATCACTATGGAAGTAGATTGCCCAACCTTCCTTCCAAGGAGTGGCTGGTGGCTTTGAACCGCCAGCCTTCTGGTTAGCAGTCAAGTGCTTTAGGCACTATGCTACCAGAGCTTTCACAAGAGGAAACAAAAAGTCTAAACAGACCCATAATATGTGAAGAAGTCAAGTTAGTGATCAAAAACCTCCAAACGACAACAAAAAAGTCCTGCCTGGACCAGATGCCTTCACTGGGGTAGTCTACCAAACATTTAGAGAAGAATTGACACCAATATTGTTTAAACTCTTCCAAAAGACAGAGGAGGAAGGAATATTCCCTAATTGATCCTATGAAGCAAAAATAACCCTGACACTAAAACCAGACACCACAAGAAAATTAAAAAAAGACATAGGACAATATTTCTTATGAATATAGATGCAAAATTCCTCAACAAAATACTACTGAAAAGAATCCAAGAGCATATTAAAACAGTCGTACACCATGATCAAGTGGGCTTTATTCAAGGAATGCAGGGGTAGTTCAACATTAGAAAATCAAATCAATGTAATACACTACATCCATAGAACAAAGGAAAAGAACCACATGATCGTTTCTAAGGATGCATGTAGTAGTTAAGGTTGTCTGTCAACTTGGCTGGGCCATAGTTTTTGAGTGGCGTGGTAGCTGGATATAGTTATTCTCCATGATGAGGTTGTAACTGCTGTGAGCATCTAATCAGTTGAAGGGGAGTTGCCATTGGAGTGTAGTCTGCTTCCAGTATACATGGAGAAATTTTGGAAAAGGTCTTTAGCTTTTTGGCACATTCTGTATTCTGCATTTGGCCAAGTCTTTGTCTTCAGTTTCAAGACTTGAATGAGTGGCCTACCATGTTGTATGCCAGTTATTCCTGGACTTGAACCAGTGTCCTGTGTTTTGCCTGCTGATCTTGGGATTGTGCTATTTTACCTACTGATCTAGGGTTGGTCAACCTTACCAGCAAGAAGCTGCATGAGTTAAGAGAAGCCTCCAACTCCAGTGGGCCTACAACAAGAGGCAGAGCTGAAGTCCAAAGTCTAGGTAGGGGTCTTTACCCAGCCCCTGCTAGCAATCTGAATTTAGTCCTCTAGCCTCCTAAATTGTAAGAGAATAAATTACTGTTTCTAAAGGAATCTACTTGCAGTTATGTTTGTTATAGCAGCACTAAAGAACCAAGACAATGCAGAAAAAGTCCTTAATAAAATCCAACATACTTTATTGATAAAAACCATAAAGAAAATAGGAAGAGAATGGAAACTCCTCAGTAACATTCAGGGCATATATGAAAAGCCAACATTATAGTGAATGGAGAAAATTGGGAGTTTTCCCCTTGAAACTAGGAACAAGACAAGAGTGCCTGCTCTTGCCACTTTTATTCAATATTATATTAGAAGTCCTAGCTGGAGCAATAAGAAAAGAAAAAGAAATAAAAGGTATCCAGATTGGGAAAGAAGAAGTAAAATTATCTCTATTTGCAGTTGACATGAGCCGCTCCTCAGAAGGAAGGTTGGGCAATCTACTTCTGTAGTGATACCACCTCGGAAACCCAAGGAGGGGACACTATGAGTAGGGTCCGACTTGATGACACATAACAACACAACAACATGGTCTTATGTATAGAAAATATAAAATTGTCCACAGGAAAATTTGTAGAGCTAATAGAGGAATTTAGCAAAGTTGCAGGGTACAAGACCAAGAAACAAAAACCAGCTGGGTTTCTATATACCAACAATGAGAAATCTGAAAGGGAAATAATTCCATTTATAATAGCATCTAAGAGAATAAAACGATCTTGTTAGGACTATTGAGTTGGTTTCAACTGATAACAACCCTGTGTACAACACAATAAACTACTGCCCAGTCCCGCACCATCCTTACAATCCTTGCTATGTTTGAGAGTATTGTTGCAGCAATTGTGTCAATCCATTTCATCAAAAGTCTTCCACATTTTTTTGCTAACCCTCTGCTTTATCAATCATGATATCCCCCCTCCAGGGACTGGCCCTTCCCAATAACATGTCCAAAGTATATGAGACAATGTTTGTTGTTATTGTTGTTGTTGTGTACTGTCGAGTCACACCTGACTCATAGTGACCCCTCCTAGGGTTTCCGAGGCAGTATCACTATGGAAGTAGGATTGCCCAACCTTCCTTCCGAGGAGTGGCTGGTGGGTTTGAACCGCCAGCCTTCTGGTTAGCAGTCAAGTGCCTTAGCCACTATGCTACCAGAGCTCCATCCTCATTTCTAAGGAGCATTCAGGCTCTACTTATTCCAAGCCAGATTTGTTCATTCTTCTGGCAGTTCATGGTATGTTCAATATTCTTTGCCAACATCATAATTCAAATGCACCACTTCTTTGGTTTCCTTATTGATTGTCCAGCTTTCATATAACTATGAGATGACTGAAAATACCATGACTTGGGTCAGGCACACTTTAGTCCTCAAGTGATATCTTTGCTTTTTAACACTTTCAAAGAAGTCTCTTGCAGCAGATTTCCCCAGTGTAATACATCACTTAATTTCTTGACTGCTACTTCCATGGGCATTGATTGTAGATCCAAATAAGATGAGATCTTTGACAACTTCACTATTTCAATTATTCAGTATTTTTGTTTTCTTTATGTTGAGCTGTAAACCAAACTGAAGACTGTAGTCTTTAACACTTCAAAGAGGTCTTTTGCAGCAGACTTTCCCAATGCAATACGTCATTTGATTTTTTTTTTTTTCACTGCTGCTTCCATGAGCATGGATTGTCCATCCAAGTAAAATGAAATCCCTGACAACTTCAATTTGTTCTCCATTTGTCATGCTATTGCTTATTGGTCCAGTTGTGAGGATTCGTGTTTTCTTTATGCTGAGGTGTAATCCATACTCTAAGCTGTAATCTTTGATCTTCACCAATAAGTGTTTCAAGTCATCTTCACTTTCAATAAGCAAAGTTGTATTATCTGCATATTGCAGGTTGTTATTTAGTCTTCCTCCAATCCTGATGTCATGCTCTTCTTCATATAGTCCAGTTTCTAGGATTATTTGCTCAGCATATTGAATAAGTAATGATGAAAGAATTCAACCCTAACATATACCTTTCCTGATTTTAAACCAATAGTATAGTATCCCCTTTGTTCTGTTCAAATGACTACCTCTTAGTCCATGTACAGGTTCAGCACAAGCACAATTAAGGATTCTGGAATTCCAATTTTTCTCAATGTAGTCCATAATTTGTTATAATCCACACAGTCAAATGCCTTTGTATAGTCAATAAAACACAAGTAAACATCTTTCTGGTGTTCTTTGCTTTCAGCCAGATCCATCTGACATTAGCAAATTCCACGACCTCTACTGAATCCAGCTTGAATTTCCAGCACTTCCCTGTCTAAGCACTGCTGAAACCGTTTTTAAATTATCTTCAGCAAGATTTTACTTGTCTGTGATATTAAAGATATTATTCAATAATTTCTACATTCTTTTGGATTGCCTTTCTTTGGAATGGGCAAAAATATGGATCTTTTCCATTTGGTTAACCAGATAGCTAACTTCCAAATTTCTTGGCATAGACAAGTGAGTGCTTACAGCATTGCATCCACTTGTTGAAACATCTCAATTAATATTCTGTCAATTCGTGGAGGCTTGTTTTTCACCAATGTTTTCAGTGCAGCTTGTACTTCTTCCTTCAATAGTTTCTGATCATATGCTACCTCCTGAAATGGTTGAATATCAACCAAATTATTTTGGTACAGTGACTACATGTATCCCTTCCATTGTCTTTTAATGCTTCCTGCATCCTTCAATATTTTGCCCATGTTGTTATGAGGTGCTGTCTGTTCAGTTTTGACTCATAGTGACCCTTTGTACACTAGAACAAAACACTGCTTGCACCATCCTCAATTGTTGCCATGCTTGAGCTCATTGTCACAGCCACTTTGTCAATCCATCTCATAGGGGGTACCCCCATTTTTGCTGACCCTCTACTTTGCCTAGCATGATATCCTTCTCCAGGGAGTGGCCCCTTCTGACAACATGATCAAAGTTTGAGAGATAAAGTCTGCCCATTCTCACTTCTAAGGAGCAATCAGGCTGTACTTCCTCCAAGACAATTTGTTCATTCTTCTAGCAATCTATGGTATATTTTACCCATAGAACCTTTAATATTGCAACTCAAGCTTGAATTTTTTCTTTAATTCTTTCAGCTTGAGAAATGCAGAAGTTCTTCTTTTTGGTTTCCTAACTCCAGATCTTTGCACATTTCATTATAATACGTTACTTTGTCTTCTTGAGCTGCCCATTGAAGTCTTCTGTTCAATTCATCATTTCTTCCATCCACTTTAGCTACTCTAAATTCACAGGCATGTTTCAGAGCCTCTTCTGACATCTATTTTTGTCTTTTCCTTCTTTTTAAGGACCTTATGCTTCTTCATGTATGATGTCCTTAATGTCATCACACAATTCATCTGGTCTTTGGTCATTACTGTTTAATTTGTGAAATCTATTCTTGAGATAGTCTCTAAATTCATGTAGGATATACTCAAGATTGTAATTTGGCTCTTGTGGACTGGTTTGAATTTTCTTCATCTTCAACTTGAACTTACACATGAGCAATTGATGGTCTGCTTCACAATTGCCCCTGATGATGATATCTAGCTGATGATATCAAGCTTCTCCATCATCTTGTCCCACAGGTATACTCAGTTTGATTCTTGTGTATGCCATCCAGTAAGGTCCACACGTATTGTTGCTATCTATGTAGATGAAAAAAGATATTTCCAATGACTAGGTCTGGAAAATTTTATCATGTGGTCTCTGGCATCATTTCTATCATGAAGGCCTTATTTTCCAACCACTAATCCTTCTCTGAAAGGAGCTCTGGTGGCATAGTGGGTAAGGCATTTGGCTACTAATCAGAGAAACAGTGGTTCAAACCCACCAGCCACTCTACAGGAGGAAGATGAGGCAATCTACTTCCATAAAGATTTACAGCCTTGGAAATATAATGGGGTCACTATGAGTCAGAATCAACTCGATGGCAGTGAGTTTGGTTTTTTTTTTTTTTTTTTTTTTTTTGGTTTTGGATCCTTCTTGGTTTCCAACTTTGCCATTCCAATATCAATTTCAGATTGCAGAGGTTGGTAAAAAAAAAAAAAAAAAAAAACCTCTTCAGCTTCAGTTTCTTCATCTTTGACATTAGTAGTTGGTTTGTAAATTTGTATAATAGTCTTATTAACATCTTATTAACTGGTTTTCCTTATAGGCCTATGCATATTATCCTTTCACTGACAGGATTATACTTCAGGATAAATATTGAAATGTTCTTTTTAACAATGAATGTGATGTCTTCTTCTTCAATTTCCATTCCCAGAATAATAGATCACATGACTGTCTAATTCAAAATAGTCAATACCAGTGTATTTTGGGAGCTGTGGTAGCTTGGTGCCTAAGCCGCTTGTCTGCTAACCAGAAGGCTGGTGGTTCAAACCCACCAGCCACTCCTCAGAAGGAAGGTTGGACAATCTACTTCCTCAGTGATATCACCCCAGAAACCCAAAGAGGGATCACTATGAGTCAGGTCAGACTCAACAGCACATAACAACAACAGTTTATTTCAGCTCACTAACACTTAGGATATCTATTTCATTTTTTACAACTTCCAATTTTCTTATAATCACACTTTGTACATTTCATATCCTGATTACTAATGGATGTTTGCAGCTGTTTCTTCTCATTTTGAGTCATGCCACATCAGAAAATGAAGATCCTGAAAGCTTTACACCATCCACATCATTAAAGTCAACTCTACTTTGAAAATAAAACACCTAGGAATAAATCTAACCAAGGATGTGAAGGATTTGTACAATGAAAACTATAAAACACTGCTGAAAGAGACTAAAGAAAACTTAAATAAATGTAAAGATGTTCCATGTTCATGGATTGAAAGACTTAGTATTATTAAGATGTCAATACTACCTACAGATCCAATGCAATCCCAATCAAAATTCCAACAGCCTTCTTCACAGAAACAGAAAAGCCAATCCTCATCTTTATACAGAATGACAAGTGGCCCCAAGTAGCTAAACAATGTTGAAAGGAAATAACAAAATAGAAGAACACTTCTGATTTTAAAACATACTGTATAGCTACAGTGATTAAAATAGCCTGGTACTGGTATAACAAAAAATACATAAACGAATGGAATATAATTGAAAGTTCGGGGGAAAAACCCCACATGTTTATGGTTAACTGATTTTTGGCAAGGGTGCTAGGTCCATTGGATGGGGAATCTTTTCAATAAATAGTGCTGGAAAAATTGGGTTTCTACATGCAGAAAAGTGAAACAGGACACGTACTTCATACCATACACAAAACCAAAAAACTCAAACCCACTGCCATCGAGTCAATCCTGACTCATAGCAACACTCACTATAAATCTTTACAAAAGCAGATTGCGTCATCTTCCTCCTGCAGAGCAGCTGGTGGATTTGAACCACTGACATTCTGATTAGTAGCCATATGCCTTAGGTACTATGCCACCAAACTCCTTGCCACACACAAAAACTAATTCAAAATGGATTAAGGTCCTAAATGTGCCAACTAAACCCATAAAATTCTTAGAAGAAAATGTAAGGGCAATGCTATCAGGCCTAGCTTTTAACAATGGATAATCTAACATAAAGCACAAAGAGCAAAAGACAAAATAAGTAAATAAGACCTCATAAAAATTTAAAATTTTTGCTCATCAAAAGACTTTACCCAAAAAGTGAAAAGACAAAGTATCAACTAGGAGAATATCTTTGGAAACCATATATCCAATAAGAATCTAATAGCCAAAATAGATATAAAAAAAAAAACAAGTCTGTTCTGGAAGAAGTACAGCCAGAATGCTCCTTAGAAGCAAGAATGGCCAGATGTTGTCTCTCATACTTTGGTCATACTATCAGAAGAGACCAGTCCCTAGGGAAAGATCTGCTTGGTAAAGTAGAAGATCAGAGAAAAAGGGGAATACCCTCAATGAAATGAATTGACACAGTGGCTGTGATAATGGGGCTCAAGCACAGCAACAATTGTGAGCATGGTACAGGACTGGGAAGTGTTTTGTTCTCTTGTACATAGGGTCAATATGAGTCAGGCCAAGTCAATGGCACCTCTATTGGAGCAGCTGAGTAGCTGATTTAAGGATGTGGTCTGCGTCCCATATATAAGAAATAGTTTTGGGGAGAGTTCCGGCAAGATGGCGGACTAGGCAGAAAGATTGCACAGCCCCTCTTCAACAAAGAAAAGGGAAACCAATTAACACAGACACAGAAGATAATCGTGGAACCCTGACCCTTGAAGGGAAGGATACAGAATTGGACTAAACCCCAATTAGCAGAAGAATTTG
>NW_006921601.1:13139367-13143338 GCF_000298275.1 Orycteropus afer afer | reverse complement strand
AACGTGGTGGCATTGAGGAAGAGGAAGACATAGAGAGGTGCATGGGAGGTACAGACAACAAAGATGAACCCTTTTGCACATACAGTACTTTGTTGTCAGTGAAGGCAAGCACTGATATACAGGCAGATAGATGGGTGGACAGGCTGAACTATTAGGTATGTCTATGCAGGGGGCAGTGTGCCCAAGACCATGTATAGGGTTGGCAGACAATATTTCTACAAGTGTATTTGTATGTTCTGTAAGAATTCCCAGGTGTATAGTGGAGCTGACAAGGGACAAGGTTATAGTCACTTTTTGGCCACAGCCAGCCACCCAGAGGGAGGGAGTAGTTGGACCTGTGGGCTCGGGACCACAGTCACAGGGTACATCAAGCTCAATTGGTATAACATACTATACAAAAACATTGTTCCACCTCCTTCTTTGGTGAGTTGCAACTGAGATCTTAAAAGCTTGCACTCCAAGTAAAGTGATTTCCGCTCTTTCCACAGCCCACGTATACCACTGCTCCCTGCTCTTATTGTTAGGAAGTACCACTTAGGTCCTTCCACATCATCTCCACCCCTTCCCAGTCCAGCCCACCATGCTCATGAGCAAGAGAATCATATTCCTTCAGTTAGAGTCTGAATCCAGAGGCTGCCCTACTTTCAGTATTAATGAAGTTTTCTTTTCTTAATTGGTTCTTTTGTTTCATTTCAGTAAATATCGATTATAGATAAATGTGCACTTATACCACCACCTTTCCCATTAATCCCATTACTTTTGTAATAAAAAACAAACAAAAAGCCTTTTTCATTTTTGAAAATTAAATCCATTAGAGAAGATAAGTGATGGTAATTCCAAATCCAGGAAATGGGTTTTTCTACTGAACGATCTGGTTTTCTTCTGAGTATGTTATCACTGGGTTGTTTCCATTTTTATCCCATCTAGTTATAATGAGGTACCTGAAACTTCCCACTAGAGAGTGTTTTCAGCCTTTAACCTTCTCTGACAGCACATAATAAGCATTTAATAAGAGGAACATCTCTAAGTTTCCTGATCCATGCAATCCTCTCTGTACTGGGCTCCTCATCCTATTTATCGATTGTTTTAAAGTTAAAAGATATTTATGGGTGTGTCATTAAATCTAGTAGATTTCATCAAAGCTAGAGTTAGTTTATAGTTGATCTATGATGATTAATACAATTTAAGCCATATTTACAACTGAGTTAAGCCTGAGAATGATCTTCAAAATATTTTTAATCATTATTTCTAAATCTCCAAATCCAGCCACTTAGAACGTTAACAAAACAAAACAAAATGTTCCTAAAGATCATTAAAGATAAATGTTTGAAAACTTGAAAATTTTAACTGACATCTAAAGCAGAAATGCAATCTCTTTGATGTAGTATGAAAAAAAACTAAAACAAACCCACTGCCATGGAGTCAGTTCCCACTCATAATAACCCTCATTGGGTTTCTGAGGTGGTAAATCTTTGCAGAAATAGATTGCCCAGTCTTGCTTCCATGGAGTGGTTTGGTGGGTTTGAACTACCAACCTTCTGGTTAGCAGCCAGACGCCTTAGGCACTGTGCTACCACAGCTCCTGTAGTAAATTGTCTATTCTGTAGGAATTAGATTTTCACGTAAGGTGGAGATAAAACCATATATCTGAATAGAGGTGTCATTTCTTGTTTTTGTTTTGCCAAACAACTTGAAGAGGGACTGCTCTTCCACTTTTCAAATGATCTGACTTATTTCTTTGTCAAAGGACTACTTGGAATGTTAGTGGAAAAGAATCCATCTCAGCTGAAAGATGAGTTAGGTGCTGAAGCAAAATCTCATGGGATGGTACCATTGTCCAAGGTTATGGTCTCCTTTCCCGGTCTTGATTGAATCCATGATTCAAAGCTGGTGGACTGCAAAATCTCAAGACATTATGCATAAGCCAAAGGTCAAATTTAGGAGCTTGATGGCAACAACAACAACAACAAAGGTCAAATTTATTAATTTAGACTAAAAAAAATGGCTATCAAGTATACTGTAAACCCAAACTCACTGATAAGATCATTCTGACCCCATGGAAAATATATAATTGAATAAAATGTATTTTATTTACAGTGGAGAATATAACTCTCCTGTGAATACAATATTGCATCTGCTTCTTGTTTAATCAAGAAGCAAACGTAGAAATAAATAAGTAACATGGAAAGTATCTAATCCAGAGATATTTCATGCAAGGCACGACAAAACATGATAAAAAAAAATCTGCTCCATAATAAAGATTTAAGTAACAACCAGTCCTTTGTGTCTCCGCATATTCAATGTCTCTCCCCAGAATCAGTCTGTCTCCGTTCCCTAAACAGTACTAGACAAATGCTGCCAAAATCTTCCTCTTTGACTTCATACTTTGCATATTTCATGGAGACCCTCTCCATTCTTTTGACACATCCTTCTTTTAAGTATATTAATACTGTGAAATGCTTCTTTGTCTGTTTACAGACTAGAACGCTTTCTGTCATTTAACATGACCTGCATAGATATCATCTATTATGTATTGATTTATCAGTGTAACTCAGAATGCTGTGAGGGCTTAATAGTAACCACTATTCTGCACTGGGGTAGTCAACAACATTCACTAGTTCTAACTACCTTATTTTAAAGGTGCTCCTTGACTAATGGGTCTCTGTAGTCTTACCCTCACATGTTTGCACCGTGTAAAGGAAAGGTGAAAAATGGAGCTCAATCTTTCTTTCTTTCTTTTTTTTTTTTTTTTTCCTCCTTTCTTCACTGCAGATACTTTATGCCTTAGAAGTTTCAGGTTTCCCGAGGTTATTAGCAATCGCAGAATATCAAGAACAGGTTTTGGAGCTTTTGAAATTTTTCTTTTCTTGGGTTGTTCTGGTACTGCTGCCATGGAAACAGACATCTCATTATTTTTTAACAGGTCCATTTCACTTTAAATTAACTGAACAAAAAAAAAGCTTTCTGTGGTATGTGAACATAGCAAAATAATGTGACTTTCACTTGAATTAAACTTTGTTCACCACCACAAGTTTGGAAGCCTTTTTGAATCTTCCTGGATCACATGACTGCTGGGTACCATTTACATCTTAACAACTTGTACATGAACTCAGCTGGAAAAGCCCAGACATTCCCTTACTCCTATCAAAAAAAAAAAAAAAAAGAAAAAGAAAGAAAGAAAACTAATAGTACTTGGATTTGCCATCTGATAAAAGCATTTAATAAATAAAGCAAGTAGTACAAAGTAGTGATTCCCAAAATTTCCAAACATAAAACTTTCCCATAAATTTTCCCATAAAGGAAGGAATTTTTGTTCTGTTTCACGCCTGCCCCCCACCTTTTAGAACAGTGTCTGGGATTCGGAAAGTGAACGATATATATTGAATGGATGGGTGAATAAAACTTTCAGTGACCACGTAAATGATCATTTTGGCAATATTACTTGTTCAATCCAACAAAATCACTGAAGCACATATGAATTCCTGAACAGTCTGAAATCATTCCTTGCACCTCTTGTGGTCAGAAGCCCACAGATTGAAAACCCACTAGTAAGAAAGTTGATCTTATTTTCATAGAATCTTGGGATTAGAAAGTTATATAAATGTATCTAAAATTCTACTCATTGGATATTTGTCCCTTTTCAGACAACTCAAAGAATTCGTTACTCCTATAATATATGTCTTTCCATCGGTCCCAGGAAGAATTTTCTGAATTGTCTGAAAATGGACCATTTCAAGTAGTAGTGAAGCCCTCAAATAGACTGTGGATGTCATAAAGGCAGAAACATCTCTTGATTGCTAAATCCCAAGTTTCTAATACAGTGGTACCATATAGTGGGTACCAACGACAGAAGGCACTGCCATCGAGTTGGATCTGACTCATATCGACCCCTCCTTGGGTTTCCAAGGCGGTATCACTACGGAAGTAGATTGCCCAACCTTCCTTCCGAGGAGTGGCTGGTGGGTTTGAAC
>NW_006921601.1:13123203-13136157 GCF_000298275.1 Orycteropus afer afer | reverse complement strand
GCCACCAGATAGACATGTTTTGTCCTCCTTATAGATCAGTGCCCCAAGCAGCCATCAGTTAATCTATCCCTTAATTCAATTAGGACTCTCTCTCCAACCTCATTGCATGTGCTAAAACGATGACTAGTGCTTTTAGGACAAAGAAGAGATACATGACTGTCATCTGCTTCGTTGCTGTTGTTGTTGTTAGGTGCCAATGAGTCAGCTCCGACTCGTAGCAGCCCTATGTACAACAGAACAAAACACAGTCTGGTCCTCCACCAGCCTCACAATCCTTGCTATTCCTGAGCCCATAGTTGCAGCCAGTGTGTCAATTCATCTCATTGGGGGTCTTGCCCTTTTTTGCTGAACTTCCACTTTACCAAGCATGATATCTAGCCATTCTCTCTTGCAAGGAACATTCTGGCTGCACTTCTTCCAGGACAGATTTATTTGTTCTTCTGGCAGTCTGTGGTACTTTCCATATTCTTCACCAACACCGCAACTCAAAAGTATCAACTCTTCTTCAGTCTCCCTTATTCATTGTCCAGCTTTCACACGCATATGAGACTGAAGACTAGAAATCCATAAGCTAACATTATATGGAAAATATTTAAAAGTAAGTGAAGGAAAAACATATTCTGCAAAAATAAATTTGCTTCCCCTTAAACAAAACTTAAGATGATGTTTTAACTCAGATTTTTTAAGAGCCTTTACTATATTAATGTTATCATGAATTTCCTATACGAGGATTTAGAATTTCTCAAGCTTATATGGCTACAGAACCTTTATTCATGAAGGACTTATTAACATCAATTGGAACCAATATTTTCTACAAAACAGAATTTGGAAAGCACTATAAAGATTTTTTCCAGAATGAAACTGATTCATTAATTATTACCCTTCAAACATGCTCATTAAACGCCATTATTTGTCCACATTTTTGCATCCATCTCATATATCTCCACTTGATTCATAAAGATTTCACACACACACACACACACACACACACAGAGCCACAAACCCTGTCATTAGTGGCCACTGTAGTCTCAAGGGAGAATCCAACCTCATCTCTTCACTTTTCACTCAAAACTTTCATGGATATGGTGAGAGATACTCAATTACTAGTGGGTGTAAGTATCAACGGGAGGTGTGAAGCTTTTTAAAAGCTCTCTTCAGCACTGTGTTTCCTTTTGGATTATCACTGTTCTGTAGAATCTTTCTTTGGGGTCTCTACTGAATCCTCCCATGCAGTTGGTTTGCCAGGAGCTCTGGTAGCATAGTGCCTAAGGCACTTGACTGCTAACCAGAAGGCTGGTGGTTCAAATACACCAACCACTCCTCAGAAGGAAGGTTGGGCAATCTACTTCCATAGTGATATGGCCTAAGAAACCCAAGGAGGGGTCACTTTGAATCGGGTCTGACTCGATGGCACAGAACAACAACAACAGTTGGTATGGACATATCATGTTGGAAATACCTCCCTCCTGTGAAATATCCATCGTACACTCCTCTTTCTGCTTATGGTAAGATATCTAATGATAGTCAGGAAAATTACAGGGTAGACGTGAAAGGGTGGAAGTTGAAAAAAAATAGAAACAAAATGCCTGCACCAAGACTTTCCAGAGCAAGATATGCACCGCATTGTTTTTCCCACCTTGATTCAAGGGAGCCATGCTTTTGTACCCTTTGACGGTATGGAGGCATAACATCCCAGGAGACCACACACTACAGCTCTCAATCCCCAATTTTTCTTGGAATACTCCCATTTAGATTTAGATTGTCTTCTTATTTAGTCAACTTCTCTGGAGGTGTAGTGGATAAGGCATTTGGTTGCTAACCAGAAGGTCAGTGGTTCAAACCTATCAGCTGCCCTGCAGAAGGAAGATGGGGCAATCTACTGTCTTGGAAACCCAGTGTGTGTGGGGGTCACTATCAGTAGGAATTGGCTCCATGACACTGAGTTTCCTTTGGTTTGTTTTTTCCTTATTTAACAACTATACAATAATTTCTTCCTCTTTTTCTTCCTTTTGGTGCTCTCTGCTGGTTTCCTTCACCATCTGCTATGAGTATTGGCTACTCACAGCTGCATACTTCTTCAGAAAATTGCTTTCACTGATGACTGCCATGTTCCAGGAAATGCATAGATTACTCTTCCCCGGCCAGAGGCAGCTTCATCCAATGACTGACAGATACACGTATAAAAGCCCAGTCTTCTTGCCTCAAAGCAGGGAAACTTTGTGGAGCCATTCATGTTCTAGAGCTTCCCCCTTGTGATCTGGCTGAGACTACACTTTAACTGAATCCACATCTTTATCTGGCTTCCTCCCCTGGCCCATCTTGTTTTCCTCATTCCCTTACAAGTTTCTCCTGAGAATTCCTTCTCAGTCATTAGCAGAAGAATCCCCACCTCAGGCGCTCCTTTTACAGACTCTGATCTATGACATACTATACTCCCCTTTTGTCTGTTGCCATTTTATCAATTCTGACCCATGGCAACCCCACGTGTTGCAGAGTAGTCTGCGTTCTGTAGGGTTTTCAATGGCTGTGACTTTTTGGAAGCAGATTTCCAGGCCTTTCTTCCTAGGTGCTTCTGGGGTGGTTCAAACAGCTAACCTTTCAGTTAATAGTTGAACATTTGCACCACCATTGGACTCCTCCCTTTTTGTATAATTAGGTGGCTATTATACCATCCACCTTGGATTTTACAAGTCCAGATTCTGATAGGATCCTTGACTCATTTGTCTCTCTCCCTCAGGTCAATTGATAATCAAATGCAGTCCATTCTACTTCGTAACATTTTTCTAATCTTCCAATTCTCCAACTCCAATATACATAAGTATCAACTAGGAAAATGTAGACTCCTGGACCCACACATCAAAGATTTCCCTTTCATTTGGAATGGAAATCTGCATTGTTTCTCACATGTGTCCCCAGATGATTGTGAAGCAGAAACACACTTTTGAGAAACTCTTTTTAACCTCCCAAAGGCTCTATTACCTCTTCTATAACATGAATATAGGAGTTCTGGTAGCCACTGTAGTCTCGAGGGAGAATCCAAGTGGCCATATGTGTATATATATGTGTGTGTGTGTGTGTGTGTGTGTATGTATATATATACATAGGTGCTCTGATAGCATAGTGCCTAAGGCACTTGACTGCTAACCAGAAGGCAGGAGGTTCAAACCCACCAGCCACTCCTCAGAAGGAAGGTTGGGCAATCTACTTCTGTAGTGATACTGCCTCAGAAACCCAAGGAGGGTTCGCTGTGAGTTGGGTCTGACTCAACAGCAAACAACAACTATACATATAAACTCACATAGATTTGTCCATAGGATTAAATGATACAAGATTGAAAAAAAGACTTAACATACATCATCAGATACGTAGAAAGTGTTCAGTCTATGGAGGAGTGAAGGAATTGCTTGGTTTCCTGTTCTGTCTCTGCCACTAACTTTGGACCCAGATAAGTCTCTTTGTCTCTAGAATTCTTTGCCTGTCCTCACTCTTCCCATTTACCCAGGGCAGCTGGCATCACCCCAAGGTTTGGCTTCCACAGCCTCCCTTACTGGAGCTAGAGTTGGCCTTCCTCCATCTTTCTGGGGCAGGTCAATTCGAGCTGGTTTCCTCCCTTGAAAAATGAAAGAGACAAGAACTAACACTCATTGACAGCTTATTTCCTGCTGGGATTTTTTCATTTATTATTTCATTTTTTTCATTTATTATTTCATTTGACTCCCACAGTACCCTGTACATTTGTTTTAATTATGCCCATTTTTTCAGGTGAGAAAATTTAAACTGAGATTATTACATTGTGGGTTCAGAAGAAATTGATGACCACTGTAATGTCCAGAATTTGGAAGAGTCTCTATTCAGCTATAGCCGGGCTGCAGGGAACTAAAGCCTTCTCCTCAACTGCAGTCCAGAGCCTGATTTCAGGTAGGCTTATAAAGCTTAGGACTGCAAGCAGGCAAGCAAGCATGTTACAGAGGCAAGATAAATTGCTAGGTTATTATTTAGGGAAGATTAATGGTCAGCTTACTATTTTAAGGAAGATTGGTGGTCAGCTTATTATCAGAATGGAAACACACAATCCAGAGTGAGGCTCCTCAATTCTGAAAATTTCTGTTGGCAGGATGTGGGCCCCTAACTCTGGAAATTACTATTAACAGGGCTCTCAGGAAAAGGAAGGGGTAACTGGGTTCTCAGGGATTTTGGTTCAGATAGCTACTGGGTTCTCTGAGAAGGGTAGGGAGAAGTAGAAATGCTGTTATGCTGGAGTGCTTGTGAAATGGACTTTGCTGCAAAATGGAGTTTTTAATAAGTCATTACAAAATAGAATTATCTACTTCAATTACAATTCCACATGACCTTAGTACAGGTCTTCAAATATTTGTGCTCCCTATCCTCTTTAAGGGAGCTGGCTCTGGTGGTGTAGTGGTCAAGGCATTTTGGCTGTTAACCAAAAGGTCAGAGGTTCAAACCCTCCAATTGTTCCACAGAAGAAAGATGAGACAGTCTACTTCTATAAAGATTTACAGGCTTGGAAACCCAGTGGGGGTCACTATAAGTCAGAATCCACTTGATGGCAGTGAATTTGGTTTGTTTCTTTTTTAATTTTAAGGGGTCCCTGGGAGATGTAAAGGGAGCTCTGGTGGTGTAGTACCTAAGGCACTTGACTGCTAACCAGAAGGCTAGCTATTCAAACCCACCAGCCACTCCTTGGAAGGAAGGTTGGGCAATCTACTTCCATAGTGATATCACCTCAGAAACCCAAGGAGGGCTCACTATGAGTCAGATCCGTCTCTATGGCAGTGGGTTTTGTTTTCGGTTATGGGAGATGCAGATGGTTACCATGCTTGATTGCTAACCAGAAGGTTGACAGTTCAAGTCAACCCAGAAGTGTCTCAGAAAAAAGCCTGGGGATCTACTTTGAAAAAAAATCAGCATTCAAAATCCTATAGAGCACAGTTCTACTCTGACACATACGGCATCACCAGGAGTTGAAGTCAATGTCAGAGTCAACTGCAGAGCAAACTGCTTTGCTTTCTTTAGTTGTTGTTGTTGTTGTTGTGTGCCGTCGAGTCGGCCCCGACTCATAGCGACCCCTCCTTGGGTTTCCGAGGCAGTATCACTACGGAAGTAGGATTGCCCAACCTTCCTTCTGAGGAGTGGCTTTCTTTAGGGTGACACGTAAACGTTTCTTATAAGTTTAAATAGTTATGTAATATGTACTTTCCACTATATCATAAATATTGACATTTTAAACTATTACATTGCTCTTCTAAATATACCCATTGGAATCTAAATACCACAACAATTCAATAATAACATCATCCATTTTAAAAATATAAGAAAATGTTCTTTTTTAACTGTCAGAAATTTTACATTGTTTTTTTTTTCCCCCTTGAATTTTATCATAATGCATTATATTTTGAGCCTGGAAGTCTTTTATATATTCCATTTGTCAGGCAGGAACACGGCAAGTCAGGCGGGTAAAGGATTGAGCTAGAAAAAATTACAAACTGACCAACCATACAAGAAGAAATTAGAAACTGGCCAATCAGGAAAGAACCTAATCGCAGCCCTTGTCGAACCTGGATGCAGATAGCCCTTTGTTCCCGGAACCAACACAAGCCCTCTCCCCTCCCTTAAAGGCTATAGAAAATCCCCAACTATTTCCCCATATTATGCTTATGAAGTGCTTCCATCTGATTGGTCCCGCCTTAGTCCTTCTGCTTCCACTCAGGTCCGCTGGGGAGGGAGAAAGCGCAACTATATAAACCTCTCCCTCCCATCCGTCCTGGGCGACTTGTCGGGTCCCCTTTCCGGGACCCGTGAGCCTCGCTTTGGAGCGCAGAATGAAACTTTTCTTTATCCTGCTCTTTATGCCTCCTCTCTTCTTCCCCGCGACCTTATACCATTATATACTTCTCTGAAAAAAGGGATGAGTATTACTCTACCTAGAAAATTTTCTATTGAATTGAATTATCATTCTAAACATGATTAATGATAGAATTGATTAAAACATTTTAAATTTGTGACATATTTTGATGAATAATTATTAAATATAAAAATGAACTTTTTTACTGGAAACGGATCTCATATTTTTTAATCAGTTCCACTATCATTTGACTATTCTTATTAATAAAATAAGAATATTCAGTAATAACTCTATTCTCGTTGTTGTTCCTATTTTAATAGATATGAGAGCTGAAACCCCTCATTCACATAAAAAATGAGAATGTTTTGTTTTCAGAAAACAGAAGTTTTGTTATAGTAATACCATGACTCTTTGAACTACTTCTGAATTTAATGCCCAAAAGCTCCTAGTGATCTAGGTTCAAACATAATTTTTAATGATCTACAAGATGACATCTTCATTAGGTCCTTTTTAGATTTTGTTGAAAACAAATAATTGGAATTACTTGACTTGCATAAGATTTTTTTTTGAAACAGATCTTTAGAGATTTACTTTCTTAATACCAGCACCAAAAATTTCAGCTAACTTTTGGCAACCCAGAGCTTTTTACATTTGTAAAGGAATTCACCATGTAAAAGATAGTCTCTGCTTCCAAAATGTTTCTATCTTCCTCAGATATGCTGCCTCCTTCCCTAGTGAGTAGGAGTTCTGGTAGCCTAGTGCCTAACTCCTTGGGAGGAAAGTTGGGAAATCTACTTCTGTAGAGATACTGCCTCTGAAACCCAAGGAGGGGTTTCAGACTCCTCTATGAGTTGAGTCTGACTCCACGGCACATAACAACAAACCCTAGTGAGTTGATTCGGGTCAATTTTTTTTTTTTTTTAATTATGATTTGGGTGAAAATGTACAGAGAAAATTTACTTTCCATACAGCAGGGTCAAAATTATTTTGAAACATTTCATGAAGGTTGTAGTCAACGAATCTCTTTCCTGCCTTTTTGGATCTTGCATTATTTCAAATTCTTTTTGTTTAGCTCTAGCTCTACCAGTAAAGATATTCACTATGTGAATTCCTCTCCTGCTTTTTCTGGCTACAACTTTTAAGTTGTGCTAATGACTGTGAGCAGTCAGAACAAAAGGTAGTTACTATCTGGGGAATAAAGGGGTATAGAGTCTGAAAAAGAACAACACTTTTCATAATTTACATAATTTGTATGGGATAGATTTGGAGGCTGATGTAAAATACGTGACTGTTTTCAGAGAGGACCACAAAAGGCCTTCAGATTTTTATTTTATCCATCAATATTTGTCCTTTTGATCATCCTTCTTTGTGATGCCCTGAGAATATATTCTTTAAGTAGCATTGCAGTGATGTGTTAGCACTTGGTGAAAGCTTTTATAGAAAGAATCAAACAAACTAGCCATGAAAATCAATACCCTTCCAATGACCTTTACACATCTAATCATGCCCCAAGCAAGCTATATCATCTTATGGTTTATAAAGCAGTTGCTTTTTCTTTAAGATTGTTTTAAAGTTTCACAGTAATTGGTTCTTACTTACCAGGTAACAAGTTACAGGCTAAAACTCCTAATGAAAAAAATAAAACAAAAACCTTGATGGAACTATTAGCCCTTGGGGGAGAGGGGTAGTTACTTCAAAGCTGGAAGGAGTGTTCTTTCTCAAATTGTGATCAAAATCATACATTGTAATAAATGCCACAAAGGAAAAGGTCTGTGTGGGAGAGAGGTCAGAGTGGAGTCCTAATTTAGATTGGGGAATAAGAGAAAGCCTCTCCAAGCAACTCTACTGTAACCCTTAGGTCAATACCCAAGGGATGAACAACCTTCAGAAAAATGAATGGAAAGCAATATTCAGACCTCAAAGAGGAGAAGAAAAACAATTCTCAGATAAAGTGAAAAAGGAATCCATAAGAATTCACTGCCAGAAGGCAAGCAATCCAGAAATTGAAAAAGAACAGCCAAAGACCCCAGTCTGGAAAATAACATCTCACAAAACCCAGAGATAAATTGTCTGCCAGTGCTGGGCATTATGAAACTACTTAATAAACATAAAATCAGTAAAACAAGGGTCTAGAGCTAAATGGAGACTGCAGTAGAAGAATGGAAAGAAAATTAGAAATTTCTAAAAAAGAAAACTAAGCTAAGAAAACAAACTGAGATGCAAACAATGGTGTTAAAATATAGACATGGAGGTCAGAGAAAGACAATCTCACATAAGGATGACAATGAGCCCAACCAATAGAATATTTGAAAGTATGTAGAAATAGAATACAGGAAAATTTCCCTGAAAGATAAATCTGCAAATCAAGAGCTGTAGATCAAAAAGACATACCAAATATCAAAATAAAATTTATAATGGATATCAATGACAGGTTCTAATTACTATTAAGCTTGAAGGATAAAAATAGAAATCTTTAGACAGGTGAACAAAAAATAAAAATGTAATTACTAACAAGTGGAACTGGAAATGAGGTTGTCCTCTCACAGTAATATTCAATGCCAGAAGACAAGAAAGACGTATCTATAAGTTCTAAGGGAAAAATATGTGTGACTCACAACTATTAAACCCACACAAGTATTAAATGGTTAACAACAGATGTTTTCAAACATCAGAAAAGATCTCTGGAAATGTAGCATCCATGGCCTCTAAAACACAAAACACCATTTCAGGGTGATAAAATGAACTAACCAAAATTCAATTTAAAATTAACAACTCCAAAAGGTAAAATGATAAGTAATCATCATTATATAAACAAAGACTAAGACTAGACAATTACAAAAGAATGATTTCAGAAAACAATTCAATACCACAAATTTTTTGCTTACAGTCATGAGGGAGTAAAACATCTGGGACTTATTCTCCAATCATAATCAACTAGAAAGCTGACCAAATATATATTTTAAAAATTATATATACATATATGACAATAGCTAGTGAAGGATTTTGTGATTCCTGAAATAAGCAAAATAAATGAGATGAGTCTAACAATCTCCTCAGTTTTTAGCCTATAAGCAATTTCTAACCTACAGGTACAGATAGAGGAAATCCAAACAAAGTTCAAGGATTTTTCACTGAACTGAAAAGGCGGACATTTGGGTTCAAAGATGTCCCAGGCAACTAGAATTTGCAGGATAGAATACAGGAGAGAAGGGAGGAATGCTGAAAAAGGACTTCATATATCTGAATAAATTCCCTTTGAGTGTTTGATTGAACACTAATTTGTCCTTGAATAGCTTAAAATCCTACAAGACTGCACAAAGAATAACATAAGGAAGAAGAAAAATTACTAGGGAGTGAAAGTCAAACAATCTCCATACTTTAACTGGGCCAGAACCATTCAAGCTCCTCCAAGCCAGAGGAGAAAAATGTTGTTAGATGCATTAGAGTCCTGTGAAAAGTCACATACGGGGCTAAACTGGTACTAAAAGAACATCTACCCTAGACAAACTCTTGTTTTTGTTGTTGCCTGCCATGGAATCAATTCTGACTCATAGTGGCCCTATAGTACAGAGTAGAACTGCCTCATAGGGTTTCCTAGCCTGAAGTCTTCATGGAAGTTGCCGTGGTGGCAGAGTGGAGCCAGCACTCAGCTGGGCACTTTGGAACCACCGTGTAAGAAAGATGTGCCAGTCTGCTTCTATAAAGATTACAACTTTAAAAACCCTATGAGGCAGTTCTACCCTGATATGGTCATTATGAGTCAGAATACACTTGATTGGTTTGAGTTTGGGTTGGTTTTTTAAAAAAACTTTTATAGGAGCAGAGCACCAGGTCTTTTTTTTCTTTCTTTCTTTCTTTTTTTTTTTTTGGTCCCCCATGAACCACTGTGGGTTCAAACCACCAACCTTGTAGTTAGCAGCCAAGGGCTTAACTATTACACCACCAAGTCTCCTTAGACATATCCATTGAAAGCTGGAAAATCTTAAAAAGATGCCTAGAACACATGCCTGAATCACAAGTAAGGTAATTGTCTACCAGAAAAAAATTCATGTACTTCAAAGAAATACAACAAAATCTAGCACTTAATGAAATATTTACAATGTCTAACTGCTAACCAGAAGGCTGGCAGTTCAAACTCACCAGCCACTCCTCAGAAGAAAGGTTGGGCAATCTACTTTTGTAGTGATACCGCCTCAGAAACCCAAGGAGGGGTTGCTATGAGTCGGGTCTAATTTGATGGCAGTGAGTGAGCATTCAATAATAATTGTTAGATATGCAAAGATAGAGGAACATAGGACCAAGACAAAAAATAATCTCATAGAAATTGATGGAGAATTGATAAAGTTGATGGAATTAGAAGCAAAAATGATAAAACTGCTTTTATAAATATATTCAACATGCTCAAGAATTTAAAGAAAAACATAATAGGAGAAATGGAAGATAAAAATGAAACAAAATGGAATGTTTAGGGAAAAAAAAAAAAAACCTGAAGTGAAAATTTACTAGATGGAATTAACAATACTAAAGATAACACATGAAAAAGTGAACTTGGACACAAAGCGATGGAAAATATACAAAATGAGACATACGGAGAAAAAAAATTTAAAGAAGGAAATGAGGCACACAGAGGAAAAAATTAAGTAATCTGTGAGACAATATAAAACAGTCTAGCACACATGTAATTGGAGTCTCAAAAAAAGAGAATAAAGACAACAGGAAAAATATATATATAGAAGTGTTTTAAAAAGACAAAGGAAGAAATAAAAAGACTATAGAGAAGAGAAAAAAAATAGATAAACCTAAAAAATTTAGTTTTAAATTTCAATACTCCTCTCTCAATAACTGATCTAACATGTCTAGAAATCAGTAAGGATATGAAGACCTGAATGACACTATCAAATAACTTTAATTATTGGACATATCTACAAAACTATACCCATCAAGAACAGACTATATATATATATATATATATACATCATTTCCAGATGCACATGGAACATATATCAAGAGAGAACATAAGTTGGGCTATCAACAACATTTCAAATTTTAAAAGACTGAAACCATAAAGGAAATAAATTAGGAACTACGAATACAAAGACTCGCCTCTGTCAGTTTGTTGTATTGTTGTAGCTTGTGTGTTGCTGTAAGTCTGGAGACTATGCCACTGGTATTTCAAATACCAGCAGGGTCACCGCTGGTGGACAGGTTTCAGCAGAGCTTCCAGACTAAGATAGATTTGGAAGAAGGAAGGGGCCATCCACTTCTCAAAGAATTGGCTAGTGAAAACCTTATGAATAGCAGTGACATACTGTCTGATATACTATTGAGAAACTTTATGAACAGCCTTGAAACACTATCTGATATAGTGGCAAAGATGAACCCCTCGAGTTGAAAGGCACTCAAAATGTGATTGTGGATGAGCTGCCTCCTCAAATTAGAGTCGACCTTAATGAAGGGGACCTCCTCTTCATTGGGACCTCTGTTTGCTGATGTGGCATGACTCAAAATGGGAAGAAACAGCTGCAAACATCCATTAATAATCAGAACATGATTATTAATGTACGAAATATGAATCTAGGAAAATTAGAAGTTGTCAAAAGCACATGAAGATTGATACCTTAGGCATTAATGAACTGAAACAGACTAGTTTTGTTCATTGTGAATCAGACAACCATATGATCTACTATGCCCGGAATGACAAATTGAAGAGGTATGTGTAGCATTCATTGTCACAAAGAATGTTTCAAGATCTATCCTGAAGTACAATGCTGTCAGTGATAAGATAATATCCAAATGCCTAAAAGGAAGACCAGTTAATACTACTATTCTGCATATTTACACACCAACCAACAAAGCTAAAGATGAGGAAACTGAAGATGTGTACCAACTTCTACAGTCTGAAATTGACCAGACACACAACAAAGATGTATTGATTATTACTGGTGATTGGAATATGAAAGTTGGAAACAAAGAATCACTGGTAGTTGGAAAATATGGCCTTGGTGATAGAAATGACACCAGAGATTGCATGACCAGTGACTTACTCATTGCAAATACCTTTTTTCAACAACATAAATGGCAGGTACACACGTGGGCTTTGCCAGATGGAATACACAGTAATCAGATCAATTGCATCTGAAAAAAGGTGATGGAAAAGCTCAGTATTTTCAGCCAAAACAAGGCCAGGAGCTTATTGTGAACAGACCATGAACTGCTGATATGCAAGTTCAAGTTAAAGCTGAAGAAAATTAAACAAAGTCCATGAGAGCCAAAATATGACCTTGATTGTATCCCACCTGAATTTAGAGACCATCTGAATAAATTTGACACATTGAACACCAATGACCAAAAACCAGACAAATTGTGGGATGACATCAAGAACATAAAGGACTTCCAGTAAGATGGTGGAATAGACAGACAAGCTACATAGACCCTCTTCAACAAAGAAAAGAGAAACCAATTGACACAGATACAGAAAATAATCCTGAAGCCTTGAGCTTCTAAAGGAAGGATACAGAAGTGGATTAAGTACCAACTAGTAGAAGAACCTGAATGAAAACAGTGACTGTCAGCTATCCTGATGGCACAGCCAGTTTGAATATTTACAAGTGATGTTAGGACCTGGGCCAGTAACCTAAAGATTGGCCCTGCTTGCCAAAGGCTTCATGGACAATGCACTGGTGACTGACAACTAAAAAGGGACATATCAAAGAAGGAGACAAACTGAGCTGTGGATTTTCAGCTATCCAGAGGATGCAGCCATTCTGAATATTTACAAGTGATGTGGTTGTTTTGGATATTTCAAGCAGCAGCATTAGGATCCCAGTGACCTAAGAATAGGCTCCACTTGCCAAGGACAGCACAAGCAACCACACTGGAGGCTGACAACTAGAAAGGCATGATATTCCTTTGTTACTCTTATACCCCACACCCACTTGGTGAATGGAGGTGTACCCCACCTCCACCCACTTTCTGGACCAGCAGGAATTCCATCACAGTCTATGTGCTCTGATGGAGCCTAAGTGCCCTGCTCTGCCCCACCCCAACCCCCATTTTGTTTTTGTTTTGTTTTTTTAAAAATTATTATTATT
>NW_006921601.1:13117299-13121366 GCF_000298275.1 Orycteropus afer afer | reverse complement strand
CAGACTAACCTTACAAGAGGTGCTAAAGGGAGTCCTTTGGACAGGGAACCAACAACAGAAAACAACAACTGACCATTAACACACATAATGACATAACACAGAAACAAACCCAGTTATGGAAGTATCCAAAGTTAAATAAGCTTAGAAAACTGTAAACAGGAAACCAGAGATATCAATTGGCAAATGAGGACAACTACAGAACAAAAAGAGGGAAAAATTGTGTAGTTACAGAACTTCTAAATGGTTAGGAGTCAAGAATGTTGCAAGATAGAATGGACTGTTCTAAACTTGGGAAGAAAGTTGTAAATCACAGGATAACCTTAAAGAAAAATAATAAAGCTTTACATCAAAATAAAAAAGAGGACAAGCACAAATATTTAGCAAATACTAAAACAATAGTAACGAAGAAAATCATAACATAATTCATAAACAAAAGGAGCTCAGCACAGAAAATTATATGAAACAAAGAAATCAGCAACATCACATAACAATAATACATAACAAAATGACAGCAACAAATTTATACTTGTTGAAATTACATTGAATGTCGATAGATTAAATGCACCACTCAAGAGATGGAGAGGTACAGACTACATAAGAAAACATAACCCATCAATATGCTGTCTACAAGAGACACACCTTAGAGACAAAGACAAAAATAGACTAAAAATAAAAAGTTGGGAAAAGATATATCAAGCAAATGGCAATCAAAAAAAGAGCAGGAGTAGCAATATAAATTTCTGATAAAAGTGACTTTAAGACAAAAACCACCATAAAAGACAAGGAAGGACATTATATAATGATTAAAGGATTTATTGAACAAGAGGATATAACAATAATAAATATCTATGCACCCAATGAAAGAGCCCCAAAATACATAAATTAGACTTTGACAGAGTTGAAAAGACAAATAGATGACTCCACAATAATAGTAGGAGACTTTAATACACCTCTTTCAATAAAAGATAGAACAACTAGAAAGAAACTCAACAAAGATACAGAAGAACTAAACAATACAATCCACCAACTTGACCTTATAGACATCTACAGAGCACTTCACCCAACAACAGCACAGTATACATTCCTTCCCAGTGTACATGGAACATTTTCCAGGGTAGTCCATATGTTAGCCCACAAAGCAAGCCTCAATAAATTTAAAAACACTGAAATACTGCATAACATCTTCTCAGATCACAATCCTATAAAATTAGAAATCAAAAATAGGAAGATGGATGGAAAAAGGGTAAATACATGGAAACTGAATAACACCCTCCTTAAAATTGATTGGGTAATAGAAGAAATAAAAAGGAAATTAAAAAATTCCTTAAATCAAACAAGTATGAAAACAAAATATACCAAAATCTTTGGGACACAGCAAAAGCAGTGATCAGAGCCTAATTTATAGCAATAAATGCACATATCATAAAAGAATAAAGAGCCAAATATCAAAACCTTAACCCAACATCTCCAACAATTAGAAAAGAGCACCAAAATAATCTCACAGTCACCAGAAGAAAAGAAATAATAAAGATTCGACAGAAATAAATGAAACCGAAAATAGAAAGCCAATATCTATGGGTGGATAGATGGGTGGACAGTCTGAATGATCAAGTATGTCTAAGCAGGAGGAGTGTGCCCATGACCATGTATAGGGTTGGCAGATGGTGTTTCTACACACGTATTTGTATGTGCTGTAAGAATGTCCAGGTGTATAGTGGAGCTGACAAGGGGCAAGGTTGTGGAGACTTCTTGACCACAGCCAGCTATCCTGTGGGCTTGGGACCATGGTTCCAGGAGACATCAAACTCAATTGGCATAATATAGTACACAAAAACATTGTTCTACATCCTACTTTGTTGAGTAGCAACTGGAGTCTTGAAAGCTTGCAAATGGCTATCTAGATGTCATGATAGGTCTCTCTTCATTCAGAGCAAAGAAGAATGAAGAAAACCAAAGATGCATGGAAACAATTAGTACAAGGGACTAGTAAACCATGCGATCCTCAGCCTATATGACCAAGAGCCCAGAACTAGATGGGGCCTGGTTACCAATGTCAACCACTCAGAAAGGGATCAGTGCAGGAGATCCTGGTTAGAGTAGGAGAGTGGGAGAACAATGTGGAACAAAACTCAGAATCATTAAAAAAAAAAAGGGAGAGAGAGACTAGGTTTGCTGGTTTGATACAGTCTGCTGAGACCCCTGAGATTATGGACCCTAGTTACTCTTCAGGCCTGGAAGTGAGCTCACTCCTGTGGCTTCTAGCCAAACAATAGACAGGCATATGGGGTGAACATTTACATCAGATAGATACACTCCTTGGAGCAGTCAATCTTGGGGGAACAAAAGAGCAGTGTTTGCATGGGGAAATAGCTTGGGGCACAGGAGTATATGGGAGAGAAGGACACAGGGAAGGGGTAACTACAGGGAGAAAGTGGGAAGTAAGGTGTTAACATTGTGGGGAATTGCAGTCAATGTCATGAAACAAAATGTGTATGAACTGCTATATGAAAAATGAATTTGCCCTGTACACTTTCACACAAATCACAACAAAAATTTTTAAAAAAGGTGAAAGAACATCATACATGAAGATAGCAAGATCATTAGAAATACAGGAAAGGAACAAAATACCAAAATGGATGTCAGAAGAGACTCTGAAATTTGCTGTTGGAGAATAGCTAAAGCAAATGGAAGAAATGACAAGGTAAAAGAGTTGAAGAGAAAATTTCAAAGAGCAGCTCAAGAAGATAAAAGTCAATTATTACAATGAAATGTGCAAAGACCTGGAGTTAGAAACCTAAATGGAAGAACATGTTCATCATTTCTCAAGCTGAAAGAAATGAAGAAAAAATTCAAGCCTCCAGTCTCAATATTGAATGATTCTATGGGCAAAATATTGAACGGTGCAGGAAAAATTAAAAAAAAAAAAAAAGAAGGACTACACAAAGTCACTATACCTAAAAGAATATGTTGATGTCCATCTGTTTCAGGAGGTGGTATATGGTCAAGAACCAATAGTACTGAAGGAAGAAGTCAAAGCTGCACTGAAGTCATTGGCAAAAACAAGGCTCTGGGGATTGACAGGATACTCATTTTGCTGTTTCAACAAATGGATCCAATGCTGGAGTCACTTACTCAACTATGTCAAGAAATTTGGAAAACAGCTACCTGGCCAACCGACTGGAAGAGATCTGTATTTGCACCCATTCCAAAGAAAGGTGATCCAACAGAATGTGGAAATTATAGAACAATATCATTAATATCACATGCAAGTAAAATCTTTCTTAGTTTAAAAATGGTTGCAGCATTATATTGGCAGGGAACTGCCAGAAATGCAAGCTTGATTCAGAAGAGGGCATGGAACAAGGGATATCATTGCTGGTGTCAGATGGATCTTGCCTGAAAATAAAGAACACCAGAAAGATGTTTACTTGTGTTTTATTGACTATGCAAAAGCATCCAATTGTGTAGATCATAACAAATTATGGATAACATTGAGAAGAATGGAAATTCCAGAACACTTAATTTTCTTATGAGGAAGCTGTGCATAGATCAGGAGGTTGTTGTTCAAACAGAACAAGGGGATACTGCATGGTTTTAAATCAGAAAAGGAGTGCATCAGGGTTGTATCCTTTCACCGTACTTATTCAACGTATGATGAGCAAGTAATCTGAGAAGTTGGACTATATGAAGAAGAACACAGCATCAGGATTGGAGGAAGACTCATTAACAACCTGGGAGATGCAGATGGCACAACCTTGCTTGCTGAAAGTAAAGATGATTTCAAGCACTTACTGATAAAGATTAAAGACTAGTATGCAGTATGCATTATACCTCAACGTAAACAAAACAAAAATCCTTACAACTGGAACAATAAGAAGCATCACAATAAATGGAGAAAAGATTGAAGTTATCAAAGATTTCATATTACTTCTATCAACACCCATGGAAGCAGCAGTCAAGAAATCAAACGTCATGTTGCACTGGGAAAATCTGCTGCAAAAGACCTCTTTCAAGTGCTTAAGAGCAAAGATGTCTCTTTGAAGACTAAGGTGTGCATAACCCAAGCC
>NW_006921601.1:13104866-13113019 GCF_000298275.1 Orycteropus afer afer | reverse complement strand
GTGTTAACTGGTTTCCCTTTTCTTTGTTGAAGAGGGTCTGTACAGTTCTTCTGCCTAGTCTGCCATCTTGCTGGAACTCCAAGCCATGGTATTTTCAATAGCTTCATATGCTTGTGAAAGTTGGACAATGAATAAGGAAGGCCCAAGAAGAGTTGTTGCTTTTGAATTGTGGTGCTGTCGAAGAATACTGAAAGTTCCATGGACAGGCAGAAGGACTAACAAATAATCTGTCCCGGAAGAAGTGTGGCGAGAATGGTCCTTGGAAACGAGAATGGCCAAACTTCATCTCACCCACTTTGGTCATGTTGTCAAAAGGGACCTTTTCCAGGAGTAGGATATCATACTGGTAAAGTAGAGGGTCAGTGAAAAAAGGGAAGACCCACAATGAGATGGATTGACACAATGGTTGCAACAGCGGGCTCAGGTATAGCAAGGATTGTGAGGCTGGCACACAACCAGGCAGTGTTTCGTTCTATCGTACATAGGATTGCTATGACTTGGAGCTGACTCGACAGCACTTAACAACAACAATACAAAGACCTCTGAAATATTGAAATATTTAGAAATTAAGGAACAAATTTCATTTTTTAAAAAAGCACATAAGTCAAAAAAGAAATCATATAGGAAATAAGAAAATATTTTGAAATAAATCATAATTCAAGTGCAGCATATAAAATATTATGTGTAAAGCCAAATTTACAAAGGAAATATGACTTAGCATGCTTATGTTAGAAAAGAAAAACGGTTAAAACCAAAGATAAAAAAAATCAATAAAATTGATAAAACTCTGGGTAGAATGATCAAAAAAGAAAGATGGAGAAAAGACACAAATTGCTAATATCAAGAACGAAATAATGGGCACTATTACAGAGAGTGATACTGCCTCGGAAACCCAAGTAGGGGTCGCCATGAGTCAGATCTGACTCGATGGCACATAACAACAACAACAACAACATTACAGAGAGTAACAGAACAGCAGGGGAAGATTCTTAAATGACTCTGTATCTTAGGTTGGGTTCTCAAGAGAAGCAAAACCAGTGAAGAGTAAATATGTATCCCACTGCCTTCAACTCATTAAAAACAAAACAAAACAAAACAAAAAAAACTCAATGCCCTTGAGTCAATTCTACTCATAGCGACCCCACCTCAAGTTTCTGAGGTGGTATCTCTCTGGTGGTGTAGTGCCTAAGGCAGGCAATTCAAACCCACCAAGTGCTCCTCAGATGGAAGATGGGGCAATCTACTTCTGTAGAGATATCGCCTCCAAAACCAAGGAGGGGTCACTATGAGTTGACTTGATGGAAGTGAGTTTGGTTTGGGTTTATCTCTAAGGAAGTAGACAGCCCAATCTTCCTTTTGAGGAGTGGCTGGTGGGTCAATTCCAACTCATAGCAACCCTATAGCACAGAGCAGAACTGCCCTGTTGGATTTTCAAGGCTCCAAATCCCTGCTGAAGCAGACTGCCTCATCTTACTCCCATAGAGCAACTGGTGGTTCAAACCACAAACCTTCTGGTTGGCAGCCCAATGCTTTAACCACAGTGCCACCAAAGCTCTTTGCTGACTAAACCAAAAAAGGAAAACCAAACTCACTACAGTCAAGTCGGATCTGACTCATAGTGACCCTTCCTTGGGTTTCAGAGGCAGTATCACTACAGAAGCTCAATCTTTCTTCTAAGGAGTGGCTGGTGGGTTTGAACCACCAGCCTTCTGGTTAGCAGTCAAATGCTTTAGGCACTATGCCACCAGAGAAAGAAAACTCAAATAAATGGAGAGAAATATCAAATTCATGGATTGGAATAGTCAGTATTAAGATTTCAGTTCTCCCCAAAGACCAAGGCAATACCAATCAAAGTACCAGGAGCATTTTTTTTTTTTTTCAAAATTGATCAGCTTACCCTTATTGTTCATATAGAAATAGGAAAACACCTAGAATAGCTAAAAGCATTTTGTAAAAAAAGAAAAAAATTGGAGGACTTACACTGCCTGATTTTAAGACTTATTGTTAAGCCAAGAAGGGGTCGCTATGAGTCAGATTGGACTTGACTGCACTGAGTTTGGTGTTAGAGTTTGTAAAGCTATGATAATCAAGACCTTGTAGTGATGGTGTAAGGACAAGCATATAGATTAATACAACAGAACACAGTTCAGAAATAAACACACATACAGATGTTCCACCTACTTTTCGCAAAATTTCAAAGATTAGAATCAACAAGAAAAGAAAAGTCTTTTCAACAAATGGTGCTGGAACAACACATTGGAAAAAACATAAATAAGTCTTCATCTTACACCATACACAAATAGTAACTTGAAATGGATCATATATCTAACCATAAATGCTAAAACTATAAAATTTCTGAAAGACGTAGGAGATAATCTTTGCAATCTTGGAATTGGTGAAGATTTCTTTAGATTAGATATAAAAAATTACATAATTATATAATAAGATATAAAAAAATACATAAAGTATTCTATAGATAAAAATTAAAACCTCCTGTTTTATAAAAGTCACAGGTTGGGAGATAGTATTCATAATATATATAGCTGACAAAGAACTAGTATACTATATGTATAACTCTTACAATCAAGTGTTAGAAGACAAGGAACCTAATTAAAAACTGAGTAATAGACTTGAACAGTTTGCAATACAAGATACATTTATAATAAAGTTAAGCATATGCTTACCATACAACCTAACAATTATACTCCTAGGTATTTACTCAAAAAAAAAAAAACAAACAATGAAAACATATTTCCATAAGAATATATATACAAGAGTATTCACAGTAGCATTTTTTTTACGAATGACACAAAGTGGAAACAGTCAAAATGTCCATAACAAGTGAATGGACAAATGTAATATAGTATATATAGTGCCTAAGGCATTTGACTGCTAACCAGAAGGCTGGCGGTTCAAACCCACCAGCCACTTCTCAGAAGGAAGGTTGGGCAATCTACTTACTAGTGATACTGCCTCGGAAACCTAAGGAGGGGTCGCTATGAGTCAGGTCCTACTTGAGGGCACATAACAACAACAACAACATGAACTATACTCAGCAGTAAAAAAAGGACAAACCACTAATACACAACAGAGACGAATCTCAACAACAACAAAAAAATCTAGACACTATATGATCAGGACACCAGAAGAACTAGATGTGCCCAGCTACCGCTGTCAAGCAGTTGAAGGGGGATCAGTGCAGAGATCCTGGATAAAGTGCCAGAACAATGTGGAGCAAAACTCAAAATCATTAAAAAAAAAAAAAAAAAAGACCAGGTTTGCTGGTCTGATAGACCCTGGTGGAACACCTGAGACTATAGACCTTAGTTACTCTCAAGTCTGGAAGTGAACTCACTCCTGTGGCTTCCAGCCAAACAATAGACAGGCATATGAGGTGAACATTTACATTACATAGATACATTCCTTGGAATGATCAATCTTGGGAGAACAGGACAGTATTTGCACAGGGAGACAGCTCAGGGATGTGAGTGCATGGGAGGGAAGGACACAAGGAAGAGGTAACTATGTGGAGGAAGTGGGAAGAGAACATTGTGTGAATTGCAATCAATGTCATGAAACAAAATGTATATAAATTACTGTATGGAAAATGAATTTGCTCTGGAAACTTTCAACCAAATCACAAAAATTTTTTTTTAAAAAAAGCAAGGCAAATAATGTATGGTTACATTTACTGGAAACTCTGCAAAATTAATTTAATGTGTCATGGTAGACAGGAGATCAGTGGTTGTATGGAGTAGGAAGAGTGATTAGCTGGAAAAGGGCAGAGGAAAATTTTGGGGGTGATAGAAATATTCTATATCTTCAATATGGTGGTGATTACATTTGTACATACATTTGTCAAAACTTATCGAACTGTACACTTAAAATGAGTGCACTTGATTGTATGTAAATTATGTACATGATAAAGTTGGAAAAAATAGCATACCTCATTCTCAGTATCAAACCTCGTATTATGGCATATTTTATGCAAGGTTTTGGTATGTATATTTTGAACTTTTTAAAAATTAAATCCTATTTCCCTAATGAAAAAGAAATACTATGTGTTCTAACAAAATAAAAATAATATAAGTAACAAAACTGAGAAGGTATGAGGAAGTATTTGTTAAGCAGGTGAAAACCTGTGTTGTTTAAAAAGGAAACACACATTTAAAAAAGAATGTACATTTGAAAAGGATATTATTTTGTTGATGGTGGGAAAGTGTTCCAAAAAATGTAAATTAGGCCCAGTTGGTTGTTAATGTTATTCAGATCTTTTCTAGCCCTACTGGCTTTTTGGTCTGCTTGTTGTATCAGTTATTGAAAGAGTAATATTGAAATCTCCAATTATACTTGTAGATTTGTCTATTTCTCCTTCCTGTGCTGTCAGTTGTTGCTTCATGTGTTCTGAAGCTTTGTTATTGGAATAAACATATAGTGTAGTTATGTTTCATTTATTAGTAGATACCTTCATCATTACAGAAATGCCTCTTTGCATTCCTGGTAATATTCCTTGTTCTGAAATCTCCTTTGTCTGACATCAATATAGTCATTCCACCTTTAGAGCAATCAGTGTTTACATGTTATATCTTTTTCTGTCTTTTTACATTTAACATATCTGTAACTATATACATGGAGCTCTGACAGCATAGTGAGTAAGGTATTTGGTTGCTAGCCAGTAGATCTGTGGTTCAAACCCTCCAGCAGCTCCATGGGAGGAAGATGAGGCAATCTACTTCCATAAAGATTTACAGCCTTGGAAACCCAATGGGGGTCACTCTGAACCAGAATCGAGTCAAGTAGTGGGTTTTTTGGTAACTGTATATGCATTGTTAGGAGCTCTGGTAGCATAGTGCCTAAGGCACTTGACTGCTAACCAGAAGACAGGCGGTTCCAACCCACCAGCTACTCCTCAGAAGGAAAGTTGGGCAATCTACTTCTGTAGTGATACTGCCTCGGCAATCCAAGGAGGGGTCGCTATGAGTTGGGGCCGACTCAATGGCACACAACAACAACAACATATACATTGTTTAATTAGAGTTCTTAGATTATTTATGGGAGCTCTGGTAGCATAGTGCCTAGGGCACTTGCCTGCTAACCAGAAGGCTGGTGGTTCAAACTCACCAGCCACTCCTCGGAAAGAAGATGGGGCAATCTACTTCTGTAGTGTTACTGCCTCAGAAACCCAAGGAGGAGTGGCTATGAGTTGGGTCTGACTCAATGGCACATAACGACAACAACAACAAAGATGATTTATATTTTATATTAATAACAATATTGTTAGATTTTAATCTACTATTGTGCTATTTGCCCTCCCTGAACTTGTTCCTTCTTTATTTTTTCCTTTCTTTTTTAGATTAATGGAGTATTTCTTATTATTTCATTATATTTCAACTATTTATTTTATTTTATTGGTTGCTCTAGGGTTTACTATATACATCTTTAACTTATCACAGTCTATCTTCACATAATATACCCCTTCCCATATACTGTAAAACCCTTGCAACAAAATAGTTCCTTTCCTTTCATCTTGTCCTTTGTGCTATTGTTATCACATGTCTTAACCTTTCCTATCTCATAAACACAACAAAAAAAAATTTATTTAAATGAATAACCAGAAATTACAATTGACCAAAAAGGTGAAGCTATGTGATCAACACTGTATTTAAATATTCCCACCTAACCATGTCTCCAGAAGCTCTTGTGGCATAGTGCCTAAGGCATTTGACTGCTAACTAGAAGGCAGGCGGTTCAAACCCACTAGCCACTCCTCAGAAGGAAGACTGGGCAATCTACTTCTGTAGAGATACTGCCTCAGAAACCCAAGGAGGGGTCACTCTGAGTCAGGATCGACTTCACCACAGTGAGTTTGGTCTGGTTTTTGGTTTAATCATGTCTCCAATGTTTGATGGTTCCGGAGGGCAGATTGCTGTAACAGGAATATTGTTATATCTTTTCCCAAAGTAAAGATATTAGGAGAGAAAATAGATGAAATCTCTGGCATTTGTTGAATTTCTTGACTTATTCCTGTAAATGACAGCTCACCAGTGAGTAATGCCTCTTAATCCCTCCCACGTGGGCTTTTCAACTCTTTTCTTTAATGGACAGGAAATTAAACACCCTGATTCTCAGTCACATCAGGACACGAGAGTCCCCTTTTTATAATACAGAGACATTGACTGATCTCTGTTTACTTTAAGGCTTAAGCAGGCAGAAGTTTCTTATATATCTGATTTAGTGTCTTGGAGAGACAAGGAGAGTAGGAAAAAAAAAGATTCCAATACAGGTAGCAAATGATACCCACTACCAGCACTAATGACTTATTTATCAGTCAGCTGCATGATCCCTGAGAGGGTAGGTCCCTGTGTGCCATATTCCATATCTGTGCCCAGCACACAGCAATGCTGCATAAATCTGCATTGATTAACTGAATTTTTTTAAAAAAAATCCCTTTTATATGACTTGGCATTCCCTATACTTTACCCAGTTTCATTTAGGACATATGATATGCCCCCACAGTGCCAAAAAGCCAAGTATGTGTGTGTGTGGGGGAAATCAGCTAAAAACCTTGAGTGTTTTAGTTGAGTAGCAACAAAGGTCTAGAATCTGCACTGTCCAAAGCAATCCCCATTAGCCATGTGACAATTTAAATTTAATAAAATTTTAAAACCACTTCCTTAGTTGCCCTACACTATATCAAGTACTCAGTAAGCATGTGTGGCTAGCGGCTGTGGCACAAGGCAGCATCGGCACAGAATGTTTCCATCACTCCAGTGCTCTGTTGGACAGCAAGTTCCAGAAGATTCCTGAAACTTCTCCATTTTATCTAGATGGTCTATGCTTTTACAAATCATGGGCCGAGGACCTTATCTAAATATGTGGTTGAGTCCTGAAAGGGAAGTGATGAGGAGATACAGGGTTTCTTATGAAAACTACTTGTGTTGAGGAGAGCCTTTACGCATGAAGTAAATCTAGTATCCCCTGAGGACGGGGGATTTTTTGTACTCATCTCTTTATTTCCAAGAGCTAAGAAATTGCTGCTTAGTAAACTCTAAAAGATGTTAAATACCTGTATATGCTATCAAATTACACACTCTCATTTAAATATTTCACTTCTCCTATACCCCAAACAACCAAAAACTCACTGCCATCTAGTCATTTCTGACTCATAGCGACCCCTCGTTGGGTTTCTGAGGCGGTATCACTAAGGAAGTAGATTGTCCAATCTTCCTTCCGAGGAGTGGCTGGTGGGTTTGAACCACCAGCCTTCTGGTTAGCGTCAAATGTCTTAGGCACTGTGCCACCAGAGCTCCTCACTTCTCCTATATGACACACTTATTTCAAATGTCAGGATGTAGTAGATCCTGTTGCATAAGGGAATGGAGAAAGGGAATACCTATTAGCCACTTAACTTCTTATGAGCTCTGTGTCCTTTCCTTTTTCCACCTCCAGCACAGTTTATAGTATCAATAAACTTTATAGTATCTAGTCTAATCTAATGATGGTACTTTCTCAGAGTTTTTGCTGATTGACCACATGCCCTAGACTGGTGATTATCAAGTGACAGTAAAGTACTGATACCTTTTGGAGAATGAGTAAGAGTGGTATTAATAATTCCATTGAGATACCAGATATATTAGTTTCCTAACAATGTACCATGACAAAGTATCACAAATTGGGTGGTTTAAAACAACAGAAGAGCTCCTTGCCTATCCAGCTGCTTGATATTCCACAATAAGACCACCATTTTGGTCATGACTATGTTTGGGAGCTCTGATGACATAGTGCCTAAGGCATTGACTGCTAACCAGAAGGCTAGCAGTTCAAATCCACCAGTCAGTCCTCAGAAGGAAGATTGGACAATCTACTTCTGTAGTGATACTGCCAAAGAGGGGTTGGTATGAATTGAATTCGACTCCATGGCAGTGAGTTTGTTTGTTTGTTTGTTTTTTGAAATGTTAAAATGTCAATTCACTACCTAGGGATAAAACCAAAACCAAACTCACTGCGGTCAAGTCAATTCTGGCTGAGGTGGTAAATCTTTATAGAAGCAGATTGCCTAGTCTTCCTTCCATGGAGTGGCTGGTGGGTTTTAACTGCCAACCTTCTGGTTAGCAGTCAAATGCCTTAGGCACTATGCCACCAGAGCTGCCTAG
>NW_006921601.1:13098375-13099416 GCF_000298275.1 Orycteropus afer afer | reverse complement strand
GGTTGGTGCATAAATTTGAATAATAGTCATATTAATGGATCTTTCTTGTAGGTGTATGGATATTATCCTAGATGGGAAACCCTAATTGATAATCTCAATTTTAAAATTACACGTGAGAATATATTGCCTGAGTAGTAATAAATGAAAATTAAGTGAAGCCTTTGCCCTCTGTTGGATATTTGTAAGGCACCAGTAGGCCAAAGGTAAAATTAGCAGAGGATCATTTATGTGTTGACATCTGGAGAGGTGTCCAGATGTCAATAACAAAAAGATGACGGTTTCTGTCACTGATGGGTGAAGTTTCATGATTAGAGAGTCATTCTTTTGGCTCAAGCCTTTTCAGTGGTAGGCTAGAAATCTTCAAAGTACTGAGATATTATGGTAAAAATGGTGTCAGTGCACTCCAGCCCTCCTTGTAGGAGTGTCTGACTGCAAATTTTGTCCAATGAGATGCTTTATGTGAGAGCAGGAGTGAGACAGTGCCATCTTCCTACTCTTTCCTAAGTTTTCTGTCAACAAACACAGTCAAGCAATGGAGGCATGGGGCTCTGACTCAACATTCCATCTTCCAGCATTTTATGGGTGTTGAAAAGTAGTTGCTCCTGCTGTAGCAGCACACCTTTCTGCTCCCTGGATCACAACTTTGGTTGGGTTTTCATGACTAAGCAGTGTTTCATTCTGTTGTCCATGGGGTCACTATGAGACAGGACTGACTCGACAGTACCTAACAGCAATAACACAGGTCAAGTGTGTGGCCTCCTGAGTCCTCACCTTTGTGACTTTGGCAATGATAGCATCTTCAAACACTTTTTAGCATCTAATTCCCTGCACAAAGTTCTTTTCTGCTTAAAATACATAGAGTAGCTTCTGTTCGGGAAAATTGAATGGGAACCATAACAGATATCAATAAGGGGAAAAGGATGAAGACAGGAGAAGGAATGAAAATTCCTGATGAGAACTCAAGATTCACAAGAGAAAATGCTCCCTTTTCACTATTTGATTGACAGCTGTCTTCTTTGAATACTTTACCAGCAAGTCAAA
>NW_006921601.1:13072021-13097230 GCF_000298275.1 Orycteropus afer afer | reverse complement strand
CCCCCAAAAAAGACAGGTGGAAGTCCTAACCCCTAGTACTTGTGAACACGAGGTCATACTGGAATAGTACAGATCCTAATCCAATCTGATGGTGTCCTTATAAAAGAGGAAGAAAGAACAGAGACAGCGGAAACATAGGCATGTGATGACACAGACAGAGATCAGAGTTATGCTGCCACAAAAGAACACTTTGAGAGATAAGGAAGAATCTTCCCCTACAGTCTTCAGAGAAAGCATGACTTTGCTGAACACCTGAATTCAGATTTATAGCCTCTAGAACTGTAAGACAATAAATTTCTGTTGTTTTAAGCTACAGAGTTTGTGGTATTTTATTGTGGCAGCCCTAGAAAACTAACACAACCAATATTTCCAGGTTTGCCATCAACGCCTACAGACGTTTTGTTCCCATGACATTCTAATAAGGTCATGTTTTGGTTGTTGTTTTGTTTATTTCCCTGGGTACCAAATGAAAATGGAAGTGGATTGGGTTGTTATTAAAGACAGTTACAATGACATAAGCAAGAAGTGACACTAGACAACCTGATTGGAAAGGAAATAGACTATCTATAAAATACAGAGGCGCTCTGGTAGCATAGTGCCTAAGGCACTTGACTGCTAACCAGAAGGCAGTCCATTCAAACCCACCAGCCACTCCTTGAAAGGAAGGTTGGATATCTACTTCTGTAGTGGTACAGCCTCAGAAACCCAAGGGGGGGTTGCTTTGAGTCACAATCGACTCAGTGGCAGTGAGTTTGGTTTTTTTGGTTTATTATAGTCCCTGAAAACAGCACTGTACTAGTGCTCAAAACATTAATTGATATTCTTATGATGGTGTGGTAGTTTAGTCTGTATGCCAACTTGGCTGGGCCTGGTTGAGTGGCTGAGCAGCTGGATGTAGTTACTCCCCATGGTGAGATTGGTAATTAACTCCATGGTGAAATCCACTGGAGCAGTTGAATAGCTCCTTTAGGGATGTGGGCTGCCTCCAGTACATAAGAAGCAACTTTGAGGACGGTCTCCAGCTGATGGCAGGCTTGAACCCTGCATGTAGCCAAGTCGTTGTTCAGCAGCCTGCCATGTTGCCCTGCTGATCTTGAGAATTTTAATGGATTTGAATTAATGGCCTGCAGCGTGGTTTGGAAATATCGGGACTGTGCCTTTTCACTTGTCAACCTTGGGTTTATCAGCCTCAGCAGCCAGTTGAGTGAAGAGATGCCGCTAGCTTCAGGGGGCAGAGAGCAAGAGTCAGAGCTGAAGCCCAAGGTCAAGGGGCTTTCACCCAGCCCCTAGAGCCTGGCACCTGGAACTCGGACTTCTAACCTCCACAATTGTAAGAGAATAAACTCTTGTGTTAAAGCCATTCCATTTGGGGTATTTCTGTTAGAGCTGCACAGAGGTAACCAAAACAGATGGTGGCAATGAATCATCAACAAATGATTAAAGTGATATTCAGTTTATTCTTTGTAAGAAGGAAGAGGAGTAGGTAATGTATTTTATCTAATTTTCCATATAAATTGATATAATTTGGCACTCAAAGGGGTAAGCTTTTGTTATAATGATAATAATAACCACCACTCTTGAGTGCTTGCTCCATGCCAGGCAATGAGCCAGGTCTTTAATATATATTGTCATTACTACTGCTGTGCAATGAGACAGCATCGTGGCCAGGCCGGGATCTGAGAGGGTTGGGGTGGCAAACTCATTCTGCAGTGGCCTTGGGACTGGTTTTATTTTGAGAATTAAAGACTTACAGATTGCCATACTTTTAAGAAGGCAGAAGTGTGCATAATGATTTTATCTAACCTGATGGCAGTCAGGTTTTTTTTTTTCCCCTCACCTTATTAAGCTGATGTAATTTGACACATGAAGGGTAAGCTTTTGTTAGAATAATAGCAACTGCTCCTAAGTGCCCACTCCATGGCAAGCAATGTATTGTCAGATGTTTAACATAAAATACCTATTTTATGATGTTGTTGTTGTTGTTATGTGCTGTTGAATCATCTCTGACATAGCGACCCCTCCTTGGGTTTCTGAGGCAGTATCACTATGGAAGTAGATTGCCCAATCTTCTCTCTGAGGAGTGGCTGGTGGATTTGAACTGCCAACCTTCTGGTTAGCAGTGTTTTATGGTAGGTAACAAAAAAATAAATAAATAAAAACCTTATTGCCGTTGAGTCGACTCTGACTTATAGCGACCTCCTTGGGTTTCTGAGGCTCTATCACTGCGGAAGTAGATTGCCCAATCTTCCTTCCGTGGAGTGGCTGGTGGGTTTGAACCGCAAGCCATCTGGTTAACAGTCAAAAAGTAGTTATTTATTATCCCCATTTTACAGATTCAGAAACTGCTATTTAGAGAGATTATGATCTCTGTTCAAGGACAATAAGTGGGTGGTAGAATCAAAACTCAAATCCAGTAGCATGAGACTCGAAAGTTACACTCTTCACAATCCCGGGCAGAGTGTGGTCATATAGGAAATCCTCTTTTATGCAAACTATTGTTCCCTGACAGTACCCATGAAGGAGTCATCTTTAATCAGCTCTCCTGTTCCATGCAGCAGTGCTCTCAGCCAGGGAGGGGAGAGTCATTCTGGAGACTCGGAGCCAAGGAAGAATTTCAATCATCTCACAGGAACCCAACCTGAGTAATTCCTTGACGTCACTCACTGAGCACATCCACCTCAGAGTGACCAGACTGGCCCTTAGCCACCACACTCAGTTCTTGTCTTGGCACCTGAAGCCACCCTAAAAATAGCCTGTGGACCTTGAAAGGGACATCTCCTGGCACCTACAGCAAAGAAGGGGGTTTTGGGATTGAGAAGGGCAGGCCTCTAGGCAGCAGTCAGCTTTGCTCTGAGAGGAAGTCAGGGGGACCCATATTTCCAAGAACAAGGGGCCAGGAAACTCCCAAAGACACACATTCCTTCTTTCTATCTTGAATGCCCTTTCTCATTCCTCCTGTCTATTCTGAAATCACTCATTTTTTATACTTAAGTGTGTATGCATGGCAGGGGTGCAACAGTATCTTTTCTGATTATATTACTTAACGGAATGACATATCCTTCCTCCTACATGTTGACCCCTTCAGCTATATTAGAACCCTACATCCTGACTCCCAGTGCTCTTTCCACTAATCCCCTACTGCATCCATTGGCAAAACACTCTACACAATCAACCACAGTTCCAGACAATCAACACATAATGTGAAATACAAGAAGTCATTTGGATTTCTGTTTGTTACAACATTGAAGCATTTTTAATTTGTGTTTTATGAATATTGCTACGAATCAGATTTGGATTTCATTCTTTTGTAATTTATTTATCTTAAGTAGCAACATCAACATTTATTTTCTTGCAGCAAAACTGTCAATCTCCCAAATGTTGGTCCAGGAATTGTAAATGATTTATGCTTAGCCATTGGGTCTCTCAACTACAAATCACATTAAGTCTTGAGTCAGGCAGACATGCCCATATCTTCCTCCAAGTCAGTGCCTGGATCCATGGGACCAGACCTCTTACCTGATGTGGCAGACAGATAAGCCATGTTCTGGCATTTCAATTTCTGGGAAAGAGCACTATTAATTAATCTCAGCCAAATATTCTTAGTATTTCCTTGCCTATAAAATGAAGACAATAATACCCATCTTATTAACTGTTGAGAGCATGAGACATATACACAGTACATGGGACACACAGTTGGCGCTCAATTGATGGCGGTTTTAATGTTTATCAAGATTTTTTGCTTTGTTTTATGTCAATAGGGCTTATGTAACTTTATACTCACTGCATGTAACAACAGTTTTCATATAATTTTATATCTAAGTTATTAACAGAACACTGATGGAAATCTATAGTTTCTTCCCTTCTTTAAATAGTCCAATTTTCAGTTGCGATTCAGTTGTTAATTTGATGACCCAAAATTTCTTCTGGGTTGAAGAGAACAGGTTTGCCTTATTGTTGCTGTTTGTTACAGTTGTTATTCTCTTGTTCTTGAGTCTATATAATACGTGAGTTGTATAGCAGCAATAAATTTAACTTGAGCTCTGAACTTTGAAAGCACTTTTTTGCTTGGGGTGCCTTTTTGTTGTTTGATCCCTTCACAATTGGCTTGCTAAATTAAAGGAGTAAGATGTTAGGTATAACCCTTTTAGTTTACATAAAATTTTGAAAACAAATTTGAGTCTGACATGCACAGATAAATCACCTTTGTTTTTACTTAAATCATGGAGCACAGGAATCTGATTTCAACAAATTGAGATAAACAGTACAGTTAAAATTTATGGAGATGTTGTGAAAAACTAATTCAAACTAGTTTGCTTTGAAACTTGACCCTGATATGCAGGTTTAAGAGTTATTGTAAAATCAAATGTCAAATAGTCAAGTGATTATTTTAAAATCAGTCTTTGCCTTGGTGTCTTTTGCTAAAATAAGGATTGGTTTGGTTCTGAAGCTCAGAGCCACTCCTAGAACGGCCAGAGGAAATCTCAAAGATCTGCACTGGTGAAGGGCTAAACTTTCCCTCAGTTCAAGCTCAGAGGAGATTAGTTTTGCATTCGACCCGGGATACCCTCGCCTTTAGGAAGAACCCTAGGAGAAACTTCCTGCCTCATTCCTGGAAACTAATTTCAGAGTACCGATTCCATGTGCCAGATAAAATGGAAGGAGTCTGGTTGAAATCTTTGCTCTCTGTTTCAAAATCTAAATAGAAATGCCACACTACGAATCGGGTCAGGATTTTCTGCAGGGTGGGATTAGAGCCTTGCAACAGCAATGAGACTGGCCGGTGAAATTGCCAGAATGAATTAATTTCCACTCATTTAACAAACACTGGCCGAGCAGTGCTTACTTAATGTTTCCTGGCTCACTTAAGTGACCAGGAAAATCACTCTTTCCCCCCTTAACCTTTGGCCCTCAGCACAGCACCAGGCACCTCTTACAAACTCAAGGAGTGTTTAAGGGATAAATTAAATTTCAGTTCCTCCCTAGCTGGAGAGACTGACGTAATAATAAAGTTTGGAATTGCTCTGATAGCCTAGTGCCTAAGGCACTTGACTGATAACCAGCAGGCTGACAGTTCAAACCCACCAGCCACTCCTCGGAAGGAAGGTTGGGCAATCTACTTCCCTAGTGATGTTGTTGTTGTTGTTATGTGCCGTCGAGTCGGCCCCGACTCATAGCGACCCCTCCTTGGGTTTCCGAGGCAGTATCACTATGGAAGTAGGATTGCCCAACCTTCCTTCCGAGGAGTGGCTGGTGGGTTTGTACCGCCAGCCGTCTGGTTAGCAGGCAACTGACTTAGCCACTATGCTATCAGAGCTCCCTCGGAAACTCAAGGAGGGATCACTATGAGTCGGGCCAACTTGACGGCACATAACAACAACAACACGCTAGCACCCTCTGGGTGTAGACTCCAGTTCTTGCCCAACAGTGCACCAGCCTGTGGTTTGTAGCCGCAGGGGATTTCAGAATGTCTGTTTTGAAGGCTACAGGCACAAAGGGAAAGCAGGGGTGAGTCCAAGCCCAAGAAAAATGCTTCTAGAGTGTTGTTGTTATGTGCCGTCAAGTCGGACCCGACTCATAGCGACCCTTCCTTGGGTTTCTGAGGCAGTATCACTACGGAAGTAGATTGCCCCACCTTCCTTCCGAGGAGTGGCTGGTGGGTTTGAACTGCCAGCCTTCTGGTTAGCAGTCTTCTAGAGTAGTAGTTTCTTAATCATTTTGCAGCCACTGTTGCACTCTGGTGGCGTAGTGGATACTGCATTTGGCTGCTAACCAGAAGGTCAGCGGTTCAAACCCAACAGCCGCTCTGCGGAAGGAAGATGGGGCAATCCCGTAAAGATTTACAGCCTCGGGAACCCAGTGGGAGTCGCTATGATTCGGAAGCAGCTCCATGGCAGTGAGTTATTGCACTGGGGAAAAGCTACAGGTTCTCTCTCCAGGAAAATGCACATTCGTGTATACATATATTTACAAATAATTTCAGGATGTCCAGAGATTAGAACTTCTGGTCTTGGGAAAAGATATCTCAGCAAAAGTATTTGGCATCTGGGCGCAAATGCGCCGCCCAAGTGGCGGCGACTCTGGCACTGCGCGCCACGCTCGGCTTGCAATACCCGGTTCAGGATTTGGAACTGAAACTGCTGAAAAGTCCTAAAGTCCCAGACTGGGTCTCACACCCCTGACTGCGAGTGTGATGGGAGCAGGTTGTCAGTCTCTAGGGCGCAAAGTGCCGGGATCTGCTGTCAGATATCTAGCCCTCTAGCCGCTGGTCTTTCAGCGCCCTGAGACCGACGCACATCCGCGTCCTTCGGTGCAATTCTAGTCCTCAGGTTCTGTAGGTCCCTTGCTTGTAGTCCCTGAGCAAGGCTTCAACACCCGATTCCCAAACCCTAGTGAGCTTCTAGTCTCTCTCACTGCAGTCTCGCCCTAGAGGTTAACAAGGAGAAGAGTGGAATAAGGGAAACTCGGAAGTTAAACGTCCTTGCTTCTGAATCCTCCAGCCCGGAGGCCACCAACCTAAGCAAGAGCCGAAAGGTGTGGTGCTAGGCAGGTGTGTCCCAGGATATGCCTAGGCTGCTGGGGACTTGGGTGAGGTACCTGCAGTTTTGTGGATCGGGTCACTCACAGCGTACGTTGGGGTGATTTCTCCCCTGTCTCGGGAAAGCGCGAAGCCAAGTCCTTGCCTCCCCCAACATACACCACCAGGAGGCCCCTGCTGCGTTCACCACACCCACAAGCCGAGCTTCTGGAGCAGCCGCTGCGAAGCCTGCGCTGCGTGCTCAGAGCTGGCTGAGAGGCTTCTTTCTCCCCACCCCACCCGCTTCCCGTCACAAGTCGGGTCCCGGGACCTTCCGACCACTCCAGAGCCCGGAACTCAGGTGGAGCGGTCCCGAGATGCCGCTGTGCAGCGTGCAAGAGGGTTCGAGGGCGTGCGCAATTGAGTGTGAATGAAAGAGCGCGCCTATTCACAAGAGGGGGTGCGGGTGTGATGGGCGCGGGTTGTCGTCTTCTGGTGCGTGGACGCTACTGCACGAGAGACTTGGAGGCTGGGTTGCGGCGCATTTGAGAGTGAATCCATGTGAATGAACTTGTGCGCTGGGGTCTGTTTTGTGAGTTCCAGTGCTTCGCGAAGATCACAGTCTTAAAAAACCCTGTGGAGCACAGTGCTGCTCTCTACACACGTGGAATCGCTGCGGGTCGGAAAGAATCGACTGCACCGCAACCAGTTTGGATGTTTGTTTTGGTGATTCGCGGGGTGGGCACGTGTTTGAAGACAGTAATCCACAGTGCCTGTGTAGATGAAGGTGACTGGGAGTGAGTGTGAACTTTGATATAGGCAAAAACCTCACAGCACTGTCAAACCATCCCCTCTCTTTAGTCCAGGACCGAAATGCGGAGGGAGAGCGCAGAACCGGAATCAAACACCACTAGGGCATCTTGGCAAACAGCAGCCGGAAACAAGGGACAGCTGTGCAAATGGCTCAGGCAGGCAGATTGAGAGTTAGGTGATGGATGGCGGGGTAGAAATGGGGAGGAGAGGTCTGGACAGAGGTTGGAAGCCATCTGAGCCTTCCCTCTTCTTCCCCAGATGGGGGGCGGGGCGGGGGGACGGGAGGGATGGGTGCATAGGCCCTTCTCTCCTCACCCGTGGACCGTGCTCCTTGACTGCCCAGCCCAGTGAGGTGGGGATTCAGAAAGTATCAATCGAGATCTTAACAAATCCACTACGTGAGTCAGGAAACTATTTTAGATTTCCTATCTTGCTGGGGACCAGGCACTGGGCTGCTTCTAAGTTAGGAACATGGTTCCCATTTCAAAGATGAATACATTGAGGCGCTGAGAAGTTACTTGCCCATGAACAGCTTGGAATTGCGCTCAGGTTTGACAGTTCTTGCTCCCACCTCCAACTCCTCCTTCCCACGAACTCTGCCCCTCTGTGGGCGATTCCACCTGCGGGAGTCAGACACTACGCTTGTGCCAGAAATCCACCCAGCCACGCATTCTCCCTCCAAGCCTCACTAGGGCAGGAGGTTAGGGTCAGACTCGGAGGAGGCAGGAGCCCCGTTAATTCCAGACCCTGCCCCCAAGACCATATAGCCCGGGATGGAGTGGAACGCGTGTTCAAAACCAGGTGGCACTGAAGAGGTGAAATCTACTGTGATGTCAAAGTGCCCTCAAATACCCGCTCACTTTTAGGGCGTTTCTCGTTGGTCCCTACCATCCCCCCCCCCCACTTCCATCAATGATCTCAATGCCAATCCCAGGGGGGCTGTCCTGCTGGGTGTTCCAGGTTCTGGGAGCGTGGGAGGTGACGCAATCCGGTTGGGGCACGGGGCCCTGTTGCCTATTGGTTGCCCGGCGCTTGGGGACACCCCCCTCGACCGACGGTGGCTAGAATAAGAGCAGCTTCTGGCTCTGGGAGACCTGGGAGTCACTGCCAAAACCAGGTGTCGCTGCCGCTTCAGTATCAGCGCCCTCGCGGGACGCCGCCGCCCCCTACGCTCCCGACCGTCCGCCACCAGGTGAGCCTCGAGATTTATGCTGTCGTGTGTGATCCTATTTCTCTCTACCTCTTCTCCTCCCCGGCCCCCTTGGTTTATCTTCTTGCCAATCTGTTTCCTTCTGTCTCAGTTCCTTCATCAGGAACTGTTGGTCCGTCGGTCCATCCTAGGCTCCTGACCCAGGTAGCACTGGACAGGCTCAACCTAGGAGCTCCTTGCTCCTCTCCCCCGCCCGGCTGCGGAGCCCAGTCTTGCGCTCTCCGGCTGCACACATGCCTAGGTCAATCTCTGCACTGCGGCTCCCGCGGAGGGGGTCGCAGGAGCAGCTTTCCAGATTGTGCGTTTAGGAATCGCGTCTGGTGCCTGGTGGTCCCCAGGAAACTGGTGCAGAACCAGACCAGAGCGAATGAGTGGCAAACGGGCGCAACGACTAAGAGACTGAGCCTTTAACTGCAATCCCCTGACGCTCAGGGAGCGCAGAGCGAAATCCTGGGTCCCAACTGAAACTAAGCTTGGTTCTTGCTGGGGACTGAGTTGCCAGAGCGCGGAGCTGCTGAGCTCCGGAATCCAACTCTTCAGTTTCTCAGAGATTCCTCCAGCAGAGAGATTCCCTCCCTCCTCTCTCCCCACGCCCCGCACTGATGCAAAAGCTCCGCTGAGGGAGACACTCTCGTCTCCCAGACCCTGAAAAGACAGGCGTTAACGGGAGTGCTGTTGTGACAGGGGCCTTTGGGAGTCACCTCAGTGGAAACATGCCCAGCATTAGAACTGAGACCTCCCAATTCAGCTGTTCCATTAGGACAGCTCCCCAAGTTCTGTCAAACCATGGGCGCCACGGGCTCGTTGGTCCTTCCAGCCGTCCACCTTGATGATGAGGAAACAAAGGCGAAGAGAAATGAAGTGACCAGCTGAAGCCAGGAAGCCAGGCAGGCAGTTAGAGGCGGCAGCAGGACCGAAGCCCACGCACGCGGGCTCACAGAACTTTGAACTGGTGCAGGCGGTGACGTCATTCTTCCCTTGCAGACAGGCGTCATGGGTTTCCGGAAGTTCTCCCCCTTCCTGGCTCTTGGCATCTTGGTCCTGTTCCAGACCAGCTGCCTCCAGGCCGCGCCATTCAGGTAAGAGAACTCCGCAGGAGCGCACTGCTCTCCCACCTCTCCCGGCATCAGACAATTCACAGCCTCTGAATTGTAATGTACTGATTGCTTAACCTAACAATTGGCTATCTGAAAAAATATCCATGTATACTCGCATTTATTATAAACTTTTCTGACATAAAAGATGTGTAGTACGCAACTTACAAATACTAATAAAAATATATAGTACTTTACTCTAAATTTCATATAGCCATTGAGGCTTCCTCACAAATGCTTTCAATACTTTTTGCTAAACTCTTGTACCTACAGCCAAACTGTTTACCCAATTCAACCATGATTTAAAAAATGAAATCGCATCCCAATCTGCTATTTTGTCAATACATTGTTATTATACCTGACATGAGAACTACTGTTAATCTATTTCTCACCCTAATACAAATTATATTTATTAAACAGAAATCTTTTTCTGCTTCAGCTCTAGTTATAATTTAATTTGTGATGGCTATGTTTAACACTCTAAGGAGCCCTGGTGGCACAGTGGGTAAGGCATTTGGGTGCTAACCAGAAGGTCTGCTTCTGCTCCATGGGAGAAAGAGGAGGCAATCTACTTCCATAAAGATGTATAACCTTGGAAACCTAATGGGGGTCGCTATGAATCAGAATCAACTCAATGGCAATGAGTTTCGTTTTTGGTTTGGTATGTTTAACACTCAATTTGCAAAATTCCTGGAAATTTAAGCATCAGCTTTTACAAGTTGTTAAGACCTGGCTCCAGCACATCACTACTTGGAGGCCAAACCAGGGCTTGGCTCTTAGTAAAACAGCATCCTTGGATGGACACTGGATATAGGCTCTATATACCAGAGAGTCAAGGAGACCATATCTTCATGGTTGTTTATCCAGGGGAGGGGCAGGCAGAGGTTTCTGGGCCTGAATGGGGTTTGCTCCCTCTCCCTAGGTCTTTAGAGAGCATCCCAGACCCCACTACACTCAGCGAGGAGGAAGCGCGCCTCCTGCTGGCTGCACTGGTGAAAGACTTTGTGCAAATGAAAGCCAGTGAGCTGGAACAGGAGACTGAGGACTCCAGGTAAGGCTCCCAGCCTCGCCAGCACAAAGCCTCCCCATCCTCCGGACACATCCAAGACAGATCCCAAGAGGTATGAGGGAACACACCTGACCAGAAGTCCAGCAGGCTATCACTGTTCATCAGGGCCTGGGGCTCAGCTGTTTTCAGGCTGATGACAGAGATCCTGCCACAGCTGGAGGGACTATGGTTAGACTGTATTAAAAATTCTACTTCCAAAGGCTGTTAGGAAATGTGAAGGTATGGAATTGCTTACTCTTGGAATTGGTCTGGCCATATGGAGGAGACCTCCCAGCACTGGATGAGTTAGGACTGGTAAGTGTGAGGTCAGGAGATGGACTTGTGTATCTCAGGATCTTTTAGAAATTTGTTTCCATTTGATTAACCTGCATGTTCTTTCACACCTGCAAGGAGCCTTCATTTCACATTGCAAGTAAAGATGAAGGCCTTGCAGAGGGTGAGGCCAATAAAGCAGTGTCTGAGATAAGTGTGAGATCTTTAGATGTGTAGGATCTGCCTGCTCTCTGCAGATCACCTGTGGAGATGTGCACGTTGTCAGAGGGGCAGAGAGAGTACTCTTGCCCACCCCACCTCAAGTGGACCCTGAGCTTGGAGCAGAGCCCTCCCCCTGACCTGGCCTCAGTACTGCCCAGAAGAGGCATGCATTGCACCTGCATCTGCCATGAAAACCCCCTCTGCAGAGCATGAAGGGCTGAACAGCATGTGGAATGCAGGGAAAGGGCACCCCTTCCCCACCCCTGGCCTTCCGCACAATGCTCTGGCCCAATATACCTCAGAATCTCCTGATAGAGGGTGTGTGAGGTGCCCAACTGCTCGTCCCTCAACCTAGCATGAAGTGCCTCTGGTCTAACCTTCTGTGTAACTGAATTCCGGTGCATGGTACTGTCTGGCATGTCTTCTCCCCGCAGCCTGGACAGCCCCAGAACTAAACGATGCGGTAATCTGAGTACCTGCGTGCTGGGCACATACACGCAGGACCTGAACAAGTTTCACACGTTTCCCCAAACTGCAATTGGGGTTGGAGCACCTGGCAAGAGAAGGGATGTGGCCAGCAGCTTGGAGAGAGACCACCGCCCTCAGTTTGGCATGATCCCGGATTCCAACTAAACTCCCCCATCTCCCTTCTAATTTCCTTTCTTGCTTCCTTCCTATAACTTGATGCATGTGGTTCCTTTCTGGTTGCTCTTCGGGCTGGCATCAGTGGCTTTCCTGTGGCAGAGGATATCCGGAACCTCAGATGGGAGAGGGAGTGGGACTCACAGGCTGGAAGAGAATCACCTAGGAAGAGATAAGAGAGAAGGCAGCCTTCTGAAAGGATTTCCTAGCAGAATTTCCTAGTCTTCTTTCCAAATATGCTCGTCATTTGGGGAATAAAACTATTTTTCTACAAAGACCTGAGCTGTAGTGGTCATTGCTCTGGCCCATGGCCCAGGGTTCATGGTGCCTAGGACCTGTGCTTAGAAGTGGCCTTAGATCCAGAGTAGCTGGCACAGGGTTTGGTGGGTGGTCCCTGTGAACCAGCTCAAACATCAAGAACAGATGTGCCAAGGAGCAGGTAAGCACCTCTGGGATTGGATGCTGCAAAATCTGTTCCTCTTCCAGGTAAGACTTCGGAATTTTTATTATCCTAAGAAGAGATATTTGGTGGCTGTGATTGAGGTGTGGCTTCTAATAGTTCTTATGAGCTTCAGTGGGGTTGAGTATGCCATCATAATTTGCTCTAGTCCCAGATGACTTTGCTGATTTTCAGCCCATTTATTCAGGAAAGGTTGGCTTTTATAGCTCTGTATTCCATGGACAGTGACCCAGGGTCACCTTTGGTTTTTCAACACCCTTGGGAATGTCTATGGGAAGAAGCCTGGCATTTTCCCTAATGGCCCTTGTGATTTTTTGTGTTGATAATTATGTTTAGGAGAAACACTTAAGCTAATTGGTGCCTCTCAGAACAGCAACTTTACCATGATGCTCCCACGGGGCAGGATCCTTCCCTCAGCCTCTCCCTGACAGATCTTCTCTTCTTCCTCTGTCCTGCAAATCAGCATCACTGCCCAGAAGAGATCCTGCAACACTGCCACCTGTGTGACCCATCGGCTGGCAGGCTTGCTGAGCAGGTCAGGGGGTATGGTGAAGAGCAACTTCGTGCCCACTGACGTGGGCTCCAATGCCTTTGGCCGGCGCCGCAGGGACCTTCAGGCCTGAGCAGCTGAGGGGCTCCAGGAAGAAGGTGACTGCCATTGTACTGTTGGACAAGAGGATGGATGATGATGGGGTACTGAAGAGGTGTAGTCAACACACACTAGGCCCATATAGTTGGAAAAAAAATGTCCTTGGGGGAAGGTTCCTACTCCTGTGTGTGTGTGTGTGTGTGTGTGTGTTTGAGAAAGGCAAGATGCAATGACTGGAGAGGGTTCCAATATCTGAAACCCCTAGAATTTGTGTCATCAGGCTAGAAAATATAGATCTGGTTAATTAAAGAAGTCACTGGATGGTACAAATGGTTAACATGCTAAGCTGCTAACTTAAAGGTCGGCAGTTTGAGTCCACTCAGAGGCAGCTCAGAAGAAAGACCTAGCAATCTACTTCTGAAAAAGCCATTGAAAATTCCATGGAGCACAGTTCAATTCTGATACACATGGGCTTGCTGTGAGTTGGAATTAACTTGATGGTAACCAGTTGTTTCTTATATTTTTAAACTGGTTTATTTAAAATCCTATTCCCTGCATTTATAACTGCCATTATTCTTGCATTTGAGTTTGAAATATAATGACGTTATCTTTTTAGCACATACACTACAATGTCATGTACCTCTGAAGTAAAAGCATCTTGGGTTCAAGACCTGTGTTTGCCCCTCGCTAACTATAGGACCATGAGCTATCACTTAACCTCTCAGGGCCTCAGTTTTTCCATCTGTAAATCAAGAGAAACAATAGTACCAATCTCCTAGCATGATTGAAAAGAGTACATGAGATATTTGTCAAGGTCCTGACAATCAATAAGAAAGTAAATGCTACCTATTTTTCTCCCTCCTAGGTCATCATGAAGCTGAAAACTTCATTTGTAATGAAAACCACTTAGAGGAAAGGTTCCATGGAAGATACAGTATTTGCATCCTTCTTAATATTGAAAACTGTCTTCGTTTGAAAGGAACTAAAACTAAATGTAAGATAAGCTCATTGTATTTATCTAGTATGTATCTTTTTATATTTGATTCAGTACCCAATAAATATGACAGCATGTCTCATTGGCTTATCTGGTAGCAAATCTGGCCCCCATCAGCCATCCTGTTGTTTTAGCTCTGCTAAACCTCAGGGGGATGTGAAATCACTGCCTCTTGGGCATCTGGGGACACATAGTAATGCTGTACCTTGACTGAACTCTTTGTTTAAAGAAATATCAACCTTGTCATTTATGAACTTCACCAAGATTAAAAATGTATTTTTGATTACATTTAAATGGAGTCCCTGATGCTATTTATGCTTTTTTTTTTTTTTTTCCCAAGAGAGCTTCTGGGGCCAGTGGGCAGCTTGTTGACCAGGCTGACTCATTTGGAGCAAAGGCAACATGCTTGAGATGGAGCCTCAGTGTCCTGTACCCTCAGTTTCCTGTGAAACATCCCTTATCTGAATTAGAACCCATGACTCCCAAGCAGGACAATTCACCTTTGTTTTCAGAAGGTGCCCTTGATCCCCAGCCCCCGTGGTTGTCCATGCACTTCTCCTCAGTTCAGCTGTTACCTTCCCCATCTCTTCCCTTCCTCCCCGAAAGAGTCCCTCTGTGCCTGCAAAGGCCTTTAGAAAAAAATGGCCCAGTGCTTGAAATGGGGACCACAGACTGGCAGATTTGGAAAGATCATCAGAAGCCATCCAATCTAACTATTTTATTCTCCGAAGTACAGAGATGTGCCTTGCTCAAGGCCCTGCAATACATTTAACAGTCATTCATATATTCAATGAATATTTTTGGACGCTTGCTACACTCCAGGCACTGAGAATACAGCCATGATCAGAATAGATACCACTCCTTGTCCTCATGGAGCTTATTTTCTAGTTGTCAGAGATTAATGTGATCATGCTACAGAATGACAGACTTTCAACATTGGGAGGAATCTGGGATGTCATAGGGTCTAGTGCCATATTTGATGTAGGAATTTCCCAGCATTAATATCCCTGGCCTCTGCTGCCACCTCCAATGACAGGCTGCTGACTGTAACGCCCAACACTGGTAGACCATCAGTTGGGTTAGATAGGTGGGTAGAAAAGTCAGCCTCTTCCACCCACTGACTAGTTATTTCCTCAGGATTACATAAAATTGTGTCTCTGTGTTTCCACTATGCTTTCCTTCAGTCTGTTCTTAACACAGTAACCCAACAGTGACCATAAAAGGTAGATCAGAGGACATCTCTCTTATGGGCAAAATCCTCCAGGACTTCCCATCTCACTCAGTAAATGCCTAAGCCATAAGGTCCTTGATTTGACCTCCCTCTTCCTACCACCATCCCCACCACACTCATCTCCTACTACTTTCCTACACACTGGCTTCCTTAACATTCCTCAAACCCACAAGGCACTCAACCACCTCAAGTCTTTGCATTTCTTCTCATTCTGTGCAGAATTCGCCCCTCCCCAATCTCCCATAAATGTCTACTCACATGTTACCTGCCCTGACCATCCTTTCTAAAATTGTACTCCACTTCTACCAACACACCCTAGCCCTCTTTTTTTCTTTCACTTATTACTTTTTACTGTACTACATATTTTGCTATTTTTATTGTTTATTGTTTGTGTCCCCCACACACATACACACACCATCCCTGAGACTGTAAGCTCCACAGAGGGAAGGATGTGGCCTTATTTTCATGATTGCTATCTCCCCCAACAGACATAGCAGTGTGCCTGGCACAAGGTGGTATTCAATAAATATTTGTTGAATGAATGAGTGAATGAATGAATGAATGGTGTACCTTCTACCCTTTAGTGTTTGTGCTCTACTCTGAGGTTCCCTATGGTCTTGATATTCCTCAGGCTAAACTGCCCAAGGGCCTCCATCCTGGAATCTTCTGCAGTGGTCACCAGGTTGTCAGTGACCTGTTTTCCTGCTGCAGGCCCTCATGCAAGCTATGTCTTCAGTTTCTCCTCCACTTGATCAATTTTGGTCAGCTTTTCTTCCTCCCTTGCAGTGAAAAATGCAGGTAGACCAACCCACATGCTTGCATATCCTCTAGAACATTTCTCAAGTGGTCTTCTACACTATTTTTGAAATTTTCCACTCACCATTTCCTGGGTGGCACAATCAGTGAAGTGGTCAACTACCAGCCAAAAGGTTGGAGGTCAAATCCATCTAGAGGTGCCCCAATGGATAGGCCTGTTGATCTGCTTCCAGAAAGTCACAGCCTTAAAAACTCTATAAACAGTTCTGCCCTGCACACATGAGGTCATTATGAGTTGGAATCAACTCAATGGCAATGAAGAACAACAACAACATCTGAGATAGTCCATTTCATTTTTGAATCACTTTGACTCTTACCAAATCCTTCTATTATTGAGCAAAATTCACTCTCTATGCTCTCTTGCTTCATTTAGTTCTCAGGAGATTCATTCTGGGGAAGATGCATCACAGAGAATTGGCTGTGATTGAGACCAGAAGTTTGAAGAAAGGATTGGGTATTAATTCTCAGCAATTTAAAGCAGATCACATTGTTTCTTTACTATGAAGTTCCTAGCTGCACTTGGTTTTTCATGTGCCATCTCATTCACTGAATCCAATCTAGACAATTATCTATTCATTCCCAACAATGTACCTGGGGGGAGAGAATAAGGCTTTTCAATTACTCAAATCTTTAAATTTCTCTGCTGTTCGGGAAATTTTCTGGACATTCATATAGCAGCAGATGCATGAAAGTGATGCGTGGAGCTAACAAATGTCTTTTCCTCATCACTAGTGGGGCCCTGAGCCAAGCATTATAAATCTAGGCCATGTCTCTCCTACTTAGGCTTGCCAGGACAATGATAAGATTGATTGTTTCCATAAAGAGGGGTACTTTAGAGATTCCTGGAGAGCTTGGCTCATCAGTAGATTTAAGGTTTGTAGGAATTTTTTTGCTTCATAAAAGTAGCCAACAATTTGCAACGTCCTTTGTAAAATCCTTAATTCAGTCCACAAGGCGACATATGGTGTATGTTTGAGCATTGATTTAGCCTTACTTCTTTCCCTCTCCATCTGAGGTCCAGTTACACTGGAATTCTTTCAACTTGTCAGAGTCAGTATGTTCTTCCTGCCACAGGGCCTTTCCACATGCTAGTCCCCTGGTCCAGAATTCTTTTATCTCCTCTATTACCAGTGATGATCTACTTCTGTAAAGATTTACAGCCTCAGAAACCCAATGGGGTCGCTAAGAGTTGGAAACGACTTGATGGCAGTGAGTTTGGGTTTTTTTTTTTTTTTTTTTTTTTCGGTTTATTACCAGTTAATACTTACTCATCTTTCAGATCTCAGCTCAAGCAATTTCTTCCTTGAGGAAGTCTCCCCAGACTACCAATCCTTGAGTCTAGGTTATATTTCTTTCTTATTTGATTTCAAAGGGTTGATATGCCTTTCTTTCAGCTCACCACTCCGATTTTAGTTTATGCACTCATTAGTATGATTATTTGATTAATGTTTGTTCCCTCTTAAAGTGCCATGGACACAGGAATTGCATCCATTTTGCTCTCCATTGTAACACTTAACGTAGTGTCAGAAATAGTGGGTACTCATTAAGTATTTGTGGCATGAAGGAAGAAGGTAATTAGAACCCAGTGTGATAAATGTTATCCTTGGAGGAAGCACAGAAGGCTGTGGTCTAACCTAATCCAGATCTAAAAGATTTCCTGGGAAGGTGATATCATACTGAATCTCTAAAACTGAGCAGGAATCTGTCAGGAACAAGGTAAGAGGAAGAGCCCGAATGACCTGCACACTCATTAGATCTAAGTCATTATCAATTATCTCTGCTCTGCAAATGAGGTTTACAGGTACTTCTATCCAGAAACAGAAAGTAACTGAAGGTGCCATGATGGACAGCAAGAGCTTTAAAATTATATGGGGCATAAACTTTTAAGGTTGGATTTCACACATCCAGGGGCCAAAGCTGAGGACTCCAAGAGAAGAGGTGATGGCAGTTCAGAGAAGAATCATGTCTTAGTCTGGATTCTCTAGAGGAACAAAACCAGTAAAACGTATATATATATGTAGAGAGAGAGATACAGGAAGGGGGAGGGGGGGAGAGAGAGAGAGAGGGTAAGTCCCAAATCCATGGGATGGGTCTGGTGGCAGGCTAGAGACTTCTGCTGGCTTATAGGGTTGCAGAAGTGGGTGAATCCAAAATCTGCAGGTCAGGTAGCAGACAGGAGACTTCTGCAGGCTTACATCCCAAGAACCAGGGATCAGGAGGCAAGAAGAGTGCAAGGTTTTAAGAGAGAGAGATCAAGCTTATCCAGAACATCCATTTATATAGTGTGAGCAGCCACACTCCAAGAAAACTCCCTTTCAACTGATTGGCTGCTCACATCAGATCACAAAATAGAAGGTGATTGCATTATATTATACTATGAAGAGTACCTACTCCAATGTATGCCAAACCACTGAGAACCACAGCTTATCCATTAACCATCACAACCTAATATTAATCATCACAGATCACTAAAGCTATTAGTCCTTGAGTTTCTGGAAGGCTGGGCCCAGGGCAGGACCCCAGAATGCAAGGGCAACGCCACAGAACCCTAGTGCAACCCGAAAGCACTGTTATATATACCAGATCTTGTAAAGCTGCCAAGAACTATTGGACCCATCTGGTATGGTTCCAGCTGAGCTAGAGCTGAGAAAAATAAAGATCAAGGGAGAGCATTTGCAATAAGCCAGGGCAAGTCTTGAGTAGACATGAAGTGGCAAAGTGCAGGTACAGATAAGGGGCTATTGCCCTAGTGAATGTGTTTTAAGATCCAAAGCCTGGACATTGGCCACTGACTTGCCAAGTAGCAAAATTATAACTTTACATGGTAGACTCTATGTATTGATTTGGTTGGGGGTATAAATGCAGTGAGCCCACTTCTCAGTGCTCTTCTCTCCAGCTGCATATCTCACTCTGCCAAGTCACCAATGCAACAGCAGCACCCCACTTCCAGGTACCAAAATCTGTAGTAGTTATCTATAAACTTGGCAGATGGCTAAGACACTTGCCTGCTAACCAGACGGCTGGCGGTTCAAACCCACCAGCCACTCCTCGGAAGGAAGGTTGGGCAATCCTACTTCCGTAGTGATACTGCCTCGGAAACCCAAGGAGGGGTCGCTATGAGTCGGGGCCGACTCGATGGCACATAACAACAACAACAACAACATTCCCACAGCCATTGCATTAGTTTCAGCCCCTATTCATTTCTTATCTGGACTATTAGAATACTTCTCCAGGCTGTTATTTGACTTTCTCCCATTCAGCCTACCCTCTTCACTTAAATCTGCTCAAAAAACTCCTCGGATTCCCATTGCCTCCAGTCTTTGGCATAGCATAAAGGTTTTCCATGATATGGCTTCAGCTCTACCTCCAACATTTCTCCCATACAGCTATTACTCGTTGTTCTTATTAGTTGCCATTGAGTCAACTCTTAGTCTTACTATAACAGAACAAAACATTGCCCAGTCCTGTGCCACTTTCACAATTGTTGATATGTTTGAGTCTATTCACATACAACTACTCTACCATCTATGCGTCAGTTTGTCCTGCTGTGGTGGTTGCCTATTGTTCTGATGCTGGAAGTGATAGCACCTGTATTTCAAATACCAGTAGGGTCACCCATGGTGGACAAATTTCAACAGAGCTTCTAGACTCGGAAGAAAGGCCTGGCAATCGACTTCCAAAAAACCAGCCAATGATGACATCATAGACCCAAACAACTACCGCTTTCCATTCCCCAACTACACCATTCAAATGTTGTCTATGTTTTCACTCAAAGTGTGATCCATGCACCAGCAGCATTTTGCCTCCCCAGGTGGTGACTCATCTGCACATTATGTTAAAATGCAGTTACTAATTCAGCTGGTCTGAGCTGGGGCCAGGGATTTTGCAATTCTTTTAAGCTCCCAGATGATGCCAGTGCTGCGGGTTTGCAGACCACACTTTGAGTAGCAAAGTTTATGGAACTTTAGCTCACTGGATGTTGTATTGATTAATGTCACTGTAAAAAAAAAAAAAAAAAAAAAATCACTGCTGTCGAGTCGGTTCGACCTTTCCTTGGGTTTCTAAGGTGGTATCTCTACGGAAGTAGATTGCCCAGTCTTCCTTCTGAGGAGTGGCTGGTGGGCTTGAACCACCAGCCTTCTGGTTAGCAGTCAAATGCCTTAGGCACTATGCCACCGGCGCTCCCAAACATCACTGGATCCCCTCATATATTCTAAATATCTCAAAGGCAGGAAATGTTTATTTCTTTTTCTTTTGTAGTCTCCAGAATGCCTCTCACCACACCCAGTACATGGGGGATGCCAATCACTTAATTGATTTTTACATGTAGAATGTAAAACTTTACATGTACAAATCTTACACAAGCTGTCAGAGTTAAGTGTGTCTATTTGAGACTGCACAGTGGGGAGAACTTAAGAAATTGTGCATTGAGCCTGGGAACAGAGGAGGTCAGGGATAAAAAAGGGTCAGCAGATAGGCAAAGGAATCTTAAGCCAATCCCTAGAATGAAGATCCAGAAAAAAGTCAAGATCAAGAAGCATCTTAGAAGGGCCAAATCAGGAGGCAAATGCATGTCCCTAGAGAGGGACCAGGGAGCTCTGGTAGCATAGTGCCTAAGGCACTTGACTGCTCACCAGAAGGCTGGCGGTTCAAACCCACCAGCCACTCCTCGGAAGGAAGGTTGGGCAATCCTACTTCCGTAGTGATACTGCCTTGGAAACCCAAGGAGGGGTCGCTATGAGTCGGGGCCGACTCGACGGCAAACAACAACAACAACAGAGAGGGACCATGAGGTGTCAGAATCTGAAAAGTCACCTCTGGAACCAGATTTGAAGACTCCTTTTAGGAAGATGCTGGCATGCTTGCCAGAGCCCACTTCCAAGAAGCCCTTTAACTGGGATCTGGGCACCACCATCCCCCACCCCTAAGCCAGGCAAAGAGCCTGACACTAGCTGCTGAGTCACTAATGCAAAAGGCACCAAAACAGAGACTGCAGCAGTCTGGCCCTTCCTGTGTCTCTGCTGAGACCGTTGACTTTGGGACTAGACTTGGTAACAGACAGCTTCATCTTGGTTCGGGATACTCAATCTTTGCTCAGATTTCTAAGGACCCCAGGAGAGTGGAACTGAGAAGACTGAGAAGGCAGGCATGACCACCACAGCCCACAGTGAATGTGCATCTTGATGTCCTTTCTTCCATGAGCTGAGCAGCAGACAATACCAGAGTACATGGTATTATACTGTAGGGAAACAGGTTAGGCCTGGGGTCAAGAGTAGGAGTCTGGTGTCCTGGCTCTAATTCCTGCTCTGCCTTGGCATCCCCGTGTCGTCTTGGCCTGGCTGGTCCTCACTAGGCCTCAGCTTGCCTTTCTATAAAATGGAGGAATTGGAATCATACAATCTCTAAACTCCCTTCTAGCTCAGATACTAGGAGACAGCAGCAAGATGTGCAGTAAAATTTCAGGTTTCTGGGATCATTGCCCATCCCTCATATCTCTGGACATGCCAGACACCAGCGTCATGACCTTGTGATTGGTTATCTTCATCACAGGAGCTGGAAACTGGTCATCAGTTATTTTTATGCTGCTCTCTTATCTTGATAATCTGTTTAGGTACTGATGAAAAGGATGATGCTGTCCTAATCTTGGAGATGTACTAAAACAAAAGGAGCTATCACAGGGCCCCCAAAAGACACACCAAGAAACAGAACTGATTCTGATGCTAGAAAGACTAAGATTGGACAAAGAAAAGGCAAGTTGCTTAAAGGAATTGCAAGATTTCTTTCCTTAGGGAACTTTTAGGAGAAAACCTCTCAAAATCTGGAATTATATTAGAACTTGTCTCCTGGAGGAAGTTCCTGGGTGATACAAATAGTTAATGCACCCAACTGTTAACCAAAAGGTTGTAGGTTCACATCAACCCAGGGGCACCTTGGAAGAAAGGCCTGGAAATCCACTTCTGAAAAATCAGCCCTTGAAAACTCTGGAGCACAGGTCTGCTCTGACACATAGGGTCGCCATGAGTCAAAACTGACGTGTTAGCAAATGGTTTTGTCTACTGGAATAATCTTTCATTGTCTCTGATTCTTTTGGGGTTTTGGTATTCAGTGATTCTCCCATCTTCTGGGGAAGGTGGAAGTCTTCCCTAGGCTCCTTACAGACCCTTCTCCTTCTCACTAGGGGCTGGCTGACCCTTCCATCAGGAACATCAGGGGAAGAGGAAGTGGGAGTTTTAGTTTTGGATGCTTCTGAGCCTCAAGGCGGGGAGGGATTGGGCTGAAGCTTCAACTGGAGGCAAGATTCCCTCCACCAAACAAGTCTTCTAAGAATCTACAGAACCACAGCTGCAGCAGAGGGAGGCCTTGCCCTCACTGAGTACCCTTGGCAGGGCCCACAGCTCAACCTGGGTAGAGAAATGCAATTTCTAGAAGCCACAGAGCAGAGTGTACTCAGGCTGTTGTGGCCTTTGCCTGAATGCTAGGCATATTTGTGAGTGAAGTATGTATGTGCATACTCGTGTGTGTGTGTGTGTGTGCATGCGTGCACAAATTAAGTGGGCAAAGAACCTAGGATCCATATTCTTGTTCTGTCATGGACTCACTTCTTTGGGCCTGATAAGAGAAGTCCTTGGCAAGTAACTTTGCTTCTCCAACCTCAGTGTTTAAAAAATGAAGGAGTTGATGCAGGTAGGAACTGGTTATTAAATAGGTGAGCTTCATGGGCTAAAAACAAAAGTTGGTGCCTGTGTATAAATAAAGGAGCTTGGTGGCATAGTACCTAAGGCATTAGACTGCTAACCAGAAGGCTGGTGGTTCAAACCCACCAGCCACTCCTCAGAAGGAAGGTTGGGCAATCTACTTCTGTAGAGATAGTGCCTTGGAAACCCAAGGAGGGGTCGCTATGAGTCAGAATCAACTTGATGGCAGTGAGTTTGGTTTTTATGTTTTTTTATGCATAATAAATATATTGGGTAAAGAGTTTCCTTCCTTTCAAAGAGTATGCTTTTATTTTATCTTTGTTTTCCTTCAAGACTGGCCTTTATCTCATTAATTTGCAGAGATGCTGAAGGATGGGTGAAAGAATGGGAGACAAATGTGGCACCTAGAGGCCAAGCAACAGAAGAAATCTAGTCCAATCTCCCCTGATTCTGCCATTTCATTTCTTTATGATTTGCCACTTACAAACAATTATTCCTCGGGTAGGGACAGCCAAAGAGAAGAATTTGGGTATGGTTTGTCATACATCTGACTATGTAACAAAGTTTCTCAGGGATTATTGGATTGTTGTTGCTGTTGCTGTCAGACCTGACTCATAGCAACCCCTCCTTGGATTGTAGAACATTACAGTAAGAGAAGAAAGCAGGGCTGTGCTGGAACTGGCTCACTGGCTTGTGACAGTTGATTATTAAGTTTTCAGAAATGTTGAACCAGTTATTCAACACTATTGAGTCATTATTATAATTAAATTATATCTATATAATTTAATAAGTTCTATTAAAAAGGTAATAAATACTTAAAATTCATTACTTCCTAATCATTTCACTAATCTTTTCCGGGTAGTATCACTATGGAGCTCTGGTAGCGTAGTGCCTAAGGCACTTGACTGCTAACCAGAAGCCTGGTGGTTCAAACCCACCAGCCACTCCTCGGAAGGAAGGCTGGGCAATTTACTTCCACAGTGATACTGCTTTGGAAATGCAAGGAGTGGTCGCTATGAGTCGGGTCTGACTCGATGGCACATAACAACGACATCACTACGAAAGTAGATTGCCCAACCTCCCTTCCGAGGAGTGGCTGGTGAGTTTGAACCACCAGTCTTCTGGTTAGCAGTCAAATGCCTTAGGCACTATGCCACCAGAGTTCCCCATTTTACTATTATCTATGTATGCTCTTGATGTTATTCACATCTGTCGTATTTCTGTGGTGGAAATACCATAACAGCAGCACATTACTGCACATCTCTTCCATACTCTGTATTCAGCAAGGTCACTTTGGGAGCTTGACTATGTCCATAGTGGGAGTATTTACACCACAAAAATTGGCAAACACTACAGATCAGGACTTGATTTACTGTCTCATTGATGATTTAGACTTAAGAAATGACTGAGAAAACATTAGTAATGTAGATTAAACTTAAAGGTATGACTTCTCTATAACTGGTACATTGCAAATAACATTTTAAGGATATATTCTTTCGGTATTCTAACATGATTATCCAATTCAGCAAAGAATTCACCCCCGGAATTGACAAATGAGTGATGTTCCAACATTTGTCTTCATTGTCTCACTTTCATCTTATTTATTTATGTAAATAACAATATTAACCAACACTTGTCAGAACTCTACTCATTTATAAAGTTGCAAGTATAGGTTGACAATAAATACAAGAGTTCAGCAAAAATTAATGACAGCATTCTGTGAGGATCAATTGGCTATATGGAATTTATGATAAAGAATACATCACATTTTATTATTATTTTAAATTGTGTATGTCTTTCATCTCAGTAAAATTTATAGCAAACATATGGACAGGATATTTTTTCAGAGAGCTGGTAATTGAACATTTACCAGCATACCACTGGAAAAGGGCCCTTGGAGCTCATTGTTTTTAAAGATGGGCAATTGGACATCCAGATAAGGAGAATGATTGTACAGATCTCAGGGGAGTATTTTGTTTGAATTCATGAGTAACTACCATTTTATTCTAATTATGCATCTGTGTATCTCTTTCATTAGAAGGAGCTCTGGTGGTGCTGTAGTTAGTAGGCTACTAACCAGAAGGTCAGTGGTTCAAAACTACCAGCTGCTCCACAGAAGAAAGATGAGGCAGTCTGCTTCCATAAAGATATACAGCCTTGGAAACTTTATGGGGGTTGGAACTATTGGAATCAATGGCAGTGGGTTTGGTTTTGGGTTCATTAGAAAAGGATATGCTGAGAAGAAAGAAACAGTTTTTTATTCAACTATCTTCCCATCACCTACATGATAGTCTGATATAAGACAAAGTCTCGATAGATATTTGTTGATTGGTTGATCTCAATTCTCTTTGGGATTTTTGGGCTTAATCTAAAGATTCATGGAATTTAATTCTTCAGGAAAATTTACACACATTATTTCCCCAATATTTTATTTCCTCCAGACTGCTAACCAGAAGGCTGGTGGTCAAACCCACCAGCCACTCCTCAGAAGGAAGGTTGGGCAATCTACTTCCGTAGTGATACCACCTTGGAAACCCAAGGAGGGGTCACTATGAGTCGGGGCCGACTCAACGGTACATAACAACAACAACAACAACAATCGTCTTCT
>NW_006921601.1:13066425-13071393 GCF_000298275.1 Orycteropus afer afer | reverse complement strand
GCAGCGAATTACCGAACCAGGAGAGAGGTGGTGGGTGCTTTGGGAGGAACGGTTGGTGAAAGGGCTGGAGGGAGGCAGCATGTCTGGCCTTGCAGTAATCAGCCTTGGGTTACTGCTGGTAATCCTGCCTTCCCCTTGTAGGGTTAGAGGAGGTCAGAACATGTGGCCTCCTTGTCGTTTTTGCACTGTTACACTAATGAATCTAGAGAACTTCTTTAGATGTCTTTCAGATCACTATTTCTGTATTCAATTTTAATATTCTATTGAACCCATTTTTTATTTATTAAATTTGTAATTGTTTTATTTTTTTGCTGCTAGAAATTTTAGATGGCTTGTTTTACAACTTAACCTGTTAGTTTTTCACACTCTTAGTGGAAAGTGATACTTATAACATAATTTTTTATTTATTTAAAAACATTGGACAGATTTCTTTTGAACCTAGTAATTCTCTCTGGGTCTGATTCTGCACTTTCTTATTTCTGATGACTCTTGTGATTATTCCTTCTATGTGCATTTTTTATTTTTTTTCATTGTTAGTTTGTATTCTTTGGCACTTAATCACTGGGAATTTTTATTGGCCAGAGTTTAAGACCCCTGCAGTTCACTTACATTTACTTCTATCTGATGTTTGGAAACATGACCAGTTCATGATAACTTTGAACTGAAATCCCTATTTCAGTAAGTTACTCAGCTTGACCCCTCTTTTTGAATCTGCTTACACCCCTCAAATATTTGGTGGTTTATTTTTGTTTGTTTACACACACACACACACACACACGTGCATGCATAATTGACCGACATTAATCAGTGTTGGAAACTCCACTTGGGAGGAAGCTTCTCTGAGTGTAAAGGTTACAGAAATAGTTCTGGATGTGATGAGTGGGCAAACATGGATACATAGGCAGATTTTCTAACAAGGTGCTTCAGGGTGCCTCATAACATTAAAACCAAGGTACAATACTCCTGAACATTCTAAAAGTTTGAAGTTTCAGATCATGCATCTTTCTCTTCTTTCTTGGAGGTACAGAAATCTTCCCTCATGACTCATAGAGAGAAATACTTGCCAAGTATAACCTCTGTGTGTGATTTATAAAACATAATATATATCCAAATTCTTATTCAATTTACTCTCATGGTCCTTATATTAGAGTTACGTCTATTCATAGCAGACAACAGCTGCAAGTCATTAGCTTAAACTATAGCACTTTCATCATTAAAGACTTGGACCAAGGGAGGAAGCCCTCTGAATTTTGCAAGTCTAACCTAATACTGTTGTCTTTCATATTAGAAAATTATAAATTTAGAAAGTTATAAGGATAAATAAAATATTTCTCTTGAAAGGAAAAAAGGGGAGGAGTGAGCTGGTCATAGTGAAGATCTAACGTGGTACCTGTTATGGATTAAGCTGCATCCCCCGAAAATGATATTTTTAAGTCCTAATCCCCAGTAAAGAAGCCCTCACAGTGCAACAGTGAAGCACTGGGTTGCTAACCAAAAGGTTGGAGGTTTGAACCTACCCAGTGGCTGCACAGGAGAAAGACCTGGTGATCTGTTTCCATAAAGGTTACAGCCTAGGAAACCCTAGAGGGCAGTTCTACTCTGTTACATGGTATCCCTTTGAGTTAGAAATCAACTTGACAACACCTAACAACAACAAATGCCAGCATCTGTGAATGTGCCCTTGTTTGGAAATAGGGTCTCTGAAGATGTTATTATTGAACCAGAGCTCATCCTGGGGCAAGGTGAGCCCTAACCTAATGGGATTAGTCTCGTTATAAAAAGAGGAGAAAGAGACAGAGTCCTACAGAGAGAAGACGGTCCTACAGAGAGAAGATGTGAAGACAGCGGCAGAGACTGGGGTGATGTATTTACAAGCCAAGGAACACCACAAATTCCAGAAATTACAGAAGCTGAAAGAAACAAAAAACGTTCTTCCCTTAGAGTCTTTGGAGCAAGCACGGCCCTTTCAACACCCTGAATTCACGCTTCTAGTCCCAGAACTGTGAGACAATAAGTTTCTGTTGTTTTAAACTGCCCAGTTTGTAGTACTTCATTATGGCAGTTCTAGGAAACTAATACACCACCATCCTGGTCAGAGTCCATCCTCTGATTTCTTTTCCCTATTCCTAACATTCATCATTGTTTTCAAGGATACATGAATGTAAAAACAAGATTTCTTATTTAAACTTAAGGAGCTCTGGTGGCATAGTGCCTTAGGCATTTGACTGCTAACCAGAAGGCTGGTGGTTCAAACCCACCCACCACTCCATGGAAGGAAGACTGGCACTCTACTTCCATAAGGATTTACTGCCTCAGAAACCCAAAGGGGGTCACCATGAGTTAGAATTGACTTGATGGTAGTGAGTTTGGTTTTTGGTTTTGTTTAAACTTAACCATAAACCCCGGAATGAGGTTGCCAAACTGTAGCCACTTTAGAATGACAAATTGGAACGTGATTTGGCCAGAATTTAGTTTCTACCCAAGGTTGTTTCCCTAATGTGAAGAATAAGCTAAGTACTTGTCCTGCAATGCTGGTTTGAGATATAGTTTTGAGACTACTTTAGGTCATAGCAATTTGTGTCCCATTGAGTACCGCTGGTTGGGAGCTCACCTTAACAGACTGTAGGTTCTTATTCAGCCTATTTCATACCTCCGTCTCCATTCTTCTTGACCTCTCTCTATAGAATGGTAATGGTATCCTGTTTCTGGGACAGCATATCCAACTATTGTATCTGTATAAAGATGTCATTTCCCTTCTAGATAACCTCAAAGCCACTTTAAGAGAATTTTTCTATTATAATAAACAGAGGTTTTAAAATTCACTTGGAAAAATAAGTGGCCAAGAGAAAAACACTGGAGTACAGATCACTCTAAGCTATTAGAACACATTGTGAAACAATTATTAAAATACTGTTGTTCCAACATAAGATAAAACTATATATCCCAAGAACAAAATGAAAAGGCAAGACGTAACCCCAATTACTTAGATGCATGTATGTATGTATGTATGTATGCATGCATGCATGGATAGATGGAGCTCTGGTAGCATAGTGGCTAAGGCACTTGACTGCTAACCAGAAGGCTGGCGGTTCAAACCCACCAGCCACTCCTCGGAAGGAAGGTTGGGCAATCCTACTTCCGTAGTGATACTGCCTCGGAAACCCAAGGAGGGGTCGCTATGAGTCGGGGCTGACTCGACGGCACATAACAACAACAACAACAACAAGGTGTGTCTTAAAGGAACTCTGGGGGCACTGTGGTTAATGCATTGGGCTGTTGACCAAAAGGTAGGCAGTTCAAACCCACCAGCTGCTCCATGGGAGGAACAAGAGACAATCTACTTCCGTAAAGATATACAGCCTTGGAAACACAAGGGGTGTCACTATGAGTTGGAATCGACTCAATGGCAGTGAATTTTTTTTAAGGAATGTCTTGGGGCAGGGCTAAGTTGTTCATGAGTCATCATAACTCATCCGTAGGGATTGAGTAGATTCCAACTCATAGCAATGTTATAGGGCAGAGTATAAATGCCTCACAGGGTTTCCAAGGCAGTAAATCTTTACAGAAGCAGACTGACACATCTTTTTCCCATGGAGTGGTTGGTGAGTTCAAACTTCTGACCTGTCAGTTGGCATGCAAGTGTTTTAACCACTGCACCACCAGAACTCCTTTTAGTCATCATAGGCACAGTTTAAAACCAAAAACCAGTTGCCAATGAGGTGATTCTGATTTATGGCAACCACATATATGTCACAGTAGAACTGTGCTCCATAGGGTTTTCAAAGGTTGGATTTTTCAGAAGAAAATTGTCGGGGCTTTCCTCTGAGGTACCTCTGGGTGGACTCCAACATCCAACCTTTTGGATAGTGGCCAAGTGCACTAACCATTTGCACCACCCAGGAACTCCAGCACAGTTTAGGGGCCCACAGATATGCTTTAATACCTTTCAAAATTAGAAAAAAAAACAGATATGGCAATAATGGACATAGAGTAATAAATCCAGCCTGCGTAATATTCATCTTTATATGAATACAGTTAGAAAATATAATTTTTAATAATAAGGAGCCCATACAGGCAAAAAGTGGCTGGGGCCCACGAAAATCATAATGTGATCTTGGCTTGGGGGCCTTTAGCCTTTCTCCATTCTTAGTCTCCATCACTGTTACCACTATCATCAAGTCACAATATGCAATCCTAGTAAAAACAACATGCTTACTGTAGAAATGCAGCTTCAAGACAAGAAGCCTGGCCTCCCTTTTATCAAGATTGCTCCCTAAGCTTCTCACATCTGAATCTGAAGCTGTCACTGGGTTCCAGTTTGCTGCAAAAAATCAAGTTATAAGCAGTCCCTGGATTATGAATGAGTGCCATTCCTAAGTATGCTTTAAGTCGAATGCATATGTAAGTCAAAAGAGTTAGGTATGGTTCTCTCTAACGTCAATAATTCAAATGTCTGTCTTAGCATATAGTGTGTAGTGTAGCTTTATAAAAACTTTAAAGAAATACTTCCAGATACACTGAAATATCTTTAACATGTTAATACAGTAATGATAATGTGTTGATGTGTGTCACAATGCAATGACTGTTTGTTATTACGAACCACCGTATGTATGGTGGGGAGCTCTGCTGCGGTAATGCCTAAGGCATGTGACAACTAACCAGAAGGCCGGTGGTTCAAACCCACCAGCCACTCCTAGGAAGGAAGACTGGGCAATCTCATTCCATAGAAATACTGCTCAGAAACCCAAGGAAGAGTTGCTATGAGTTGGAATCGACTTGACAGCAATGAGTTTTTCAGTATGTATCTTGAATTTTTAATATAACAGGCTTTACAAGGTTGTATGTAACTACAGGTTGTATGTAAATTCATAAATTCATAATCCAGGGACTTCCAGGTATTGCCAAAATTTCTATTTAAATTTTGAAAAACTCATTAAACAATTTAATATAAATAAATCCTACAAAGTA
>NW_006921601.1:13062458-13064415 GCF_000298275.1 Orycteropus afer afer | reverse complement strand
TATATATATAGTAAAATGTCCAAAAGCCAGAACTTGTATAAGGCACAAACTTGTCACAGAAGAAAAACGCAAATACTTTCCACTAAATAGAGATTGATAGAAAAATAGTAAGACTGTACCCCGTCAAAGGCAGAAAACTTATGAGAACTGGAAAGACAAGGTAAAAGTAGTCCATCAAGTTCCAGCTCTCACCAGTTTCACTGTATTTATGTTTTCTGAAATGTCTTTATAAATATATTTAAATGAATGGTTGCTTGACAGTGAGGCCTGGACCAGCCAGGCTCTACCTCTTCTCTTCAAAAATATGAAATTGATAAAGTTTCTCTTTGGCATCCACACACTCTCTACCTGTATTTTTCCTCTCTCATAATTCCTTCCTATCCATTTATTTCAGGAGCTCTGGTGGCTCAGTGGGTAAGGCATTTGGCTACTAACCAGAAGGTCAGTGGTTCAAACCCACTAGCTGCCCCATGGGAAGAAGATGTGGCAATTTCCTTCTGTGAAGATTTACAGCCTTAGAAATCCTGTAGGGGTTGCTATGAATTGGAATCGACTCAATGGCAGTGGGAATCCATTTATTTAAGGAATCCCTGTTGCTCCAGGAGATCCATGTCACTTAGGAAAAGAGTCAGCAGACACACCTATTCATTAATTATGGAGTCTTTATTTTCTGTTAAGCACTGGGATACAAAAATCGTTAGGACCTACCACCTCTGCTCAGAGAGCTCACAGTTTACATACATGTGGGTAAAAAGGCACTTGTAACATAGTGTGTAGAAGCTCATAAAGTGATGGAAAGAAATGGAAGCTAAATGGGAACCAAAATCCTTCAGAGTCAATTATTTCTCTCTTCAAAGGGATTTTCCATTTAAAAAGTGCTCAAGGAACTTGGGTCCTTAGTTACTCCACTTTCCTCCACATCACACATTTCCCTCTCTCTGTTTCCTCCCCTGGAGACATAAATATGCTCAAGCCTCCCCTGCGTGTCAAAGCTTTTCATTCCACATTCCCCTCTCTCACCCTATTCTATAGCCCTCATCCTTTCCACTCCCAATTCTAGTCTTATTTCCCATTCTGTACTGCTGGCACCACCGCTATTCAAGTTATTTATGATCATTAAGATCACAAGAAACGATGAGATTATACAGGAAGACATAGCACTCCTGTGATCCAGGCAGAGCCCACAGTGATTGCAAAGGGGAAGATGAACTCTATTCCCGGACAAAAAGCAAAACTGTGTATCTAGAGCAGTCGAGCCTGGAGGCATAGGCAGGAGAAGCCCCATTGCCTAGGCCCTGCAGGCCTGTTGGAAGTTTACTCCAAGTGCAATGGGAAGCCATGGGGCGGGGAGCGGGGTGGATGGGGGCTTTAGCAGGACAACAACATGACCTAAATTAATTGATGTTACTGAAAGATCACTCTGTTGCAGTGTGGAGAACAGATGAATGGATCCGATGGTGGAAGTAAGCCATTGCTATAAACCATTTGAGACGTTTTGGGTTAAAGTGATAGTGGTGATGGGGAAAAATGGAAGTTCATGGAATATATTTTGGAAGTAGAGCTAACTGAAAGATCACTCTGTTGCAGTGTGGAGAACAGATGAATGGATTCGATGGTGGAAGTAAGCCATTGCTATAAACCATTTGAGAGGTGGTGACGTTTTGGGTTAAAGTGATAGTGGTGATGGGGAAAAATGGAAGTTCATGGAATATATTTTGGAAGTAGAGCTAACTATTTGCTGATGAATTACAAAAAGTGGGGCTAAAGAAAAGAGAGGAATCCTAGAAGACCTAGATTTTGAGCATCTGAGTGAATGGTTGTGGCATTAACTGAAATAGGCAATTCTGGGTTAGAAATAGGTTTGTTGTTGTTGTTGTTATGTGCCGTTGAGTTGGACCCGACTCATAGTGACCCCTCCTTGGGTTTCCGAGGCAGTATCACTACGGAAGTAGATTGC
>NW_006921601.1:13055457-13062138 GCF_000298275.1 Orycteropus afer afer | reverse complement strand
GCTCTACTAAACACAGCAACTTATAAGACTACTATAAGTCACAGTTGGTATGAGACTTCTTAGAAGGATATAAAAGAGAAACTCCAGATTTTCAGCAGGCCATGTGCTGGGCTCTTTTTCTGTGAGAGTCTTTGAAACTATCCAGTAGCAAGCAGTCATTCCATTGTCCAGAAACTATCTTCTTACCTAGTGAAAGCTCAGACACAAGGATTCAGAATCTACATCAGGCAGGTGCTAGGGCTGTCTTAGCCTAATATAATAGACTCATTGCCTAAAAAGGCCAGTGTCTCTATAACAACTCCAAGGATACAGCTTCCAGGTCCCAGAAAGGTACACAGTGATTACAAAAATCACCACACTCAGGACAGCCCTAGAATGTGCTTTCCCACCAGGTATCTATAGTTCATTACACTTTTTCCCAGGAGCCCCAGTGGCTTGCCTGCTAATCAAAAGGTTGGTGGTTCCAACCCACCATCTGTTCCACAGACACATGTGACAGCCTGCTTCCATAAAGATTTACAGTCTTGGAAGCCCTATGGAGCTGTTCTCTGTCTATACGGTCGTTATGAGTTGGAACCCACCTTGCAGCATACACCAAAAGCACTACTTTCTCCCAATCTAGGTTTGGACTATGAATAGGAGGTTATTTTTACCATAAGCAATATTGCCTTGTAATGGAATTACATGCCTTTGATATATGTAATGTTCTAACTACCAACAATATCGAGAGGAAGTGAAGAGAGGAAATTAAGAAAAAGCTACGGAAGTGGGAAGAAAACCAGGTGAAAATGGAAGATTTTTCATTGCTTTGTAAAAGGCAAGATGAATTTGAATAAAGAGGGAATGGCTATGTCCAAAATGCAAGCTTGCATACAAGGTTGAGAACCAATGACTAAGAAATCCCCAAAGAGCTGGCATTAGGACCAGCCAGATTTTCATTGACCATCTCTTCCCTCCTCATCCTCCATCACCTTCTCTTGTCCCCCAGATGCCTCCTCCCTGTCCTAGGGCTGCTGCTGAAGCCATAGTCGGGCACAGCCCTGAACTACTTTCCACAATATTTACTGTCCTGCCCGTGTTGACAGCCCTAATGGACTCTGCGGATTAAATAATCCTAGCGATTTTGAGCTGTCCCAGGTTGGTTCATCAGACAATGGCAGAAACTGTCTTTGCTCCTAGTTCTAATAGAATAATTTACAGTAAATAACCATCATTTCCTCTGTGAGCCCAGGCTTGTTAGCCAAATGGAGGTGAGCAAGGGCTGCCTCTAATGGGATGCAGAAGCAGAAACATGCTGTCCAAATGGAGCCGTCTTTGTCGCAGCAGCCACAGCAGTCGCTGAATTAAATCAGAGACACTTAAGGCTTCAAGTCCTTCTTGTAAACTAGTCACTCCTGGTGGGGGAGGGACAGCCAAGATCCCTGCAGAAACAAGGTTGCAGGCACAGTGGTATGATTGTTAATAAATTAAGGGACTCCAGGGGAGGTAATGAAGGGATTACCTCTTCCCTGCTCTCTTTCTACATCCCTCTTTCTCTTCCTCATTAACCTCGATACCCACTCTGCCTCAGTATCCCAAAGGATTACTTGGAGCTTTATTTCCACTCAGTTTAAGAGAGAAGTTACCAGTGTATGTAATGGAAGGACCCAAGATTAAGCTGCCTGACTTAATTTGTATTGGTGCCTTTCTGGGATTCAGGGCTCCAAGTGAAGTGGAAAATGTTCCAGGGAACATTTTTCCATATCACTAATTTTTTCCATCCAAACTGATGCTGCACAGGCTTATCTTATTTATTTACTTATTTCTCAATTATTAATTCACTTATTCAGCAAATACTTCTTTTCACTGTTAGCAAAGTGCCGAAGGGGCAGGGAGGCCACACCTTCTGACCTCCTCTAACCTCACAAGATGAAGACAGAATCACCATCAGTAGCCCAAGGCCTATCCCTGTGAGGCCAGACATGCTGCCTCCCTCCAGCCCTGACACCAACCGTTCCTCCCGCAGCACCCACCACCTCTCTGCTGGGTTCCATAATTCACTACAGTGGCCACACAGAACTCATAGATTATGGAGTTTATTAGGGAAGCAACAGGCTACAATTCAAGTTCAGGAACACACTCAGTCTCTCTCAGCCTGCCGTCTCTCAGCTGACAGTCTCTTTCAGTCTCTCTCCCAGCAGCGCAAGTCTCTCGGTGTCTCCCAGTAGCGCATGTCTCTGTCTCTCTCCCAGCAGCACGTGTCTCTCACATCTCCCAGCTGGCAGTAAGAGATTCCTTCTGCCTCCAGGAGGTCCCCCTTAGGCAGAATGACCTGGCAGAATGACCAAACTAACCAATCCCAACATCAAAATTCTATACACGTGAGAGAGAGCGAACTTCCCAGAAGATTGCTTCATGCCACTACCAACAGAAATACTCCAGGTAGATAACTTTAACAATCAGGAGCTATCCAGTTGCTCATGGCAAATTCCACCACAGAGTTTATAAAGACCTATGGCTAGAAAAGTCACACTACGTAATTTACTACACTGCACAAGGTAAATCCCACAAGTTGTGTACAGTTTAGCAACAGAGTAAACAAACATGCACATGTGTCAGGACACTAAGACTGTAATCCTTGTCCATCATGTTCATATTTGGGCACTGGAGACCATATCAGGTGGAGGAGACTTCTGGGTGGAAAGGGAACTGAACCTTGGCCATTCCCTTGATAAGATCCAAAAACACACTAGGTAGCCTGGGGCTGTCCTTTTCAAGGCCAGAGAGCAGGGAAAAGCCATAGGCAATGAGAATAGAGTGTGACCACCCAGGAGTAGACTAGTCCCCAAGGACTTGGCTATCAAGAAGAAAAGTTGCTTCTAGGAATAATGTGATGCTAACAGAGGAACATATCCCAAGTGCACATGTGCACTACTAGGGGAAATGAAAGAGGGTGTGTGAGCGTAACTCTCAGAGCTGTCACAAGAACACCTTCAGACTGAATCTCAGAGCAGAAAATATCCTTTGTACTTAGGAACAGGAGGACATCAGTGACTCCCCATTGCCTAGAACTTCTAGTTGTAATCAAAGCAGGCCTATTCTCCAAGCAGAGATGCAGCCCCCCACAAGAAATATTCCTCAGTCCCACTCTGCAGGTTGAGAATCACAGTCAATGGAAATCACTTTAGAATCACATTTACTAAAGGGAATGCATTATAATCATCAATTATGTTGTCATAAATAAATAAAAAAAAGGGGCCAGAAGATAAAGTCCACTTAGCATGGCATACGAAGGTACTCACAACCTGGCTTCAACTTACCTTTCAGTCTCCACTTCGGCCTCCAGCCTGGCTGTCTCCCCATTGTCCATTCTGTTTAGGAGCTATGGGGTATGGGTAAAACTGCCCTCCTTCCCAGTAGTTAGAGGCTGTGTGATAGATTTTAAGTGTTCAGTTATTTACATCCCCCCTCCCTCAATTAAGAGTAGGAGCTTTCTTTGACCAATAGAATGTGGCAGAAATCGTGTCACATAAAGCCCAAGATTACACATCAAGAGACCTTATAGCCTCTGTTCCCACCCTCAAGGAATGTATGCTTATGTGAATAATAAGCCCAAGCTGGCTTTCTGCACAGATGACACAAAGAAACTGAGGCACCCCAGCCAAGCAGCACACAAGTGACTGAGGCCATCTAGACCAGAGAGGCCATGGCTGACTTGCCAGCTGAGCCTAAATGCCTGCGTAATCGCAGCAACACCACAACAGATGTTAACCATCCCAGCTGAGGCCTGTCCAAATTCCTGACCCACACAATCATGAGCAAATGAATTGTTTAGAGCCTCTAAATTCTGGGGTGTTTCTGTTATGTCACAAAGGCTAATGGAAACAGTGGGCTGAGCTAATCAGTATAATCCTTTGCTCCCTTCACAGTTAGTCCATACACCAGCATGAATTAAGCTACATGCAGAGGGTGGCTCAATGAGTATGAATCACAAAGGCTTGATTGGGAATAAGGTCCAAGCTGTTCTTTCCTACTCTGGACAGTGTAGACCTGGAAGTGTAGCAGCAATTTTGCTACCATAAACAGGAACTAGCCCAAGGAGGAAATCAGTACATAAAACTCTCTTGAAAACTTCAGAGAAATGGACTTAGAGCCTTAATTAAAGTCTTGCCAAATTTCACTGGCACCCCAATCACTTCTAGACCTGTGTAATTGCATGAGCCACAAATCTTGGCTTTTTAAACCGGTTGGCCTAGCCTTTTGGTCATTTGTAACAAAAAGCACCCAACTCATGTACTCACAAAGCACTCTATCTGTGGTTTTCACATTTATTTTACAGTGAAGCCCTTTTTTAAGCAGCAGTAGAAGCATAAAAAGAGAGATACTGTGTTTGAAATAGGGATGGGCAGTCCAGTATCTTAACAGCTCCCTACGTCATAGAGGTACCTGAGGCAAACCTGCAGAATGTCAGGGCTCTGAGGGAGATAACTCGTCCTTTTATTCCTCTGTGCTATTTTACCACTGAACCTCTTCCTAAAATGTCTTTCTTTCTCTTCTCTGCTTATCTTTCAAGGCTCACATTAGATGGCATCTACTCTCTTTGCTCTTCCCTCCAAAGGAAATAATCCCTCTCTGTTCTGTGCCCCAAAGCACTTGTTCGTATCTCTAATAAAGCACTGTCAACACTTCATTAAGGTTAAATCTGTACATAGGTACCTATCTTCCCACTAATCTTCCCACCTTGATGGCATGATTGTCACTTACTTGTACCGAGCTGAGTGTCTGACACAGAGTAGATACTCAGTACAGGTAGTCCCCAGATCATGAACTAGTTTCTTTCCTAAGTCTGTCTTTAAGTCAAATTTGTATGCAAAACAGAACAGTTAGGTATGGTTTGTGTCTAACAACAGATAGTTAAAAGTTTGTCTTAGCATGTAATGTATACATATAATGTATACATATAATGTACCTTTCTATGCATAAAAAAAAATTAAAGAAACACTTCCAAACAGCTTTAACATACTAAAATGCTGAAATAATGTTTTGATGCATATTGGAAAGTAGCATCCATTTGTTATTACGAACCAGTGTGTACTTTGAATTTTTAATATAATAGGCTTTATAGGGGGAGCTCTGGTAGCATAGTGCCTAAGGCACTTTACTGCTAACCAGAAGGCTGGTGGTTCAAACCCACCAGCCACTCCTCAGAAGGAAGATGGGGCAATCTACTTCCATAGTGATAACTGCCTCGGAAACCCAAGGAGGGGTCGCTATGAGTCAGGTCCGACTTGACGGCACATAACAACAACAACAGGCTTTATAGGGTTTGGTTCATAATTTCAGGTTGTATGTAAGTCAGATGTTTGTAACCCAGTGATTACCAGTAAATGTTGAATGAACTGCAATTATGCACCCTGTCTACTTGTATTATTTATTAAATAGAAATTAAATAGAAAATTAGGATAGTGGCTTGGCTGAAGACTCAGGATTTGAGAGTCCAGACTTATGACATCAAAATGGGTTTAGGAATTAGTGGAAGGAGGAGTAATTTGAACATTGACTGGAAGACACTCTGTCCAGATTCTACCTCCGCCTCCTATGAGGCTTTTCCTTGATGCTAGGAATCCCACCATAAGAATCCCAAGCAGGTCTTTGAACTAGTTCATTCTGGTTTGATCCCTTGATGAGAATTTGCATTTCCACCCCAGATATACTGAATCAAAATCTGTATTTTAACAAGATCCAAAGATGATGTATACATAAGAATCACCCTAGGAAATCATTATGAATCACCCAGGGATCTTCTTAAAATATAGATTCTGATTCAGTATATCTGGGGTGGAAATGCAAATCCTCAGCAGGGCATCAAACCAGAACGAGCCATTTCAAAGCCCTGATCCTTACACATTAAGTGCACCATCTTATGATTTTTTATTATTAAAGTCTTTTGTGGCTTGTAATTTTTGTTCATTGGTGCTTCTTTAATGTTCATGTAAAGATTGATATGCAAATAGGAAAATAGACAGAACCTCAACCAGCAAACACTCAGTACTGTGCTTGTGCATGTGTTGAGGACAGGGCAGTATTTCACAGTGCTGTGCAGAAGTAACCCTGCAGAGTGAAGCCTAAAGCTGATGATGGGAATGGGGAGGGAGAGATGGCATACATACAGGAGTTTTCTTCTTACCTAAATGGAGGAGCTCCTGATTATTGCCCACCCTGTGTTCAGATGTGCATGAGTGCTGATCCAGGTTTAGGAAATGACTCTAGCTTCCTCTTCATACTTAACTGACTCTCCAGCTACCTCTCCTGCTCTCTAGCCAACTGAATATCAGAACTGTTTTACATGGGAGACATAGTGCATAGGCCAACCAGCATATAATAAGCAAACACTCATTCATGCAACAAATAATAAAAAAAATATTTGTCTCATGTAAGTGCTGGAAGGACAAAATAAGATATGTACTTTAAGAGCCTGGTCCAGTGTTTGAAACCTAGTGAGTTCCTAATGAATAGTAAATTTATTAAATTGGATTATGATTACTGGTTTCACTTCTACCCTGTAACAGATTTATACATGCTGTCATGTATTCATGTTTTCAGTGCCTCCTTCTTAGACTGATGCATATTTATACTGACTTTTGCCAATGATATGTGAGTGGATCAGACCAAAGGCTTTAAATGTGCTTGTTTGTTTTTTTT
>NW_006921601.1:13051887-13053342 GCF_000298275.1 Orycteropus afer afer | reverse complement strand
CCCTGTGGTTTTTTGTGTCCTTTTGTTATGTATTCCTGCCCTCTGAGCTATCAGCCTGTGTCCTTTTTGTTATGTATTCCTGCCCTCTGAGCTATCAGCCTGTGCAAATACTGCCCTTCTGATTTCCCATGATTCACTGTTCTAAGGAGTGTACCTACCTGGTATAAATGTTCACCTTATATGTCTGTTGTTTGGCTGGAAGCCACAGGATTGAGCTCAATTCCAGGCCTGAAGGGTGAGTGGGGGCTATAGTCTTGGGGATTTCACCAGTCTCTAACAGACCAGTAAGCCTGGTCTTTTTTTATGATTTTGATTTTTGTTCCACATTTTCTTCCCATCCATCCAGGGTCTCCAGCATTGATCCCTTTCCAAGTGGTTGTCAATGATAGTTGGGCACCATCTAGTTCTTCTGGTCTCATGATCATGTAGGTTGAGGTTTCCATGGTCCACTAATTCCTTGGACTGTTTTCATGTGTCTTTGGTTCTCTTCATTCTTCTTTGCTCTGGACAAGAACAGACCAACTGTTGCATCTAGATGGGCACTTGCAAGCTCTTAAGACCCTAGTCACTATTCACCAAAGTAGAGTGTAGAACAATGTTTTTGTGTAGTATGTTATGCCAACTGAGCTTAATGTCTCCTGCAACCATGGTCCCAAGCCCACAGATCCAACAACTCACTCCCTCAAGGTGGTTGGCTGTGGCTAAGAAGTTATCATTACTTTGCTCCATTTGTTCTACTTATATGGACATTCTTATAACATATACAAATACATATGTAGAAATATCGTCTGCTATATAAGGAGCTCTGGTAGTGTAGTGGCTAAGGCACTTGACTGTTAACCAGAAGGCTGGCAGTTCAAATCCACCAGCAACTCCTTGGAAGGAAGGTTGGGCAATCTACTTTCGTAGTGATACTGCCTTGGAAACCCAAGGAGGGGTCACTATGAGTTGGATCTCACTTGATGGTAGTGGGTTTTCTTTTTTTGTTGTTGTTTATATATGGTCATGGGTATATTCCCTTTTGCCTAGACATAACTGATCATTCAGCATGTTTACCTATGTATAGACCCATAGATTAATGTTTCTTTTAACTGATAATGCAGTATTGTATATGTAAAAGTATTTGTCTTTGTTGTCTGTACCTCTTGTACACCTCTCTGTGTCTTCCTTTTTCCTTAGTGTTATTGTGTAGCAGTTAAAGTTATGGGTCAACTTGGCTGGGCCTGGTTTTGAGTTGTCGGGCAGCTGGATGTAGTTATTCCCCATGATGAGACTGGTAATCAACTCCATGGCACAATCTACTGTGAGCAGCACATCCATGCTTTATGGATGTGGTCTGCTTCCAGTGTATAATAAGAAGCTTTGAGGAAGGTCTTGACCTTTTTGGCATGCTCAGACCCTGCATGTAGCCATGCCTTCATTCAGCAGACTGCCATGTTACTTGTTGACTTGGAA
>NW_006921601.1:13050117-13050627 GCF_000298275.1 Orycteropus afer afer | reverse complement strand
CCCAATCATCTAGTTTATCATCTGCTTTTTGTAAATTTTTGGGTTATGCTTGATAGTCTGTTTATGCCATAAATTAGGGACCCACATTCTTGTTCATATTGTCCAGCTTCTCAGATTATTTGCTTAGCATACAGGTTGACTAAGTATGGTGAAAGGCTACAATCCTGATGCACACCTTTCCTATATTTAAACCAAGCAGTATCTCCATGTTCTGGTCAAATGATTGCCTCTTGGCCTATGTGCAGGTTCCTCAGGAGCACAATTAAATTTTCTGAAATTCCCACTCTTCTCAGTGTTAGCCATAATATTGTTATGATCTGCACAGTGTAATGCCTTTGCATAGTCATTAAGACACAGGTAAATATGAGTTTGGTATTCTTTGCTTCCAGCCAAGATCCATCTGACATCAGCAATGATATCCCTCGTTCCACATCCTCTTCTGAATCCAGCTTGAATTTCTGACAGTTCCCTGTCAATATAGTGTTGCAATTGTTCTTGAATTATCTTCAG
>NW_006921601.1:13041425-13047292 GCF_000298275.1 Orycteropus afer afer | reverse complement strand
TCGCTATGAGTCAGGTCCGACTCGACGGCACATAATGGCAACAACAACAAATGCCTAGGATATAGATCTTTATGCATTTCCTTTCATTTTTTGCAACCTGCAGTTTTCCTAGATTCATATTTTATACATTTCACATTCTAATTATTACTGGATGTTTGCAGCTGTTTCTTCTCATTTTGTCTTTTGACAACTGTGTTATCAGCTAATGAAAGTCCCAAAAGCTTTACTCCATCCACATCATTAAAGTTGACTCTACTTTGAGGAGGCAGCTCTTTTCTTCCCCAGCTGTATTTTAAGTCCCTTCCAACCTCAAGGGTTCATCTTCTGGCACTAATCAGACAATGTTTCCCCGCTATTCATAAGGTTTTCAGTGGCAAATTCTTTCCAAAGTGGACCTTGTCACATTCTTCTTCCTACTCTTAGTCTAGAAACTCTGCTGAAACCTGTCCACCATGGGTGACCCTGTTGGTATTTGAAATACTGGTGATAGATCATTTTTAGTTTTGATAATTTGCTGGAAGGATGCACAGAATTCACTGAAAGCTGTTATAATTTATTAAAGAAACAGATGAAAATCAGCCAAAGGAAAGACACATAGGGCAGAGTCCAGGAAAATTCCAAAGTTGGAGCTTCCAGTTATCCTCTCTCAGTGGAGGTGACAACAGCATTGCTTTCCCAGCAATAATGTGTGACAATATGTGCAGAGCATTACCAACTAGGGAAGCTCACCCAAGCCTTGGTATATATAGTTTTTATTGGGGCTCCAATAGGTAGGTATAATTATCAGCCCATGTGGCTGATCTCAATCTCCAGCCCCTCTGGAGGTCAAGGTAATACAACATGACCTGCTGCCCCCACTGTTAATCATGTTGTTAGACCATGTGGTGTGGCAAACCTCTACTCCAAATCACATTGTTAGACTATCTGACATGACCAGTCCACACCCTAAATCAAACTTCAGATTATCAGGTGTAACTTAAGGCACCAAGCATGCCATTTTAAGGATTTAGATAAAACATTCCAGAGCAAAATTCAGACCCCTTTTTGGGCAAGGTTAAATTCTTTATTACACAATGTCCCAAGTGGCCATTACTCTGTCAAGGCTTGGTACAGGAGTGGAGACATGTAGAAAGCCAAAGTGTACACTTCAGCCTGGCCAGGCAAACCCAGCTGCGATCTGTCAAACTACAATTTATATCTGAAGACGTGTGAGCAACAAAAATAAATGTTGTAAGCCACTGAGATTTTGTGGTTATTTGTTACATTGCTTTACTGCAGTGATAGCTTACTTTTCTGGTGGAGCAGTGCCTAAGGCTTTGGCTGCTAACCAGAAGGCTGGTGGTCAAACCCACTAGCTACTCCTCAGGAGGAAGACTGAACAATCTACTTTCCTAGAGACACCACCTCAGAAACCCAAGGAGGAGTCACTGTGAGTCAAATCAACTCAATGGCAGTGAGTTGGGATTTTTTAATTTTTTGTTATAGTAGCTATTATTATTATTGTAAGGAGCTCTGGTGCATGGTGGATAAGGTATTTGGCTGCTAACCAGAAGGTCAGTGGTTCAAACCGACTTGCTGCTCCACAGAAAGAAGATGGTGTCATCTACTTCTGTACAGATTTACAGCCTCAGAAAGCCAATGGGGGTCACTATGAGTCAGAATCAACTTGATGGCAGTGAGTTTGGGTTTTTTTTTTTGTTGTTGTTGTTGTTATTGTTCTTATTACCTCTGCTCCAAGGAGCATTCAGACATTCAGATTCTCACTGCAGAAAGAGCTCAGCATATTACAGACTAGGGAGAAACCAACAGATTCACAGAATGCTGTATCTCACTTTACATATGGAAAAATCTGAGATCCAGAGATTTGAAATGAATTACCCGAAGTCTCACAGTTTATCCACTGACAGAATTACACCCAGCTTGTGTTCTATTGGTAAACTGACTACACAGTGTGGTTTGCCCAGAATAGTATCATTTTATACACTTTACCCCATATAATTATTAATGCTGTTGGTTGCTGTTGTGTTGGATCCAACTTATTGCAACATTATATACAACAGAATGAAACATTGCTCCATCCTGGGCCATCTTCATGATCATTGGTTTGTTTGAGTCCACTATTTTGAGTATGGGAGGTTTGATAGCATAGTACCTAAGGCACTTGACTGCTAACCAGAAGGCTGGTGGTTCATACCCACTAGCCACTCCTCAGAAGGAAGGCTGGGCAATCTATTTCTGTAGTGATACCGCCTTGGAAACCCAAGGAGGGGTTGCTATGAGTTGGGTCTGACTCGATGGCACATAACAACAACAACATTATGATTATTGGTCAATCCATCTTATTGAGGGTGTCCTAGTTTTCAAGGACCATCGACCATCTACTTTACTAAACCTGACATCGTTTTTTAGTGATTGGTCTTTGCTGATGACGTGTCCAAAGAAAGTGAAGTAAAGTCTCACCATCCTCACTTCTAAGAAGTATATTGCTGTATTTCTCCTAAGACCAATTTGTTCACTTTTCTGGTAGTGCATGCTACATTTAATATTCTTCACCAATACAATAATTCAAATATATCAATTCTTCTATCTTCCCTTTTCATTGTCTAGCTGTCTCACTTCCATAAGGTGACAGAAAATACCATCATTTGGGTCAGATGCAACTTAGTAACCAAACCCCAGCCTCCATGACCTTGAGACCATAAAAACTAGATGGTATCCAGTTACCACTGCTGATCTCTCTGACAGGGATCAAAATAGGAGGTCTTGGATAAAGTGGGAGAGAAACATGGAACAAAGCTCAAAATCATAAAAAATAATCAGGCTTACTGTCTAACAGGGACTGGTGGAACCAAGACTATGGCCCTCAGTCACCATTCAAGCCTGGAACTGAATTCACCCCCTAACCAATCTCCCACTCCCCTCAACCCTGTTCAACTTTCAGCCAAACAATAAGATAGACATTAAACAAACAAACAAACAAACAAACAAATACTTTACTGCCATTGAGTGGATTCAGACTCATAGTGAGGCAGTAAATCTTCTGCAGAGCAGTTGGTAGGTTTGAAACACCAACCTCCTAGTTAGCAGTCAAATGCTTAGGTACTATGCCACCAAGAGGAATAATAACAACAAAGAGGTACACACCCATTAGAACAATCAACCATACGAGATCAAAATGGAAGCATATGTCCAGAGATAAAGCTCAGGAGGCAGAAAGGGATAGGAAAGAAAAACCCATGGAAAGGGTAAGCACAGGGAGGAAGTAGGAAGGATGCTATTACATTGTGGGGATTGCAATCAATGTCACAAAAAAAATGTGCATGAGCTGTTGAATGGAAAAACAATTCGCTCTGTAAACTTTCACCCAAATCACAATAAAAAGTTAAACAAAAATCTTTCATGTTAGGGACGTTAGTAAAATACAGATTTTCATTTGAATATTGATTTGTCTGTTGTTCTGTGGGAGAGAATGCTTGAACTAATATAATAAAAACCAAAAAAAAAAAAAAAAACCAAACTCACTGCCATCGAGTTGATTCTGACTCATAGTGACCCCCTTTTGGGTCTTCTAGGTGGTAAATCTTTACAGAAGTAGATTGCCCGGTCTTCCTTCTGCAGAGTGGCTGGTGGCTTTGCACCATCAACCTTCTGGTTAGCAGTCAAATGCCTTAGGCACTACACCTCCAGAGTTCTTTAATATAGTAAAAAGCAGGATCTACACATCTGAGGTGGAGAAAACTAAAATACTGTATTGTTTCTTCACCATTCTTCTCCCACTTCAATTCCAAGGTTCATAAAATAACCCCCTTTGATTAAATATAATAGTAAGATAAGGCATTACTAGGTAAAAAAGGAATCTCAGAAATTTTGCTGGTAGGTAAGAGAGATCAGAAAATCTCCGGAAGTTTCCTGCAGGAAGCTAGCTTTGACAGGGAAATAAAAGAAAGGAAGAATATGTTGTGAAGGTTCTGATAGTTTAACAGGTCCCCAAGCTAGATGCGCATCAGAATCACCTGGAGTTTCACTCCTTGGAGATTCAGATTCTGTAGGTTTAAAGTATGGCCTGGGAATGTGTCCTTCTCAGTACACAGGGATGCGGATACATCCCTCATGGAAAACAGAGGTTTAGGTCACAATTCAAGAGCATCTGTTTGTTTGTTTTTCTTAAACTTTACCACTCTTTGAAAGGTTTTGATGTCATTCTCTCTTGACATCAGATTTTTTACCTGGCTTTCTTTCTTTCTTTTTCTTTTTTTTTTTGAATATCAACAAAGTAATGTCTGTTCTTTGACAGAAGCCAAGATTCTGATTCATTCTCTTGCAATTATCATATTAGGTTATTGTAATATCTTTCGTGCTGAATCAGATGAAATTATTTTTATGTTTTCATTGGAATTTAGAGATGAAACAAGATTTCTGAGCATCTGATTATGGGTTACTTCATATATTAAAATGTATACTTCCCTTAAATTGTCAATTTACTGCCGCTGAACTACACCAGTGGTATTTGATGTACCTTCTTTTTTTTCCAGGAAGGACTACACCAGTGGAATCAACATTCTTTCTTTCAGTATCTGCTACAATTCTGAAAACTGGATGGATATTCCAGTGACTTACTAAAGGGATGATTTCCCCAGATAATGAACTGTTGATATTTGACATTTCTCAGAATCTCCCAGAAGCATTTTTTAAAAAGATTTTCAGTCCCTCCCATTCTATGGTGCACTAAGCAGGGCTTACTATAGCTTTATTGAGGATTTTCATATTGGGGCTCTTATATTTGTGAAGTCATGGTATTTTCAATAACCACATATGCATGTGAAAGCTGGACAATGAATAAGGAAGACTCCAGAAGAATCGATGCATCTGAATTGTGGTGTTGGCAAGAATACTGCAAATACATTGTTCTGGTTATATAGTGTCACTCTGACAAGGATATACCACAAATGGGATGGCCTTAACAAACAGGAGTTTATTCTCTTACAGTTCGGAGGCTTTAAGTCCAAGGTCAAAGTGCCAGGTTCTAGGGGCTGGGTGAAAGCCTCTCAACCTTGGGGTCCAGCTCTGCCTCCTGCTCCTGGCCCACTGGAGCTAGAGGCGTTTCTTCACTCAGACAGCTGCCGGCTGCTGAGGCTCAGAAGCCCAAAGTTGACAAGTAAAAAGGCACAGTCCCTATGTTACCAAACCACATGGCAGCCATTAATTTAAGTCCATTGTAAGCCCCAACGTTGGCAGAGCATGACAGGCTGCTGAACAATGACACGGCTACATGCAGAGGCCAAGCTGCCATAAGCTAGAGACCATTCCCAAAGCTGCTTCTTATATATGGGAAGCAGACCGCATACCCAAAGCAGCTACTCAGCTGCTTGTGGTAGATTCCATCATGGAGCTGATTACCAGTCTCATCATGGGGAATAACTGCCACCAGCTGCCCAGCCACTCAACTAGGCCCAGCCAAGTTGACACACAAACATAACCACCACAACCATGAACTGCCAGAAGAATGAACAAATTTGTTTTGGAGGAAGTGCTGCTGGAATGGACCTCAGAAATGGGAATGGCCAGACTTCTCACGTACTTTGGTCACATTGTCAGAAGGGAGAAGTCCCTGGAGAAGAACAGCCTATTTGGTACAGGGTCAGAGAAAAGGGGGAAGACCCTCATTGCAATGGACTGACACATTGGCTGCAACTACGGGCTCAAACATTGCAAGGACTGTGAGCATGGAGCAGGACCCAGCAGCACTTCGTTCTGTTGGACACAGGGTCACTATGAGTCAGAGCTGACTTGATGACACCTAACAACAACAACAGCAAATATTCTTAAATTTCTGTAGGAAATTCATGCATTCATTATATATATACATA
>NW_006921601.1:13037030-13040780 GCF_000298275.1 Orycteropus afer afer | reverse complement strand
AGTACATAACAGTAGCATCTAAGAGAAGTTGGATAATGTTTCCTGAAAGAGGTGATGGTTAAGATAAGAACTGAAGGCTACACAAGAATTACCTAGAATAAAGAAGTGAACAGAGAATATTCTAGGGTGTAGGAACAGCATAAGCAAAGGCCTAGAGGCTGGAGAGATAGATGACAATACAGATAGAATTCTCTCTTGTCATCAGACTTTTTTTTTTTTTCTGGCTTTCCTTTTTTTTTCCAGGATATCTACAAGGTGATGCTTTTTCTTCTTACAAGGAGCCAAGATTTGATTTATTTTTTGGATAATTATAATATTAAATTTTTTTGATGCCCTTTTTCATCAAACTGATGAAACTCTATTTTAATGCTTTAATTTGCATTTCCCTATTACCAGTAAAAGAGCTCTGGTGGCACAGTGGTTAAGACATTCAGCTGCTAACCAAAAGGTCGGTGTTTCAGAACTCATCAGCCACTCTGCAGAACAATAAGGCAATCTGTTTCCATAGATTAACAGCCTTAGAAACCCTATGGAGCATTTCCACTGTGTCCTACAGGGTTGCTATGAGTCGGGATCGACATGACAGCAGTGGGTTTAGTTTTTTGGTTTATCACCAGTGAGGTGATACACCTTTTCATATGTTTATTGGACATTCAAGTTTCTTCCTCTACAGATTGTCTGCTTGTAATGTTTGTACATTATTCATTGAGTAGTTTTTTCTTTTCCTTATTGATAAATATACATATGGTATTACTAGAAATCCTTTCTCTTTACACTGTAGATGCATACTCCCAGCAAGCATTAGTCAAAACTGGGAGGGGCTTTGCAGAATCAACTTGCAAGTGAATGCAAGGGCATCAAGGTGAACTAGAGAATGATCTGGATTCTGGATCCAAATCTCATTTCAGGACAAAGCTCCCACATTGGGCAGGAATAATGATAGTTTCAAAGGAAAGAAAGGGGCAGAGGAACCAGCCCAACTCAAGTGTACCACTTTTTAAACACTTCATATAAGTGACAGAAGGGGGAGCTCTAGAGTTTTGAAGCTAAGAACGTTACACTGGCCACCCTCCCTTCTAGTACAGGCAGACTCACCTCACTGAAATACAAGCAGTAACCTCCTTTAAACCAATAAAAACAAGCCAGGAAGATACACCCATAAAATAAAGAAAAACAATATTCTAATACTTTATACAAGCTAAAAGAAACAACAGAAGTTATAAAAGAGCAACTTAGATTAGAATCAGAATAACTCATAAATAATATGATTATGGAAAAAAAAAAGAGAACAGGAAGAGTTAAAATTAGAGCTTACAAAGCAAGGAAAGTATTACAAATTATACATATATAATAAATGGAGATAGACTAGAAGAAATACATTCATGAATAAACATCATGGATAGTGATAAAAGTAAATAGAAGATGGAAAGGATGAAATATTTAAATTTAAAACTATGAAAGAAATGTTTAAAGGATTTAAGAAAAAGTAACACAGAACACCCACAAAGTATGTGTGTGCGTATATCTATGTGTGGGTCTTTGTGAATAAACTCCTGAAGAAAAAAACCAAAGCAATTGAACAGAACAAATACTAAAAAATCAATAACTGAAGAAAACCATTTGGAAGGAAAAAAGAATTTGCATGGCATATTGAAGGGGTATGCTATATACCTGGAAAAATCAACCCAGAATGACCAAGAAAAAGACATATTTTAGTAAATTAATGCAAATTTAAAGAAAAAGAAAAAATGCATTAAAAGTAGACACTTAATAACATAAGAATGTAAAAGTCTCTTTCTGCTAGAAATTTTAAAGTCATTCTACTAAATAATTTTTGGATCAAAGCAAAACTATAAATGAAATGGTAAAATTTTCAAAAAAAGAATAGCAATGAAAGCACAACATATCAGAATCTGTCAAGTACAGCACACATAAACCCACTGCCATTGAGTTGATTTCGACTCATGGCAAAGCCCATTGGGTTTCCAAGGCTGTAAATCTTTATGGAAGTAGATTGCTTCATGTTCGTCCCACAGAGCAGCTGGTGGTTTTGAACTACTGACCTTCCGGTTAGCAGCCAAATGCCTTACGCACTACACCACCAGAGCTCCTTACAATATACATAGCAGCTATCAAAGGAAAGTTTATCGTATTAAATATTTATATCAATAAATTTAACGTATTAACTAAGCACTCAACATATTGGACAAGATAGTGGAATTAGATGAGAGGAAACAAATACAAATATAAAGATTAGAAATAAAGAGAAACTTTCTATTTGAAGATAGTAAAATCAAATACCTGGAAAATACAAAAGAATAAAAAAGACTATGATTTAATAAAATAATATATTGATTATAACCAGCCACTCCTCGAAGAAAGGTTGGGCAATCTACTTCTGTAGTGATACTGCCTCAGAAACCCAAGGAGGGGTTGCTGAGTCGGGTCCAGCTTGACGGCACACAACAACAACAACAACATTGATTATAAAGTCAATGTACAAAACCAGCAATGTTTATAGATTTTGGGGGGAAAAAAACAGAAGATAGCTGGAGATCTCAGCCAGTAAAAAAAAGTAATAAAGAAAAGAAGGGATGCAGGGAATGGAGCAAAAGGAAATAAATGAAGGAAGAAATAAGAGTTTTAAAAATGGAGGGAAGAAGTAAAACTGTTGTCCTTTGCAAATTGGTATTCATAATCTGAGAGCTAAAAAATATATATGTATATTAGAATTAATAAGTAAAGTTTCTGGATACGAGGTCAATATGTGGAAACCAATTGTATTTTTATTGCTACCACTAACAAAAAGCAGAATTTTTTATTTTTTTTTTTAAATACCGTGTTGTTCTGGTTACCTAGTGCCACTGTGACAGGAAACATACCACAAATGGGATGGCCTTAACAAACAGGAGTTTATTCTCTTACAGTTTGGGAGGCTAGAAGTCTGAGTTCAAAGTGCCAGGCTCTAGGGGCTGGGTGAAAGTCTCTGAACCTTGGGCTTCAGCTCTGCCTCTTGCTCTGGCCCACTGGAGCTAGAGGCATCTCTTCACTCAGGCAGTTACTGGCTGCTGAGGCTAATAAGCCCAAGGTCGACAAATAAAATGGCACAGTCCTGATGTTACCAAACCACACAGCAGGCCATTAATTCAGGTCCACTGTAAGTCCCAAGGTCGGCAGAGCATGACAGGCTGCTGAAGAATGACATGGCTACATGCAGGGTCCAAGAGTGCCATAAACTAAAGACCATTCCCCAAGGCTTCTGCTTATATAGAGGAAGCAGACCACATTCCCTAAGGCAGCTACTCAGCTACTCAGAGTAGATTCCACTATGGAGTTTATTACCAGTCTCATCCTGGGGAATACTACATCCAGCTGCCCAGCCAAGATGATACACCACCTGAACTACCATACACGTGTATTAGCATCAAAACCATAAAATATTTTGGTATAAAACTAATAAAAGATGTACAAGTTCTCTAAAATGAAGACAATAAAACATTTCAAAAGAAATTAAGAAAATCTAAATAAATGAAGAGGTGTATCCCATACATGGATTAAAGTCTCAATGCTCTCTTAAAATGTCATTTCTGCTCATGTGGATGTATAAATTAAATTCAATCCTGATCCCAATCCCAATTCCAGCAAAGTTTTTTTTTTTTTTGATGGAATTGACATGCTGACTCTAAAATTGGAGATGCAAAGTAACTAGAATAACCAAAAGTATCTTGAAAAAAAAATTAAAATATGTAT
>NW_006921601.1:13034505-13036290 GCF_000298275.1 Orycteropus afer afer | reverse complement strand
AAATTAACTTAAGGGACACTATAGAACTAAATGTGAAAGATATTTTAGAATAAAACATGGGCAAAGATTACTTAAACAGGAAGCAAAGCTAATAGACATAGAAGGACAATATTGATAAACTGGACTTCATTAAAATTAAGAACATCTGCTAATTTAAGACACCATTAAGAAAAGGAAAAGTCAAGCTACAGCCTGGGAGAAGATGATTTCAATACGTGTTTTTGACATAGGATTTGTATCCAGAATGAAATACAAGAATAAAGATGAAGGATCTAGAACAAAGAACTATAAATAAGTACACAAAAAAAGTAAATAACCCAATTGAAAACTGGGCCTAAGTTTTGAAGAAGAACCTCAAGTATCCAATAAGCATATGAATAGGGGCTTAATATCATTAGTCACCTGGGATCTGAACATTAAATCTACAATTAGATTCTGCCATGCCCATCAGAAAGATAAAAATTTTTAGAAAATGACTATCCCAATTATTGACAAAGATGTGGATCAACCAGAATCTTCGTATCTTGCTGATTTTGGTACAATCACTTTGAGAAACATTTTGGTCTTGCCTACAATACGACACAATAATTCTATTTCTACCTTTATTCCCAAGAGAAAGGAATGCCGTGCCCATCAAACCATGTACAAAAATATTTGTAGTAATTTCACTGAGAATATCCCAAAGCTGTTATTAATTAAATTGTGCCCCAATTTGAGAATGGGGTTTTGGTTATGTTAATGAGACCATACTAGCATAGGATGTGTTTTAAGCAAATTCCTTTTGAGATATAAAAAGAGTAAATTAGGCATAGAAAGAGGGAAACAGACAAGAGAAGACAGATGTCATGCTGTAGGAACATTGCCAAGAAAGTATGGAGCAGAGCTGAAAAGAAACAAGGACTTCCTCTCAGAGCTGACAGAGAGAAAGCCTTTCCCTAGAGCCAGTGCCCTGAATTCAGAACTCCAGCCACCTAAACTGTGAGAAAAGAAGTTTCTGATTGTTAAAGCCACCCACTTGTACTATTTTTCTTATAGCAGTATAAAGAAACTAAGATGTATAAACATCAATAACAAAAAGGGTCAATAAATTATAGCATATTCAGACACTGGAACATTATATAACTATCTTAAAAAAGTATGAACTACTGTAACATGAAGCATCATGGATGTATCTCATAGACATCACATTGGAAAAAGAAGTCAGATTCCCAAAACTCCATATTGTTTTCATTTATATGAAGTTCAAGAACACTGAAAGCTAATCAATGGCAGAAGAAAACAGAATGGTGGTTACCTTGGGGTACAGTAGAAGGTGGGTATTGACTGGAAAGTGGCACAGGAGAAATTTCTGGAGTGCTGGAAATGTTCTATACCTTGATCAGGGTTGTGGTTACACAGTGCACACACATGTAAAGATTCATCGGTTGTACATTTAGATTAATGCAGTGTATGTTAGACTTCAATTTTTTTTTTTAAAGAAAAACAAGTCCTACCAATACTCTGCCAATCCATATTGAAAACACAAAAGAAAGAAAGAAAAGAAACAACACACACCAGGGGAGACTAAGGAGACACAGAGATGAACTGCAATGTGGTATCCTAGATTGGATTTGGGTTCAGAAAAGGCCATTAGAAAAACTGGGGAAATTTGAATAATGTCTGTTACTGTTAGATGCTGTTTAGTCAGTTTCAATTCACAGTGACCTTAAATACAACAGAACAAAACCCTGCACAGTCCTGTGTCATCTTCACAATCACTGCTGTTTGCCCCTTGTTGCAGCCACT
>NW_006921601.1:13026189-13033895 GCF_000298275.1 Orycteropus afer afer | reverse complement strand
CAGCAAGCAAGGTTGTGTCATCTGTATATGGCAGGTCGTTAATGAGTCTTCCTCCAATCCTGATGTCACTTTCTTTGTTCAGCATACAGGAAGAATAAGTGAATAAGAATAATAGGATACAACCCTGATGCATACCTCTCCTGATTTAAAACTATGCAGTATCCCTTTGTTCTGTTTGAATGGACCGCCTATATACAGGTTCAACTTGAGCAGAATTAAGTATTCTGGAATTCCCATTCTTTGCAATGTTATCCATAATTTGTTATGATCTACACAAATGCTTTCACACAGTCAATAAAACACAGGTAAACATCTTTCTCATATTTTCTGCTTTCACCCAAGATCCATCTGACATCAGCAGCGATAACCCTTATTCCACATCCTCTTCAAACCCCAGCTTGAATTTCCAGCAGTTCCCTGTCCATGTACTGCTGCAACTGTTTTTTAATTATCTTCAGCAAAATTTGACTTGTGTGTGATATTAATGACATTACTCAAAAACGTCCACGTTTTGTTGGATCACCTTTCTTCGGATTGGGTACAAATGTGGGTCTCTTCTAGTTGGTTGGCCAGGTAGCTGTCTTCCAAATTTCTTAGCATAAATGAGGGCTTCCAGCATTACATCTGTTTGTTGAAATATCTCAATGGGTATTCCATCAATTCTTGAAGACTTGTTTTTTGCCAATGCCTTCAGTGAAGATTGGACTTCTTTTTCCATTATCTTCAATTCTTGATCATATGCTCTCTCCTGAAATAGTTGAACTTCAAGCAATTTTTTTTTTTTTTTTTGGTACAGTGACTGTGTATTCCTTCCAAATTCTTTTGATGCTTCCTTTATCGTTCAATATTGTTCCCATAGAATCCTTGATATCATTCTACAATTCATCTGTTCTTTAGTCATTAGTGCTCAAGGTGTCAAAACTATTCTTGAGATGGTCTCTAAATTCAGGTAGGATATATTCAAGGGTTGTATTTTGGCTCTCCTGGACTTGTTTTCATTTTCTTCAGCTTCAACTTGAACTTGCATATGAGCAACTGGTGATCTGTTCTATAGTAGGCCTTGTTCTGACCGATGATATTGAGCTTCCCCTTCATCTCTTTCCATAGATGTAGTCAATTTTATTTGATTCCTGTATATTTTATCTGGTGAGATCCATGTGTATAATTGCTGATTGTGTTGTTGAAAAAAAGGCATTTGCAATGAATAAGTCATTGATTTTGCAAAATTCTATCATGTGATCTCTGGTATCATTTGTATCACTGAGGCCATATTTTCCAACCACTGATGTTTGTTTCCAGCTTTCACATTCCAGTCACCAGTAGTTATCCATACATCTTGAGCGCATGTTTGATCATTGTCAGACTTCAGAAGTTGGTAAAAATCTTCAGTTTCTTCATCTTTGGCTTTAGTGGTTGGTGAGTAAATTTGAATAATAGTTGTATTAATTGATCTTCCTTATAGGTGTATGGATGTTATCTATCACTGACAGTACTATACTTCAGGATAGATCTTGAAATGTTCTTTTTGACAATCTTCAGTTTGTCATTCCCAGTGTAGAAGACCAAATGATTGTCTGATTCAAAATGGCCAACACCAGTTCATTTCAGCCCACAAATGCCTAGGATAGCAATCGTTACGTGTTCCATTTCATTTTTGATGACTTCCAATTTTCCTTGATTCATACTCCATACATTCTTTGCTTTGATTATTAATGGATGTTTGTAACTTGTTTTTTCTCATTTTGAATCATGCCACATCAGTAAGTGAAGGTTCCCCAAAGCTTCATTCCATCCATGTCATTAAGGCTGACTCTGCTTAAAGGAGGCAGCTCTTCCCCAGTCATATTTTGAGTACCTTCCAACCTGAGGGGCTCATTTTCCTGTACTATATCAGACAATGTTATTCATAAGGTTCTCACTGGCTAAAATGCTTTTAGAAGTAAATTGCCAGTTCCTTCCTCCTAGTCTGTCATAGTCTTGAAGCTCTGCTAAAACCTGTCCACTATACATAACCCTGCTGGTATTTGAAATACCGGTGGCATAACTTCTAGCATCACAGAAACACAAAAACTACCACAGTACAAACTGACAGACAAGTGGTGGAACAATATCTAAAGCTAGTTAGTAAACTATGAACATTAATTTCTTATTTTTGACCAATATAACATAGTTATGTAAGATAAGATGTTAATATGAGGCAAAAATCTTGCAATTTTTTGTGAATGTAAAATTATTCCAAAATAAAAAGTTTCTTTTAAATAATGAGGAATGCACAGAAGGAACTAGAGTTAACTTATTTTTCATACAGTTTTTGATCAAGGAGATACTTTTCAATATCAAAAGGAATGGAATGTGTGTATTTCTATATTCCATGGAAAGTTTTCAAATTGATAATGTTTTCCTGACAAAAAAGAAGCAAGTTTGGTTTCACTACAACTCAGAAGCAAAGGATGGATTGTTTAATCAAAGATCATGTCCCATGTTGTTGTTGTTGTTAGGTGTTGTCGAGCTGTCTCCAACTCATAGCGATCCTATGCACAGCAGAACGAAACAGCGACTGGTCCTTAGCCAGCTCCTTGATTCTTGCTATACTTGAAGCCATCGCTACTGCCACTGTATCAATCCATCTCATTGAGGGCCTTCTTCTCTTTCATTGGCCCTCCACCTTATCAAGCATGACATGTCCCATAGTTTGAATGATCTCCACATTATTAAATAATCTGCATTTTAAATTACCATCATTTAAATGCCTTAAATAGATGAACTCAGAACCACATAGGAAAACTAGAACCCCTAACATGGCCTCACATCCAATAGGTCTCAGACTATAGGCCTCTTCCCTGCTTTACCAGTCCCTCCTCCATGACTGAAAGAGTGGTCACTTTCTTCCTGGAGTTGTCCAGCTGCTCAAGCCTGAAAGCCTCTGTTGCCTTGGAACCTACACTGTTGAGCACTAAGTTACTCTTTACCACACCCCCGAATTGGTCAGCATGGCTGCTGGGTGACGGGTTACACAGGTGGCAGTGTTGCAGGCTGTCTTCTGAGCAGTGACCCTGATTTTCAGGATGAAAAAGAGGAAGGACTGTGAGTCTCTGAGGTTAGGAGGGGCCAATGGAGAAGAGGCTGCCCCAGGGAACCTTCATAAAATGAACTAATGTTTTGAGTTGCACCACATACCTATTAAGTGTTTCTTCTGAACACAATTATCAAAACAAGATCAGAAGGTCCATTAGAGGAAATTATAATGCCAACTATTGTTCAGAGCCCTTCCCTAGAAGAATGTCACAGAAAACTCAGTGTCCCTTCTAGTTTCTGGCTGAAACCCTGGTCTTCCCATCTCTTACAGTATGTTCCTTTGGTGTCAGGAAGAAGTGATTATCAAAGGCCAGAAGGACAACAGTGAATTTGGGGGATACTCCTAGTCCCACTCTGAGGAACACAGGAAGTCTCTAGAGGCCAATTCCCAAGTACAGGCATCAAGCACACTTTAACAGGAAAGTTAAAACTCCCCAAAGTTTTACCTGCAAGAATCTCAGAAAACAAGACTTGCAGCATCCTTTTTCAGAGGTGTTTACCTGTTCTTTAGCACACTTATTCTTGCTGTTTAAGCTAGTTCATAGGGACCTCTATTAGGCCACGTATCCAGTCACCTTGGGCTCAGGATACTTCTAAGGATACTGCCTCAAAGCCAAGGACTTGGGTCAGAGCAATGACCAACATAGCTCAAGACAGTTTAGAAAAACTGTTTTATCCCTCAAATGAGCGATGTGCTTATTGATACTCAAGAAGCTCCTTCTCTCCTCTCATTCTTTCTCTCTCTCTGATCTCTACCCTTACCTGTGACTCCTGCTGTCATTCTCCTCCTGTCACAGAGCCTCCAACACCAGCCTGAAGAACAACCAGAGAGAAATCCGTATGTGCCAAGTTCATACATGGAAGAAGGAAAGGAAATTAGGAAGGAGTGGGAGAAGTTTAGTTGGCATCTGGGACATCTCAAACTTGCGGTAGTTGTCCCTCACCAAGCCTGACAATGCTTTTTTCTTATCAGGCATTTCAGCCCTGAAGTCAGTGTCAGAGAACTTGTAGTTGTACAGGTACTGCATGTACATGCCTAGGACTCAGGTACTCAGATTGCTACACTGCTTAGATCTGGGGCTGTCCAGACAATACCAGACAGTACCATGTGCAAAGACCTGCCCTGCAGGGTAGTTCTAGGGAAGGCTAGATAGGGGTGTGGGGGAGAGGGGTGGAGACAAGCAGCTCACACATCCTCCCTCAGGGAACTCACATGTGCACATGGCCAGGGAAGTGTAGAGAAGGTCTGTGGGGAGGAAGGAGTGACCTTTCCATGCATTCCACCTACTGCTCAGTCCTTTATGCTCTGCAGAGGGGGTTCTCAGGATGGATGCAGGTGCAGCACCAGCTCTGGGGCCAGGTGGTCCCTGCTCCAAGCTCAGGAGACACAGGGAGGAGTGGTAAGTAAGAATGCCCCACGACAGCATGCACATCTTCACAGATGCTATAGAGAGCAGGCAGATCCTATATATCTAAAGGCCCCAGACTATCTCAGACACTGCTCTATCTGGCCCCATGTTCCGCAAGGCTTTCACCTTCATGAAAGAACAATAAGCAGTCTGCAGGTTAACCAAGTGGAGGCAAATTTCTAAAAGCTCCTGCAAGCTACAGGTCCGGACCTCACACTTACCAGTCCTAATTCTTCCAATGCTGGGAGGTCTCCTCAACATGGCCAGACCAGTTCCCAGAGTAAGTGATTCCACACCTTCTCAATTCATTTCCTGGCAGCCTCTGGAAGCAGAACTTTTTAAGGAGTCTAATCACAGTCCCTCCTGCCACAGATGGGCTTCTGTCTTCTGTGGATCCTGAGAACAACGGGGTCCCAAGCTGTGGTAAACAATGACATCCGCCGAGGCTTCTGGCCAGGTGTGTTCTCTCCGCCCTCCTGGGATCCATCTTCTTGGGTATGACAGGAGGACAGGGAGGGCCTGTCACCAGTGGGGTGGGAGCCTTACCTGGGGCCCTTTGTCTCCTGCTCCTGTTCCTGCTCATCGGCCTTCATCTGCACAAGTCCTTCACCAGTGCATCGAGCAGGAGGGTGGCTTCCTCCTCGCTGAGTGCGGTGGGGTCTGGGTTGCTTTCTAAGGCAGACCTGGGGAGGAGAGGCAAACCTAATAAGGCCTAAGACCCCCAAGTGCCCCCTCTCCTGGATAAGCAACAATGAGGATGTGGTTGGCTCCCAGGTGGACAGAGCCTGAGGCCAGTGTCTCCAGACACTGATTTACTGGGAGCCAGGCCCTGGAGTGGCCTCAAAGTACGAAATTGTCTGATCTCAAGCGCTGTGCCAGGAGCGTGCTCTCCTGACAAGGCCGTCTTATCTCAGTGGCACCAACTGGAGGCCACTGCTCTCCTATAGGGCCAAGATCCTGAGTGAGAAAGGAAAACAAGACGCTTGTCTGTAAGGAGAGAACGACATTACTTCACGCACAGCCAATTAATCCCAAACTGAGTTCTCTGCAACAGTCCTTCTTCAGCCTGTGAGGTAGCTTGGCACATTAGGCGTTTTCCTCACCTTCTAATGAGCCAGAGGAACCACACCCAGGTTCCGGGAGCTGAAGCCAAATCCTTCCGCCATGAACATCTTTCTTTCATAGCCAAACTGCTCAGCCTAAAAATGGATCCAGAAGATCCCTTTTCCCTCTGTCCTGGAATCTTTAAAGGATGACCAGTGATCCGTCAGCTTTCCACGTCCAACGAACTTCCAAACTAAAATTCTCAGAAGTGAGTCCCTGTAAGCCTCCTAGGCTTCAGGCTCCATTTCCAAGTCTTTCCAACCCTTCACCACCTCCCCAGCAAATCTCTCCCCACTGCCTTCATGTTCCATAAACACAGACCATCGTACTGCACACACACCCTATTCCACTTCCTGCAAATGAAACTTCTTTCTGGAGTCGATTCCCAGCCTCTGCTCCCGTGAGTCAAGGGAAGGTCAGAGAGCGAAGCGCGCCCGGCAGTCTCTGCCCACGGCTTCCGCGGGCTCTGCTTGCGTCTGGGAAGAAGGCGCGGCCAGATTAGCAACCCACTGTGGGGTCAGCCTGAAGGACTCAATCTGCTCTCAAGCACAACTGGCGGTTCTGAAGCGCAGGGTTGTGCGGCGCCCAGATCATTGAGCCCAGGCATCGGATCCGTGCAGAGGTCAGTCCTCCGCCGGCGGTTAGTTTCCAGGAGCTTGGGCTCTTTCGCCGCCGACAGGGGGCGATGTCCTGATACCTTGCTTCTCTGGTCTGCGACCTGGGCCCAGAAAGGCTAGAGTCCAAGGGCTTGCCCTTAGCAAGCAAACGCTCCCAAGAAAAGTTATATAAGAATTTCTTTCTTTCTCAGAAAATTGATCAATCTAAAATCCGCCTATGCTGACTGTCCAGTTCTTCCTTAAACCCCAACAGTAAAAGCCACCCGGTCACATTTATGCGTAGCAAGTGTTTGGGAAACGTGCATGGATAAATTAGGTTTGTGTCAAGCAAGCGAAAACATATCTGGCACAATCCTCAACCAAGAATAAATTTCAAGTAGATCCGGCAGCTCTACATCTGCGTTTTGTATTTGATCTTTCCTTCGCTAGAGCAAAGACTTGCCTCGTTTTATTTGGTGAACAAAACCGGTTTCCAGATGTAGGTATCCTCCTGCAAGGCAGGACCTAGAGCGAGAGAGTGAGACACTTGCCTCCACTGCAAAATTCACAGGGGTGCCAAAAACCTCAGTGATCAAGATTACGTTTTAGTGGAATATTTTTCAAAACAAAAATGAATGCAACCAATCGGTGATAAAATACCTGAATTTTAAAGACAGGATCTCAAAGGGCCAGATCATTTGAAATTAATATTTTAGTCATTAAGGATTTTTACATTAATTTGTTTAACTATTACATTAAAATATAATTCATCTTGATTTCTGAGATTTTTTGGCATGCTCTTAAACTGTACAATTCCAGCCAGACCCTAGCTGTTTCCACGGCCGCCTCTTCTTTCCCCTCTTCTGCCAAAGGTGAAACAATTCACGTGATCCATCTCTTCTCTGAAGTCCTCATCACCCTTTTGATTCCATACACCTGATTGGCTTTGTGACTTCAGCTCTCTGATGGGCTCCAAAAGTTATGATTTTGTAGATTATTCACCTTTTTCTCAGTCTTAGGCTAAAAGTGACGGTCTTTTGTTGCTTCCTATTTCCTAAGCAGGAGGAGAACTAACATGTTTTAAAATTGAAAATTATTTTTATTATAAATGACATGTAAACATGTACTAAAATTCAGAAAAGAGAAAAAATGGTTTGTTTTCTTTAACAGTGTATCATGTCAAGTTTCCTGGAAAACAGACTCTGAGTTGGAGCTTTGTGTTCAGAAAGTTGATTGGGAGTGACCTTGGGATCCATACCTAAAGAAGTGAAGGAAGTGGGACTGGGCACAGTGAAAAATTGAAATGCACAAGGAAGGCCTTGACCTATTCCGCAGTGCAACTCAGTGCCCTGCAGTTGGATCCGACTCATAGCGACCCCTCCTTGGGTTTCCTAGGCGGTATCACTTAGGAGCTCTGGTGGTGTAGTATCTAAGGCATTTGACTACTAACCAGAAGGCTGGTGGTTCAAACCCATCAGCCACTCCTTGGAAGGAAGGTTGGGCAATCTACTTCTGTAGTGAT
>NW_006921601.1:13021837-13025774 GCF_000298275.1 Orycteropus afer afer | reverse complement strand
GATACGGGTATGCATTGCTTAAAGTGCACAATCCATTCTGTGAAACAGGACATTATGTGATTTGGATGTTGTATGAACACCATATTATATACAGCCAGTCCCTGTAAATCAGTACTTAATGCTTATCACATTAAAACCTTATGAGAACCTGCTGGAAAAAGCCAGAGAACAGTGGATACACTGGATACAGGAGGCTGGGCTTGCCCGGTGTATAGCTGGGCCAGGCAAGGGCTGCACCTGCAATCAGATCAGGACTTTGCACACATGTGGGAGCAGGGTGGGGGTGTGGGAGCCTCAAAGTGGGGGACAGGGAAGGCTTATAGGAGGCGGCGAAGAGAGGTGTGGCAGCAGGGAATGGCCCTGGCTGTCACTGCCCTGTTGGAGTGGCTGCATCTTCATCATGCACAGCTGCTGTCTCAGCCGCCTGAAGCTGAAGCCCTCAAGTGCCCTGGCCCAGCCCATACCACCAGTGCCTATAGCAGGAGTAGAGGAACCGGGACAGGTGCTGCCCTGTTCCGAGAGTGAAATGCGGCAGGGCTTCTGGGCAGGTGAATGAAGCCAAGAGGAGGGGAAGGAGGTAGAGAGAGGCGTTGCTGGGTTTGGGATGTACCCTGGAGCCCCGATGCCTGTGCCCTCTGTGGCCTTGGGGTTTTAAAAACCATTAGGGGAAAATAATAAAGAAGCTTTGGTGGTTAAGGCATTTGGCTGCTAACCAAAAGGTCAGTGGTTCAAACCCACCAGCTGCTCCATGGAAAAAAGATGAGGCAGTCTGCTTCTGTAAAGATTTACAGCCTTGGAAACCCAATGAGCGTTGCTCTGAGTCAGAATCAACTTGATGCCAGTGAGTTTGGTTTTGAGTGAGGGAAAAATAATAAACAAAAGGAGAGCTGCTGTCCGTTTAAACACACACACAGACACACACACACATACACACACACACACACCCCACTAAGGGATTACTGATGTATATGCATGGGACATTGCCCAAACGGACATTAAATGATGCATACATGTGCATTACAAGAGAGGAAGAACTCAGATCTTGACCAAGACAACTTCCTCTGGCTAAGAGCAATTCCCAGTGAGTGATTTATATGAGAGCCATTAGCCACCAGTACTTCAGGGAGCTGGTGAAATGTATGCCTTAGTCCTAAAAACATCGTGTGGGCAGTGCACTACCCCATCACTACAAACAGCCTCAGAAATGTAACATTTTTACACAGCTGCAATTATGGTATACATTTACATTTGCTGCCTACTTTTCATCATATTATAGACATTTTCAGTGAAACTTCATAGTCTTCAAAGTTAGCCTTCGTAATATTTAAGAATAGATGTACATATTTCACTTAATGACTCATTTCCCTCATCAGTTATTATTTCTGCCTTTTTGACTATTTCATTGTGTGGTAAGTTTATTACTAAACCAAATCCATTGCAAATGAGTCAATTCTGATTCATGGAGACCCCATCTGTTTCAGACTAGAAATGCACTCTGTAGGATTTTCAATGGTTGCAATCTTAGAGAAGTAGATGCCAGGTCTTTCCACCCCTGTCCTGCTGGGAGGATTCAAACTGCCAACTCTTGGGTAGGCAGTCAGTGTAAACCATTTGCACCACCTAACTTTCTTAGCAGTTACCTCAAATTTTCTCTGGGAACAAAAAGAGATACAAACAAATTTATCTATTGATTTGTTGTTGGATAGTTAGGTTTCCAACTTACTGCCATATAAATAATGTTATAATGAACATCTTCCTTCATATAGGATTTTGCATGTTTGAGGTCATTTTCTTGGTGTAGATTTCAATGCTGTTGTTGTTATGGGCTGTCGAGTCAGGCCCGACTCATAGTGACCCCTCCTTGGGTTTCTGAGGCAGTATCTCTACGGAAGTAGATTGCCCAACCTTCCTTCCAAGGAGTGGCTAGTGGGTTTGAACCGCCAGCCTTCTGGTTAGCAGTCAAGTGCCTTAGGCACTACACTACCAATACATAGAATTATTAGATAAGGTAGCCCATTTTTTTTTTTTTTTTTGTCTTTTGATATAAATTGCCGGACTTTTTTTCCCAAAAACTTAGACCAGTTTACACACCCATGAACAAAACAGTACCAGTTTCTACAGCATTATGACCAGAATTGCATATTGTAATTTTTAATATTTTTGCTCATTTTATAGGAAAAATTGCATTTCAGAAGTTTTTTGTTCAACATTTTACTGACAGAAAATTTAAACATACAGAAAAGTTGAAAGAATTTTAAAAAATGAATACCTCTGTGCCCACCACCTGGACATTTAACATTTTGCTATATTTCACATATATGTAAATATCTACCCATTCCTCTGTCCATCCATCAATGTGAATTATTTTTAATGGATCTCAAAGTAAGTTGCGTACAACAGTACACTTAACCCCTAAACACTTCAGTATGTACATCATTAAGTTGATTTCAATGTTTATTTACTGTTCTCTTTAAGTGATGTTTTTATGCAATGAAATACATAAATTTTAAGTGCACCATTTAATTAGTTTTGGCAAACACAAGCATGTATGAAATGCAAACTTCCATCAATTTACAGGACATTACCCTCATACCAAAAGTTGCCTTGTGCCCTTTCCATCAAATTCTCCCCCTAATACCTGCCTCCATCCAGATCCAACTGTTATTCTTAATTTTTTAAATCATAGTTTAGCCAATTTCAGAATTTCATATAAATGGAATCATACAGTATGTACTGCTTGGTATAAGGCTTCTTTCATTCAACTCAGCACATTTCTGAGATTCATTTGTGCCGTTCCGTGAAAATGGCATGGTGGCAGTGTCATTCCATCTCCTTATCTAACTTTCAAGGGGGGAGCAGAATCATTATCAGCATCAACAGCCCAAGGCTGATTGTTATGAGATGGAGGTCAAACAAATCTCCCCTATGCAAACTTCTTATCAATTTTGATACCAGCTGTCCTTTCCACAGCACTCTCTACTTCTGATAGGTTCGATAATTCATTGCAGTGGTCACACAGAATTCACAGACTACATGCTCACAGTTATGCTGTTTATTAGGAAACTACCAGATTACAATGCGGATCAGAAATGACTCAGGATACAGTTCTTAGATCAGGACAGCATCTTCTCAACTGTGCCTGCAGAGCGGGCCTCTCTCTGGTCCTTAGCCTCTAGCCCCTCTGCCAGGCCTCTGCCCTGCTCAGGCAAATGTTAACAAAGTTCTTTACCTTCACCAACAAGTGCCTGGAAACACCATACTCTGGCAGTAAGCCTCAGCCCGGAGGTTCTCAGCTTTCTTGCTACATGGGTCTGCAAGTCTAGCTCCACTAAGTGCCCATAGGCATCCTACTCTGCCAGGAAGCCTCCTGCTGCAAAACTCTCAGTTTTCCCACTCTGTGGGTTAGCATACGTACTGTAATTGCCTTGCTCCATGGGCCAGGAAGCCCACTGCATCACCTTGTGCCAGTCTCCTGGTTCTTCTGCCTGTTTCTCTGCTGCAGCTTCTCATCATCTCACACCATCTCTCGTGTTACAGCTCTCTGACTCTGTCTCTTTGGTCTAAGAGGTTCTCAGCGCAGGGACCCCAGGTCCAAAGGATGCACTCTGCTCCCATCTCTTCGTTTTGATGATAGTGAAGTCCCCCTGTCTGTGTCTCTGGGATTGCTCATTTTAAGCCTAATGGGATGCCAAAATAGACCAATCCTCTTCTTAGGGTTCCATACACTTAATTTGCATGGTCCAACCCCAACAAAGGAGCCAATCATCTTATTTGATTAGTCCCAACCAATCACTAAGGAGCTCTGGTAGCATAGTGCCTAAGGCATTTGGCTGCTAACCTGAAGGCTAGCAGTTCAAACCCACCAGCCACTCCTCGGAAGGAAGATGGGGCAATCTACTTCCGTAGTGATACTGCCTCGGAAACCCAAGGAGGGGTC
>NW_006921601.1:12996676-13021072 GCF_000298275.1 Orycteropus afer afer | reverse complement strand
AGTTGCCTAGCCACTCAACCAGGCCCAGCCAAGTTGACACATAAACTTAACCACCACAAGATCAAACACTGAAAACCCCATGGAAGACAGTTATACTGTGACACACATGGGGTCACCATGAGTCAAATAAACTTAACAGCAGATTTTTGTTGTTATTTTTTCAGAATTTTATTTCATGGATATACTGTGGTTATTTATTGCTTTTCCTGTTGATGGACCCCTAGTTGTGTCCAGTTTTCAGTTTTTCTGAATAAAGCTGCTATGAATTTCAGAATTGTTTATTTTTTATATTATTATTGTGGACAAGTCTGGGCATTTTCATCATGTTTCTTAATCAATTATAACTCCTCTGTAATGAATTTTATATTCACTCATGCCCTTTGTTTATTAATTTCTTGATGCTTTAGTTGTACTTATATATTTTTTTAAGAGCTTGTTTTATGGTAAAGGTATTACCTCCATTACTATCTTACTTGCAGTTTAGTATTTGACTATTTCCACAACTTTCATTTTGGCAATGATGGCCAGTTTTCTAAATTTAATTATAAAATAGAGGTTTCATTTTATAATATATTCTAAAATAATCTGAAAGGATTAACTATACTTATATTAAACAAATTGTTATTCACTTTGGACAGGTAATTACTGCCTCTGGAATACATACACACATGCACACACACACAAAACCTGACAGAGAAAAAATGAGTGGTTTTAGTTTGATTTTAAATTCATATGTAATTTCTGTGCTGTTAGTAGATTCATAGCTGAGAGCTAATTATTAAATTCTGAAATTAAATCATATATCATGGAACCAAAGTGCACTTTTTCAAAGTTTTCATTTTCCCTAAGATAACAGCTACTGAAAAACTATTTCAGAGCTTAAGTTAAAATACTGCTTTTGGATCAATCCATGTATGAGCAAGACATTATTTTTTAAAGCCTGGTCCTTCCTCCATTTTGGCAGGGTTTGAAGATCTAATTAAATGGAGTGTTCCAAACTGCACAGAGATTATACTTTTTGAAGGAGAAAGCCCAAAGCCCTCCATCAGAGAGCCCATTGAGAGAGAAAGTAGAAAGACAATGAAAAGGTTGCTAGCCTGCTGTATATTCAGATATTATCAGAGAGACTATGGTACTTGTCTTTGGAAAAAGGGAGGCTTCAAATCCCATGCAGCAGAGCACCCAAAGGGGAATTCTGCTAGTGATCAGTAAGTGACCTAATAGTTCTACATATGGAAAGCTACACTGAGGAAATTACTGCAAACATGGAAAACTCTGTACGAAAGGTGTTTATTATAACACTATTTATATGGCTATACCACAAACACACTGGGGAATTTTGGAAGTTTGACTGTAAACCTAATTGTAAGATTGTGTTCTAAATATATCAATATATAACAATGATGAGAAGTTCTCAAACTGAAACTTCACACCAAAAATGTGAATTTTGTTCTATGACTTGTTAAACTTGAATTCCTTAAAAATATTCCCAAATTGTCTAACCTACATATCAATGTTGACACAATTCCACCATTGGCTTTTTACTAAAATGTATTAGTCCATGGACTTCTAATATTGTTTCCTTATGTGGCAAGATGCCTAGTTCTCTAGGGCAATGAACATGCTCAAAAGAAAACATATTTCCATGGAAATATCACATTGAGTAAGGGTTGGGTTGCATAGATGATTACTGCAATTGCTGTCAATAAGTTGTGCACCTGTAAAAAGTTGAATTGGCAAAAGTTGTGGGGTAGATGTATTTACAACAATGATAGAAAAAAGAAAAAGTAGCTGCTAAGGATGAGTATGTACAACCAAAAACTTCATGGGATTTGGTTCCTTGCTTTGGAGACTTAGGGTCATAGTTTCATGGGACAACTCAGTTACTTGACTTAGTAACGTGTTTAGTGCCTCTATTCTACCTCCTAATTTGATGTGTAGTAACCCTGTAAGGACATAGTCAAACTGCCCCATAGGGTTTCCCAAGCTGTAAATCCTAACAGAACCAGACTGCTGCATCTCCCATCGAGTGTCTCGTGGGTTCAAACTGCCAACTTTTCCATTAGCAGCCAAGTGCTTTAACCACAGCACCACCAGGGCTCACTGGGAGCTTTAAAAGCTTGTGAATGGCTATCCAAGGCAGAATGATTGGTCTCTATTCACCTGGAACAACTGAGGAAGAAGTAGAGTCAGGAATAGGGGGAAGGTCTGGAATGTGTGGCTAATTACCTCCATGAACAACTGCCTCCTTTGCCAGGAGACCAGGGGAACTGCATGGTGCCTGGCTACCACTACCATATATTTTGATCAACTATTCCATACGGGAGGAGCTCTGGTAGCATAGTGCCTAAGGCACTTGACTGTTAACCAGAAGGCAGGTGGTTCAAACCCACCAGCCGTTCCTCGGAAGGAAGATGGGGCAATCTACTTCCGTAGTGATACTGCCTCGGAAACCCAAGGAGGGGTCGCTATGAGTCTGGTCCGACTCGATGGCACATAACAACAACAACAACATTCCATAGAAGGAGCTCTGGTAGCATAGTGCCTGAGGCACTTGACTGCTAACCAGAAGGCTGGCAGTTCAAACCCAGCAGCCACTCCTTGGAAAGAAAATGGGGCAATCTACTTCTGTAGTGATATTGCCTTAGAAACCCAAGGAGAGGTCGTTATGAGTCGGGTCCGACTCGATGGCCCATAACAACAAATCCATAGAAGAATCCTTATCAAAAAGGGCAAAATGCAGAACAGCATCAACTCAAGACTTTCTGGAGCCATGTAGGGTGGATGAACCCATGCAACTATTGCCCTGAGACAATCTTTAAACCTTAAACCAAATATAGCCCAAGAAATCTTCTTAAAACCAAACAGTAGTTTACCTTAACTAGTTTAAAAAAAAAAAAAAAAAAGTCTGCTTTGAGGATTATGCTCTTTTAAGAACTATCTATATGGGATCAAATTGACAACAGCAAGTGAAAGATTAGATAGGAACTTTAGGGGGCAGTGAATTTATGCTAAGGAGAGAGGAACAACTCCAAAAAGGAGGGTGAGAATGGTTGCACAATTCCAAAAATGTGGTCAATGTCACCAAATGGCACATGTAGAAACTGCTGTGTATATTCTCAATAACATCAACAGAATATAAAAAAATAAAGAAACATTTGTCAGAGAAAGCACATTATATTCTGCAATGAAATTTAAAGTCCTTTCATCTTTCAAAAAAGGAAAAAGAAAGGATAGCCAGGGATTTGCACTTGAACAGTAATTTACAGTGACAGACAGAACAACAGTAAATATATAAACAAACAAATAAACAAACAAACAACAAATGTGTGGGAAATGCCCAGTTTTGCAGCAGAAAAGTATGTATTTACTCATTTATTTCAAGATAAATCTTAAAAATTTATCCTGAAAAAATTCCTAAATAATTAAATGGATGAAAGTAAAGAGAAATGAAATTTGCACCAGCAGACTTCTCAAGTCATTCTGTATTAATAAATCTGCTAAGTAAATCAATCTGTTTTGCTTAAATGGAATTCAAACGTCTGTTAATTGACTTTGGATTGGAGTGCCCCTATTATGGAATCTTAGGTTAACACTCACGCTTACACAACTGAGGCAACCTGAGAAAACAGAAAGAGCACAGCCTCAGGAAACAGCACAATTTTGTTCTTGTCCCTGAGCCCAATGCAGTGTGCGACCCTAAGCAAGCCATCTGTCCACTCAGGGCCTTAGCTTCCACATCTGTAAAATGTAGCTCTTGGACTTAATACTGTTCACTAATGTTGTTTCCAAGGAGCTCTGTGGTGCAGTGGTTAAGGCATTCCGCTGCTAACCAAAAGGTTGGTGATTTGACCTCCCCAGCCTCTTTGCGGGAGAAAGATGAGGCAGTCTGCTTCTGTAAAGATTTATAGCTTTGGAAACCCTATGGGGCAGTTCTACTCTGTCTTATAAGTCCCTATGAGCCAGAATCAACTCGATAGCAGTGGGTTTGCTTGTTGGGAATGCTGCTTCCAATTCTGAAATTCTATAAAGGTGCTGTAAACTTTGTGCAATGTGAATTCTACAGTACTCTTCTATAGGACCAGGAGAGTCTATGCCTTCTAAAAGAGCGCCAACCTAAAGATGCAAGGTATTTCTTGGTTTGCAGCTACGTTTCTGCCTCCATCTTCACAGTCATCTTCCCTCTGTGCGTGACTATGTCTCTTGTCTTTTTTCATAAGGGCACCACTCATACTGGATTAGAATCTTCCTTATCCCACTATGATCTCATGTTAACTGATAATATCTTTAAAGATCCTGTTTTCAAACAAGGTCACATTCACAGATATCTAAGGTCAGAATTTCAATGTATCTTTTTGGAGGACACAATTCAGTCCATAACACTCACCATAACATCCCCAGCACCTAGTCTAGTAGGTGCTTAATGATTTGGTGCCATGATTTAAGGGACACCAGTGAAGTTCAGAGCCCAGAACTCTGGTTCCACTGGTGCTATCTTAAATGACTTTGGCATTAAGCTTCCTTTGATTCTCAGTGTTCAGATTTGGAATAGGGATTTTAATAATATGTCTACTAAGGGTTCATTTACTTTTAGTTTTCTGTGCTATTTAAAAATAAGGAAAAGATGTCAAGTGACAGACAAGAAAGGTCCTGTGAGGGCTAGGGTAGAGGTGGTGTGGTAGAGGGTCGGTGGCTCAGCAGCCCCAGGAAAGGGCAGAAATGACTCCTGGGAGAATTGTGATTTCTTTAAGAGGATGTAGTCTTTGGAAAACTTGTGAATCAGGAGAAATTTCTTACAGAAGTTCTCCTTTTCCTTTCTGTACTCCTTTCAAAAATCCCCACACCCACCACCACCATCATGTTTCCTAAGAAAATGCCTGATAAACTCAATCACATGTAAGTACAATATTAAGAGCTCTCTATCACTGTACCCTCCTGTCAGCACGGTTTGAATTTTCTAATTTCAATTTCAATTTCCAATTGAATTTCCAGTCTGTTTGAGAGAATGTTTAACTCACATAAATTCATTTGTTAAGGTTGAACTTCATGCAACAGGGGGTGGGGGAGAAACACTTTTTTAGTGGTCAAAGGGAGACCTTCATAAGTGACCTCAAGTCCCACCCAGAGCACCATGGCTCTGCCAGCCTCATTTCGGCGCCAGCTCCCAGGAGCATCATGAAAATCCAAGTACAGAAACCCAGGTCTTGCATACACTTTGTAATCCAAACCAGAGTCCTCCTAGGGATGCGACTACAGTGAGAAGAGTGAGGCAGTCACCACTGGAGCAAAACCTAAGAGGGCACCAAAAAGCTTAATAATCATCATAATAAATAATATTTTAATGCAACATTTTGAAATCAAATTTAATGCAAAAATCCAAGATGAACAAGATTTCAATTTATAAATAAAGACAGCATTAGTATTAGTGATTTTTTTTTTTTTTTTTTTTGGCCTCAGGCTCCAAAGTAGCTCTAATCAGACGACCTCTGCCTCTCACTTTCCTCCATTGTGATGAACCACACCATGAGCTCCTGTAATGGAAGGTGCAAAGGAGGAAACATTTTGCTGGTTGCATCACTCTGTGCTGGGAGAGCACTGTAGGATGAGCACCCAGGGCTCAGTCCAGGGTCTCAGACGTTCGAGAACTGCCAGGGAGCCCACAATTCACTCTCATCTGATGCTGCCTCTCAGGATGAGTCCTGGAGGACTGGTTCCCAAGGACCTAGAAAGAGGCTCTTGCTGGAGCACGGCAGCACATTCTCTGTTGAAGCCATTCCCGTTCAGCACACAGCAATGTCAGCACCCTTTCCACGGCACTCACACTTCTCCAGCACCCATTCCACCTGCATACTGAAGATGGAATACAGTGAAATCCTTCACTTCCTGCTCCACCAAACATCCCTGTGATAAACGTCACACACAAACATTATTGATTGTTTTCTATCACTCAAGGAGCAAATGTAAGGAGGGAGAATGCAATGAGCTATCTCTCGGCCGAGCACTGACAGAACATGATAAATGATTACAGGGAAGACTCCGTGTTCTGAAGGACTTTTAGTTATTACCACCACCTCCTCTTTCTAATCCTCCAAGGGTTGAGGCAGATCATCTCATCAGCATTGTCTGTTAGACAGGGGCCAAAGCCAGGGATCATAACTCTGTGAGCCCTTCTTTGCTAATGTAGCCAGGGGAAAAGTGCCAAAGAAGGAAAGCTCCTTAATTTAAGTGAATTGAAGGATATTTTTGGAATGAAAATTAATCCTTTATGAAAATAAATGATGGAAGGGATCCACTCCTGAAGCAAGTACCGTACTGTGTAACAGTGTAGTCACAGCAGACATTGCAAGCCTGATGGTGTTGTGCAATGCAAGGCTGACAGTCCCCATTCCTGGTGCCTCAGCATCACTGTACCCCACCCCAGCCACAATCTCTGTTGTGTCATCTCCATTGGCCTTCGGTAAGAAATAGGCAACAAAGTTTAACAATGATCATCCACAATAATTTTTCCATTTTACTGGAAGATTCTTGGTTAATAAGAATTTTAAGCAATCTTTAAAAATAATGTATCAAGTATTTATGATAGGTAGTAGGTAAATGTTCTGTGGCAGGAAATTCTGTGAAACCCACAGTGGTACCTTTAGGGGTAACTTCAGACCCACAGGGTAACTTCAGACCTGGAGGATATCTACATACCAGGTAGTGAGCTCCAAACTGTTAAGCAGCAAAACTATAAGGCTAGTTAACTGGTTTCCTTCATCCCAAAACAAACAAACAAAAACTCACTGCCATCAAGTTGATTCCGACTCACAGTGACCTCCACTGGGTTTCTGAGGTGGTAAATCTTTACAGAAGTAGATCGCCCCATCTTCCTTCTGTGGAGTGGCTGGTGGGTTTGAACCATCAACCTTCTGGTTAGCCGTAGGCACTGCACCACCAGAGCTCCTTCATCCCCAGTGTCCCTGAATTGCAGATACAGAGAGTGAGAGACTACAAACAGTTTCAGAAGTCAGGGTTTTCTGAGTACATGGGAGCTTTTGCCCTTGATATTCCTTCTGTTTGGACTATTTCTCTAAATTTAGGGTTTCTCTAAAACCCTAAATTTCAACAGGGTTCCTCATGTATTATGCAGAGTAATTGCCCCAAACAGTATCTCCAACCTGTGAATGTTGTTGTTGTTGTTGTTATGTGCCGTCAAGTCGGACCTGACTCATAGTGATCCTTCCTTGGATTTCCGAGACAGTATCACTATGGAAGTAGATTGTCCTTCCTTCCTTCAGAGGAGTGGCTGGTGGGTTTGAATTGCCAGCCTTCTGGTTAGCAGTCAAGTGCCTTAGGCACTATGCTACCAGAGCTCCTGTGAATGTTAGATTACCACATTTTTTTGCATATAATGTGCCCACGTAAATAATGTACACACATAGCATGCATGGGTGGGACAGGGTTGCACAGGTTGTAAAAACATACAATGTGCATGTCATTTGCATAAAAACCTCATGTTTGAGTAAAAATATGTTGTATGGTAAAGGGGAATTAAGATTGCATATGGAATTAAGGTCGTTGATCAGCTGACTTTGAGATAGGGAGAGTATCTTGAATTATCCAAGTGGGCACAATGCAATCACAAGGGGCCTTATAAGTTGTAGAGGTAGACAGGAGACAGAACCAGAGAGAAAGCAGCACAAGAAGCACTTGGCCTAATGTTGCTGCCTTTGAAGATGAAAGACCAAGACCACAAATCAAGGAATGTGGGCAGCCTCTAGAAGCTAGAAAAAGCAAATACACAAATTCCCCCTTAGAGCCTCCAGAAGGGATGCAGCCCTACCAACACTTTGCTTTAAGTCCAATGAGACCCGTTTTGGACTCCTGACCCCCATTATTGTAAAATAATAAAAATGTGTTTTTTAAGCCATCACCTTTATGCTAATTTGGTACTGCAACACTTCATCATTTGATCTCAGCTCAAATGTCAATGTCTTAATGAGACTTTCCTTAAACCTCCGCATCTGCTGAAGTATCTTCCTGTTTTGGCCCACTCGTGCTGCTCCAACAAAAATGCCACAAGTGGACGATTTAACAAAAAAGGATGATTTCTCTTACAGTTTAGGAGGCTAAACATCCAAGTTCAAGTTCCAGCTCTAGGGTCTGGGTGAAGGCCCCTCATCCTTGGGTTTCAGCTCTGCCTCTTGCTCCCGGCCCACTGGAGCTACAGGCATCTCGTTGCTAACTGGTGAGGCTGGCAAACCAAGGTTGAAAAGTAAAATGGCACAGACCCAAGGTTATTAAGCAACAGGGCAGGCCACTAGTTCAAGACCAGAAATAGTCTCAAGATTGGCAGGCAACATGGCAGGCTGCTGAACATGCAGGGTCCCAGCGTGCCAAAAAGCTCAAGACCTTTATCTAACTGTCTTCTTATAGACGAGAAGCAGAACACATTTCAAAGGCAGCTACTCAACTGCTCATAGCAGATTCCATCATGGAGTTCATTACCAGTCTCCTCATGGGGAATAACTACATCCAGCTGCCCAGTCACTCAATCCCAGGCCCAGCCAAGTTAACACATAACCTTAACTACCACCCTCCCATCACCCAGCAATTCTCTATAACCCATTTCTATTTTCACATGCTTATGATTATCTAAGCATGTGAAAATAGAAATGGGTTATAGAAAATTGCTGGCTGATGGGAGGGTGGTAGTTAAGGTTATGATTATCTAAGGAGCTCTGGTAGCATAGTGGCTAAAGCACTTGACTGCTAACCAGAAGGCTGGCGGTTCAAACCCACCAGCCACTCCTCGGAAGGAAGGTTGGGCAATCCTACTTCTGTAGTGATACTGCCTCGGAAACCCAAGGAGGGGTCGCTATGAGTCGGGGCCGACTCGACGGCACATAACAACAACAACAACAACATGATTATCTAAAATTATTTTGTTTGTGTGTGTATTGCCTGGTCCCTCTCATAAGAATGTCAGCTCTAGGAAGGTAGGGACTTGGTTTCTCTTCTTCACGAATTCTCTCCATTGCTTAGGACCCTGGCAGACATTCAATAAGTATTCGTTTTATGAATGAGCCTAAAGCTAATGAGGAAAATAAAACTCTTGTCACTACTGAATCACAATTATAGGCCTGTTAACTGAGTCCCATGCCCTGTAAGTCCTATGTTCCATGGAATTGCCCTATAGAAAATAGAAATAGAATTAGAAATAATAAGAAAAATAGTAAATCAGTTATGTTATTCCAGGTAGTGGAGTCAGAAAACTTACATAGTAAGTACTATCCCTGAGTAGGGAACTCTGGTGGCATAGTGCTTAAGGCATTTGACTGCTATTCAGAAGGCTAACGGTAAGACTGGGCAATCTACTGCCTGTAGAGATACCGAATCAACTGGAGGGCAGTGAGTTTGTTTTTTTTTTTTTTTTAAATCCCTGAGTAACTGCAGACAAGAGAGTCCTCTGTGATTAAATAAGCAGTTTGAGAGGGCCAAAGAAGCGTGAAAAACAAGCATCCTGGGTTAATCGCATAAATATTGCTTAATTACTACAGTTCTTAAAAGACTATAAAAAATGTCATAATAGGAGAAAAATAGATGAGTAAAACAGAACACCATGATTCTTTCCTTTTTATAGCAATGAGTCAATTCTCTAATAAAGATGCCGAAAATTATTAGATTCAGCTAAAGAATGCGGTGCTAATAATCTTTGCAGTTTTCATTTGAAATGAAATGTAGTAAGTAAAAGGCACGTTAAGAAAAGTCTGGTCTCGAGGGAGGTAGGAACCCACCTGGCCCAGTGAAAGAGGCTATGCAGACACGACCTAATGCCCCGGTATTAACACTCTGGAAAAGGACCTCTGGGCTCGGTGCCCTGTCTGGCTTATTCTCGCCAGATCAAAAGAGTCGCACCTCCCTAGGCTAAGCGGACTCTGACCCTGGTAGTTAGTGATAACTATTTTCTGGCATAAACACCCTACAATCAGCTAGCCAATAACCACGGAGTTAAGGCGGGACTTTAGAGTGGCCAGCCAATGGGAGAATGGCAGGGCTGGACTCAAAGCCCAAGTTCCAAAGGCGTTGGCTGGGTTTGCAGCCCGAACTCCGGGCAATGTGGGACCCTCGTGGAGTAGAGGCTTGTGCAGCGGCGCTTGGCGGGGCGCTCTTCCTGCTGCTCTTCGCGCTGGGGATACGCCAGCTGCTGAGGCAGAGGCGGCCGGTGGGATTCCCTCCGGGGCCCATGGGACTGCCGTTTATCGGCAATATCTACTCCCTGGCCGCCTCTTCAGAGCTCCCTCATGTCTACATGAGAAAGCAAAGCCAGGTGTATGGCGAGGTACAGGACCAAAGGGCCCGGGGCAGGGAGGGCCGCCGTTCGCTCCTCGGGTCTGCCCTGAGCCTTCTTCCCAACTGGACTTACAGTCACTCCTGGTGGGCCCAAGTTAGTGCAAATTCTTTCCGTGTGCCTAGCGGCCACAGAAGAGTCGAAACTGCCTTGCGCTTGCGCGGGGTGGTGGTGGGGGATGTGGGCAGCGCCAGGCCTACAGCTCCGGATTGTGGGTCCAGCGGCTTGCGTGCCTGGACCTCTGCGTGTAGTGCCCCCGCCCAGCATGCGCACCATCCCCTGTGGATTATTTCTCAGCCCTGTAGAGCTTGCCTTCAGCGCGCATAGGATAGATTCCAGCTCATGGCTTCTCAGAAAAACAAGACCTCTGAATTGTAGGACCGACCGAGTTCGTTGCTAATAGGAGGTTCATTAATATTTGAGTTTGAGGAAAGACTAAACTAGGATTTTGCTGTAACGATTAAAAAGGGAATACACAGGAGAAAGTCCCTAGCCTAGAATTGGGCCGTGGTAAATGATTATGAAAGAGTGAATGAATGAATGGGTATGGGATCCTACAGTGCAGAGGAGGAAATACTATTCTCATTGCCCAAAAACATCGTACAGGGACATAGGGAAAGAACATTCCAAACCGAGACATGAACAAATACAAAGGCCATGAAGGAGTATGTCATGTTGAGAATCACCTGTAAAGAGACAAGGGTGAGATTAATGAGACCCGTTAGGAGGCTTTTGTGATAACATAGGAGCCTTGATGGAGGTGAGCAGTTGGATGTGAAGGTAGGGAGAAAGAAAAAAAAAAAAAAAGGAAATTAACGAATTAACATGGGCTGTATTGTTTTGGATCTGGACAGCTTGAAGGACTGAGTGGCCATTAACTGAGATAATGAAAAATTGTGGTTAGAGCTGATTTCGGGGAGAGGATCACAGACTGACTTCTAGAAACCAAGGAAAATGTCTCATGTATTTCTGGTTACATCTTTGCCAACGCCATAATTAGACCATTTGTTGTTAGATGTACATTGATTGCTTACTCAGTGGCCCCATGTGTGCAGGGTAGAACTGCTCCATAGGATTTTCTTTATTTTTAATACAATTTTATTTATTTCGTTGTTTTTGTTGAGAATATACACAGTAAAACATACACCAATTCAACAGATTCTACATTTACCATTTAGTGATACTGATTACATTCTTGGAATTGTATAACCATTCTCACCCACCTTTTCTGAGTGTTCCTCCCCCATTAACATAAGTTACTCCTAAGGTTCCTATCTAGTCTTTTGTGTTTTCTGTTCCATTGTGTTTTCAAGACCTTTAGGAAGCAAATGGCCAGGCCTGTCTTTTGAGGCACCTCTGGGTGGGTTTGAACGGTCAACCTTTCACCCAGTAGGGAAACGCTTAACCAGTGGGACCATCCAGGGACTCCAAATCAAAGAATATATAAACCCTGTTAAAACAAAAATCATAGTAAGCCAACAGAAATTGATTAAAGTTTATTGAATATATGATTTGGGCTAACATTTCAACTAGAATGTATGTAAGCAAATCCAAAATTTGAGGTGTTTGTCATAACTAAACTGGCTGACCTGGGTCCAGATTAGATGCTATTTTACTTTAGACTCCCATTTGTTTCTTTAGCCTTACTTCTGCTTCTTACCAGCAGTTGGACTTTTGAAAAACTTTAACTGATCTTAGCACATAAGTTTGGTCAGGAATGTAGTTAAGATAATGACCGAAACTTTCCACTTACTCCTTCCTTGATCAACAGGTTCTCAGAAGAAATGCTGTTACATAAAAAACCAAACCAAATGCACTGCTGTGGAGTCAGATCCAACTCATAGCAACCCTTCCTTGGGTTTCCAAGACAGTTTCACTCTGGAAGTACCAGGACCCCTCTGAAACTGATTTTGTAAAATGCTTGTCTGTGCCAGCCCCAAGATGTCTGAAGGCTAGAAAAACAAGTTATTTTGAACTGTTCATGGTCTGTTGTTGTCAGGTGCCGTCGAGTTGTCTCCAACTCATGTTGTTGTTGTTGTTATGTGCCATCAAGTCAGACCCGACTCACAGAGACCCCTCCTTGGGTTTCCGAGGCAGTATCACTACAGAAGTAGATTGCCCCATCTTCCTCCAACTCATAGCTTATGGCAAAATGAAACACTGCCCATTCTCGTGCCAGCCCCATGATCCTCGCTATGCCTGAGCCGATCATTGTAGCCACTGTGTCAGTCCATCTTGTTGAGGGCCTTCACCTTTCTCCTTGACCCTCCACTTTACCAAGCACGATAGCCTTCTCCGGGGAATGGTTTCTAACCACGACATGACCAAAGTAGGTGAGTCTGGCCATTCTCCCTTCAAAGGAGCATTCTGGCTGCAGTTCTTCTAGGACAAATTTGTTAGTTCTTCAGGTAGTCCATGGTACTTTTCAGCCTTCTTCGCCAACACCACAACTCAAAAGCATCAACTCTTCTTCATTCTTCCTTATTCATTGTCCAGTTCTCACATGCATATGAGGTGACTGAAAAATACCATGGCTTGTGTCAGGTGCACCTTAGTCTTCAAGGAGATATCTTTGCTCTTCAGCACTCAAGAGGTCTTTTGCAGCAGATTTACCCAATGCTATATGTTGTTTGATATCTTGACTGATGGTTCCATTGGTGTTGATTGTAGAACCAAGTAATATGAAGTCTTTGACATCTTCAACCTTTTCTCCATTTATTGTGATGCTGCTTAGTGGTCCAGTTGTGAGGATTTTTGTTGTCTTTATACTGAGGAGTAATCCATACTGCAGACTATAGTCATCAGTCTTCATCAGTAAGTGCTTCAAGTCATCCTCACTTTCAGCAAGCAAAGTTGTGTTGTCAGCATATCATAGGTTTTTATGAGTCTTCTTCCACTCCTGATGCCATATTCTTCTTCATATAATCCAGCTTCTCAGATTATTTGCTCAGCATACAGATTGGATAAGTATGGTGAAAGGATACAATCCTCATACACTCCCTTCTTGATTTTAAACCATGCAGTGTCCCCTTACTCTGTTTAAACGACAGCCTCCTGGTCTATGTACAGGTTCCTCGTGAGTACAATTAAGTGTTCTGGAATTCCCATTCTTCTCAAAGTTATTCATAATTTGTTATGATGCACACAGCCGAATGCTTTTGCATGGTCAATAAAACACAAGTAAACATCTTTCTGGTATCCTTTGCTTTCAGTCAAGATCCATCTGACATCAGCAATGGTATCCCTCATTCCACATCCTCTTCTGAATCCAGCATTTATGGTCAGTCAACCACAATGTCTATGGTCTTATGATAACCTTGAGTCTCATTACACAAAACTTTGTAAATATCAGCCAATTAGAAAATTACCTTTTAGTTCCTGATATTTTGGTATTTAAATATCCTCTAGCCCAAGCTTACAAAAGCATATGGTTGTTTCACTTTTATTTACTATTGGGCTGAGAGCCAGCCCCTGGGGGTGTGTGCAGAATGTATTCCAGGGCCATAGTATTGGGAGTCTTGCCAGATTTCATCTGAGCAGTAAATCTGGTCATTATTGAGTTTTTGGATTTTGTTCCACGTTTTCCCTCCCACTCTATCCAGGATCTCCAGATTTGATCCTTTCCTGAGTGGTTGGCATTGGTAGCCAGGCACCATCTAGTTCTTCTGGTCTCGAGGGCCATTGTGTCCTATGGCTGATTGCTTCCAAATGCACTCTTTTTTTTTTTTCTTTTTTCTTTTTTTTTTTTTTTGCATTCTTCTTCGCTTCTGACACTAGGAGATGGTTAGCTGCATCTTAGATGGCTGCTGGAAAGCTTTTAAGACCCTAGTTGCTACTCACCAATGTAAGATGCAGAGCAAGGCTTTTGTGTATTTTGTTGTGCCAATTGAGTCTGGTGTCCCCCAGTACTATGGTCCTGAGATGGTAGATCTACTGGATCTCTCTCCCATAGTGTCTGGTTTCTGTGAGGGATTACTCTGTGTCTGTCTTCTATTGTTTCTGTAAGGACTGCAGGTATTTTGTATCACTGGTGTTTGTGCAAGATTAGCCTCAGCTGAATCTATCCTTGGTCTAGAGTATACTCCTGTTCACTGACCTCCCGTTTGATCATCTCAGGTGTTTATGTGTTTATCTATAGCCTGGTGTTTGGTGTTAATGGCAATGCAGTATTGTGGACACATCGGTTAGCATTAGCATCTGTCCTCTATCTCTTTTGTGCACAATTTGGTGTCCTCCCATTTCCTAATTTTATCATGGTGGTCACAGATCCTTCCCGTATATCCCTCCCCCTACCCACATCAGCTTGTGGGCCCCAATTAGCTCAAAATTAATCCCTCCATTTCCTTCCCCATCCCAGTAACCTACTAAATGAGTTCTCTTTACCAAGTAAACCCTTCTTTGTCTTTTTCCAGTAATGGGCTCATACAGTACTTGTCTTTCTGCGATTGACTTACTTCACTCAGCATTATGTCCTCCAGGTTCATCCACGTTCTGAGATGATTCGCGTATCCCTCATTGTTCTTTAATGTAGCATAGTATTCCATTGTATGCATGTACCATAATTTGGTTATCCACTCATCCATTGATGGACATTTAGGTTGTTTCCATCTCTTTGCTATAGTGAAGTGTGCTGTGATGAACATAGGTGTATATATGTCTGTTCATGTGCTGTCTCTCACCTCTTTAGGATATATTCCTAGTAATGGAATTGCTGGGTCAAATGGTACTTCTATTTTCAGTTTTTTAAGGAAACACCATACCGTTTGCCACAATGGTTGTACCATTTTACAGTCCCACCAGAAGTGCACAAGAATTCCAATCCCTCCACAACCTCACCAGCATTAGTTATTTTCTGACCTGTTGAACTTTGCTATTATTGCTGGGGTGAAATGATATCTCATTGTTTTGATTTGCATCTCTCTAATGATTAATGAGGAGCTCTGGTAATGTAGTGCCTAAGGCATTTGACTGCTAACCAGAAGGTTGGTGGTTCAAACCCACCAGCCATTCCTCAAAAGGAAGGTTGGGCAATCTACTTCCGTAGTGATACTGCCTTACAAACCCAATGAGGGGTCGCTATGAGTCGGGTCCAACTCGATGGCACATAATAACAACAAAAATAATTAATGATTGTGAGCGATTTCTCATGTGTGTGTTGGCTGCCTGTATATCTTCTTGGGTGAAGTGTCTGTTCAAGTCTTTTGCCCATTTGTGAATTGGGTTATTTATCTTTTTGGTGTTGAGGTGTTTTCTATAGACTTTGGAGATAAGTCCTTTATCAGATATGTCATGTTGTTGTTGTTGTTGTTATGTGCCATCAAGTCAGACCCGACTCATAGTGACCCCTCCTTGGGTTTCTGAGGCAGTATCACTATGGAAGTAGATTGCCCCATCTTCCTTCCAAGGAGTGGCTACTGGGTTTGAACTGCCAGCCTTCTGGTTAGCAGTCAAGTACCTTAGGCACTATGCTACCAGAGCTCCCTCTATGGAATGTTGTTGTTGCTGTTGTTATGTGCTATCGAGTCAGACTCGACTCATAGCGACCCCTCCTTGGGTTTCTGAGGCAGTATCACTATGGAAGTAGATTGCCCAACCTTCCTTCCAAGTAGTGGCTGGTGGGTTTGAACCACCAGCCTTCTGGTTAGCAGTCAAGTCTCTTAGGTACTAAGCTACCAGAGAGAGATGCAAATCAAAACAACAATGAGATATCATCTTGCTCCACCACTAGTAGCAAAGTTCAACAAGACAGAAAATAACAAATTCTGGTGAAGATGCAGTCCCACTGCTGGTGGGACTGTAAAATGATACAACCACTGTGGAAAGCAGTATGTCGACTCCTTCAAAAGTTGGAATTAGAAATACCATTTGATCCAGCCATTCCATTACTAGGTATATATCCTAAAGGAGTGAGAGCCATGACAAGAACAGACATATGCACACCCATGTTCATCACAGCACTATTTACAATAGCCAAAAGGTGGAAACAACCTACGTGCTCATCAACAGAAGAATGGGTTTCCAAGATGGTAAATCTCTGTGGAAGTAGATTGCCCCATCTTCCTTCTGTGGAGCTGCTGGTGGGTTTGAACCCCAACATTCTGGTTAGCAGTCAAATGCCTTAGGCATTGCACCACCAGAGCTGCTTTCTCAAGAAGAATAGAATATTCAGTTCCCATTGCAACTTTGAGGGGCCTTTACTAAATGATTAATAAGAGAGCCTATATCCAAACAAAACCAAATCCACTGCCATTAAGTCAATTCTGACTCGTAGTGACTGTTTAGGACAAAGTAGAACTGCCCCATAGGATTTCCAAGGCTATAAATCTTTACAGAAGTGGACTGCCTCGTCTTTCTCCTGTGGAGCAGCTGGTGGGTTCAAACCACTTTCCTTTTAGTTAGCATCCAGATGCTCTAATCACAGTGCCACCAGAGCTCCTGAACATATATCCATCTCCATTCAAAAGTTTCTCAGTGTGCCATAGAAATGAGGGGTGGGGTGGGGCGTAAAGTCTCATAGGCCTTTCACAAGCCCTTCCCTATGTAAAGCTGGAATAATAAGTAATAATGTATTACTTATTATTCATCTTGGAAATAAAGAGACCCAGATAATCACTTAATGTTTTGAGTTTGAATGAATTTTAAAAGGTTGAAAATTAAATATCTTTTTATGAAAACCATGAAACCCCTAATGGTTAAAGGTTCTGCCTGGAATTCTTTATCTGTTTAATCATAAAGCGTAAATTAGAACCCAGGTTACTGAGTCAATACTCTTTCCTTTATACCCTTTATAAGATAAGAGCTCAGGCACTAAGTGGTTAATGAAGTCACAGTCCTTTACATGCCTTGCAGAGAGAAGACATTCTAAACATTGTCAGTTGAAGGACACCTACATTTTCAGGGAAGTAACTAATACTATGAAAGCTGGGCTTATTACATGTGGATGTCCATGATTATAGTACTCCATACATTCTGCTACTTAAATGCTTTTTTTCCTTCTTCTCAAAGATCTTCAGTTTAGATCTTGGAGGTATATCAACCGTGGTTCTAAATAGCTATGATGTAGTAAAGGAATGCCTTGTTCATCAAAGTGAAATTTTTGCAGACAGACCTTGCCTTCCTTTATTCATGAAGATGACAAAAATGGGAGGTATGTTTATTTTCACCTATTGAGAGATTTATTAAATTATTTTAAATTGTCTGCCTTATTTTAAGTAATTTCAGTGCATAGGATTTGGGATCTATTGTACTCATTAACAGGAAAATATTTATTTATAGAAGTTAGTATTTGGATACCTTTTAGTTCCCCAATCATATTTTTATACAATTACATGCTAATTCTGTTGTAATCCAGTTCTAATAGATTTTATAATGTTTTAAAGAAACCATGTCATTTCTTCAGTAGCATACCTACTCTAGATTTTGATGAATTTTGTTGGATGTTTGAATTTTGCTTCCCTGTCATGTCATGTGTTAAAATACTCTAGCCATTGAATATTCTCTAAGTTGGTAATTAAAGTTAGAGACTTGATCAGATTCAGGTGAACTTTTTTGGGGCATGATTTCTTCACTAAACCAAACCAAACTCATTGCCATTGACTTGATTCAAACTTATAGTGACCCCATTGGGTTTCTAAGACTGTAAATCTTTATGGAAGCAGATTGCCTCATCTTTCTTCTGTGGAGCAGCTGGGGGGTTTGACCCAGTGACCTTTTGGTTAGCAGCTAAATGCCTTAACCACTGCGCCATCTGAGCTCCTTAGATTTCTTCACAGATGGCGTTTATTGCTTCTGGAAAACATACATTGTCTGATTTTTTCAACAAATAGATTGCAGGAAGTGAAAAAAGATAGAGATGAAGTGTTAGCTTAAAGGAGACAATGATATATTAACGAATTTCAATGTGTAGACCTCATTTGGGTCTTAATTGAAACAAACAAACAAAAGACCTTTTTGAGACAACTGGGAATTTAACACATACTGTATTTAACACTTCCTGTATTATTGCTATATATTATTGTAAATCATATTATGGCTTTTTTTTTTTTTTTTTTTTAAGAGTCCTTATCTCTTACACAGACCAAAATATTTTTAGATGAAATATGATTTCACAGTTATATATGTGAGGAATGAGTGGAGGCATAGATGATTGGATGAAGTTGGATGACACATAGATGGGAATTCATTCTATTTTATCTACTATTGAATACTTAAACTTTTCTGCCATCAAAGTAAACCAATCAATCAAAAACAAAACCAAAAAACTTAGTTTCCCATCTCAGAGTAAAAGGCAAAGTCCTGCTATGGCCAAAGGACCCTATAAAATCAAGTTCCCTCGCTTACTCACCGTTTCCTCCCTGCTTTTCTACCGCTGCCCTTCCTCTTATTTCCACTCCACCTGTACCAGGCCCTTGCTGTTCCTGCAACACAAAAGGCTTGCTCTCGTCTCAGCACCTTAGCACTACTTACTGTTCCCTCGGCCTGCAGTGATCTTTTCCTAGGTAACTGTTGTCTTACTCCCTCACCTCCTATAAATGTCACCTTCTCAGTGAGGCCTTCCCTAACCACCCTCTTCTCCTTTCTTACTATATTATCTATCTGCCTAGCTTTCTACCTTCTCATTCATTCCTTTATTTGTAAGCTCCATAAGGGTAGAGATCTTTGCCTCTTTTCTTCACTGATAGGTTTGTGACACTTAGAACACTGCCTGGAATGTAGTAGATTGTCCATAAGTACATGTTGAATGAATATTTGTTGAATGAATCATCATCTGGGAGTGTGAATAGAGAATAGACTATGGCAGTATAAGATTGCTGCACAGCACTATTGGCTTTATTTGTATTTATTTTATTTTTTATTGTGATTTGGGTGAAAGTTCATAGAGCAAATTCATTTTCCACACAGCAGGTCATACACAGTTTGTTCTCATGACATTGACTGCAATTCCCTACAGTGTAACAGCTCTCTACCCACTTCCTCCCTATAGTTACCTCTTCCCTGTGTCCTTCTTTCCCATGCATTCCTGCCCCCTGCGCTGTCTCCCTGTACAAATACTGCCCTTTTGTTCTCCCATGATTGATGTTCTAAAGAATGTATGTAAATGACCTACATGCTTGCCTATTGTGTGGCTGGAGGCTGCAGGAGTGAGTTCAGTTCCAGACCTAAAGGGTACGTAGGGGTCATAGTCTCTAGGGTCTCACCAGGCTCTATCTAACCAGTAAACCTGGTCTTTTTTTATGATTTTAAGTTTTGTTCCACATTGTTCTCCTGCTCTATCTGGAATCTCCTGCACTGATCCCTTTCCAAGTGGTTGATAATGGTAGCCAGGCACCATCTAGTTCTGATCTCGTTGTCACATAGGCCGAGTTTCGCATAGTCCACTAGTCCCTTGGACTAATTGTTTCCACATGTCGTTGGTTTTCTTCATTCTTCTTTGCTGTGGATGAGGAGAGACCTGTTGTTGCATCTAGGTGGCAGCTTCCAAGCTTTTAAGAGCCCAGTCACTACTCTCCAAAGTAGGATGTAGAACAGTGATTTTATGTAGTATGTTATGCCAGTTGAGCTTAATGTCTCCTGTGACCATGGTCCCTAGACCACAGTTCCAACTATTCACTACCTCAGGAGTGGTTGGCTGTGGCTAAGAAATTATCATAACTTTGTCCCTTGTTTGCTCTATTATATATATAGATATTCTTACAGCACATACAAATATGTATGTAGAAATATTGGGAGCTCTACTGGTGTAGTACCTAAGGCATTTGACTGCTAACCAGAAGGTTGGCAGTTCAAACCCACCAGCCGCTCCTCCGAAGGAATACTGAGCAATGTACTTCCGGAGGGAAACAACCTCGGAAACTCAAGGAGGGGTCGCTGAGTTGGAACCGACTTGACAGCAGTGAGCTTTTTTTTAAAACCTTATAGATGATCATGGGTATATTCGCTGTTGCCTAGACATACCTGATAATTCAGCCTTTCTGTCTATCTGTTTACATGTAGATTAATGTTTGTTATCACTGGTAATACAGTATTATGTATGTAAAAGGTTTATTTTTGTTGTCTGTACCTCTTGTTTACCTGTGCTTTCCTTTTCCTTAGTGTTACTGTGTTGGCTTTGTATGTAAGAAAGTTCAGAATTCAAAAAGTACTACACAAAACTATTTGCAATACAAATTATGTATGCACATTATAGAAAAGAATGTGACATTTATTGCCTAGCCTATGTAACAGTAATGAATGAAATTTTGAGTAAACTTCATGTTATATAAATATATGCACTAAAGATATTCTTGGGCTTGATAGTTAATTTTAAGGGAAAATTTTCCACAGTACCAGAGCACCAGCACAGCAGGGCATACTGTGGAGACTCTGGAATTTTAAGACCAACAATATCAATAGTTAGAAAAGTTTGAATTTAATTTTTGCTGTCTTTTTGGCTTGGGGATTTTCACTACATTGATACCTCATTCAGGTGCAAGTATGTGTCTTTTGTCAGTCAGGCTGATATGATCCTGTAAAAAGTTGACTTATGAGTTCATCTGTGCCTAGTTCATCCAGACTGAGTTACGCAAGACGGACCAGTTTCTTGTAGTGGGTCTTTTTTGCCAGTCCCAAGATAGTAAACAAGCTCTATCTTTGTATAAAACTAGACCACTGGGTCTAGTTTTGTAGAAAGATAATTCAGGTACTGGTGACTAGCCATTTGTGTTTTGTAGTCCATAGCATTTTCAGCTGTTAGACACAGGGAAGTAAGAATAATAAAATAATTTTTAATATCTTTTTTTTTTCAGGCTTGCTCAACTCCAGATATAGCCGAGGATGGGTTGATCACCGAAGATTAGCTGTAAATAGCTTTCGCTATTTTGGATATGGCCAAAAGTCTTTTGAATCTAAGATATTAGAAGAAACCAAATTTTTCATTGATGCTATTGAAACATATAAAGGTAGACCTTTAGACCTTAAACAATTAATAACAAAAGCTGTTTCAAACATAACCAACTTGATCATTTTTGGAGAACGATTCACTTATGAAGACACAGATTTTCAACACATGATTGAGTTATTTAGTGAAAACGTGGAACTGGCTGCCAGTGCCTCTGTCTTCCTGTATAATGCTTTTCCATGGATTGGCATCTTACCTTTTGGAAAACACCAACAACTGTTCAGAAATGCTGCTGTGGTCTACGATTTTCTCTCCAGGCTTATTGAAAAAGCTTCAGTCAATAGAAAGCCTCAGTTACCTCAGCATTTTGTTGATGCTTACCTAGATGAGATAGATCAAGGTAAAAATGACCCATCATCTACTTTCTCCAAAGAAAACCTAGTTTTCTCAGTGGGTGAACTTATCATTGCTGGAACTGAAACTACAACCAATGTTCTACAGTGGGCAGTTCTTTTCATGGCTCTTTATCCTAACATCCAAGGTGAGTGTTTTCTTGATGGTCTCAGGGTCTGTCCTTATTTGTAGGGCTCATACCTACTTTAGAGTCTTAGGCCATATACAAAGCATTTTATGTACTTACTCCTGCTGTGCTAGCCAAGGAAAAGACAAATACTTAATAGTTAGAAAGACTTTTCAATTTTCAAATCTGTTGTCTTGATTACTGTAACAAACCTCTGAGATGGGTCTTTTTACGCCCATTTTAAAATGAGAAAAAAGGCAGAATGGCTGACTTGCCCAATGTTAGCCACTGAAAGTTTGTGGAAGCCATTGGTTTTTGAAGCTACATTTTATGCTTCATTATTTTCCTTCCAGAGAGTGATGTTCTTCCAATTCTAAGTGTCTTTAATTTTAACTTTTATTCACATTTTAATGTGTTTTTGAGAACAGAGGTACTCCAGAACATTGGCTACTGGTTATACAAAATGTGTTTAAAACTCCTAACTAATGATAAATCTCAATCTACTACCTATACCCTTTTGGCTTATTATGGGTTATCCTGTATTTTATCCCAAGGGGAGCTTACTTTTGCTGTAACTCTAAGAATTACATAATAACTTGAACACTTTTTCTCTGACAGGACAAGTTCAGAAAGAGATTGATTTAATTATGGGCCCCAATGGGAAGCCTTCTTGGGATGACAAAGGCAAAATGCCTTATACTGAGGCAGTTTTGCATGAAGTTTTAAGATTTTGTAATATAGTTCCATTAGGGATTTTCCATGCAACCTCTGAAGATGCAGTTGTACGTGGCTATTCCATTCCTAAAGGCACAACAGTAATTACAAATCTTTATTCTGTACACTTTGATGAAAAGTACTGGAGAGACCCAGAAGTGTTCTATCCTGAGCGATTTCTGGACAGCAATGGATATTTTGCCAAGAAAGAAGCTTTGGTTCCTTTTTCCCTAGGTAAGAGAATTTTCAGAGGGGCATACATGTAGGATAAAGTGTAATGATGTTTCACGTAGAACATCTTAATCTGAAGTATCCGGCATCCTTATGTAGAATAAAATGCACCAATTCTGAAAACAGCATTGATTCTTACAGGAATGTTTTTATAAAATAATTAGCACCTATTTCTACTCAAAAACAAGCCTTCATTTAATAACTAGAGATAAACTACTGAAAAGCTCTGGTGTCTTCTGAAATTTTTTGCTTGGTGGTTTTTGCTTGTATATAGACCTTGTGGAGCCAGAAGTCAGTAGCAAGTAGCTTGAGAAACAGACCTAGGAAGGGTAATGACATGATAATTTGAAGTAAAACTAGACTCTATTTTTCCTATAGTTTAATGTACCTTATCTCTAACTAGAAACATATTCTTTCTGCTGGGAAAAAGTACACGTATCACAAGACTCATGCATGGAAGATGGGCTAGAAATTCTTCTTCATTGAGGAAGGGTACACACATTTAGTCCATTGAAATGAAATGGGCTTCTCTTAGATCAGTAAAACCAAATGTGACACTTCACATTAGATCTTTGATGGCGTATTTTAGACTCTCTTACAGCATGCAAGAGAAATGGGAAATGGGCCTAATAAGCTTTCACAAGTCCATGAGCTGACAGAGGAAGGTAAATGAATGGGTTCTGGGAACTGAAATGCCAATTTTCATCCTTGGAAAGTTGAGAGAATCCTTTAAACACAACTTTGTCTAACTTTTCTTTAAATTTCAGGTGTCCTGAATGGCACCCAAATATTAGCCATTAATCTTAATAAATACTGTGGGCTTCTAAGAGTATTATATATGCTTTTACAGGGAGAAGACACTGTCTTGGAGAACAGCTGGCTCGGATGGAAATGTTCTTGTTTTTCACAGCACTGCTTCAGCAGTTTCATGTACATTTTCCACATGAACTGCTTCCAAATCTCAAGCCCAGATTAGGCATGACATTGCAACCCCAGCCCTACCTCATCTGTGCTGAAAGACGCTGAAAGTACATGGATGTTTGGAGGAGCAAGGCTGTGTGTTTACCTCTGAATCTTGTTTCATCTGTGTGTGTGTTTGAACAAATTACATCATCCTAAAGCCAAGGGGGGAGCTCTGGTAGTATAGTGCCTGAGGCACTTGACTGCTAACCAGAAGGCTGGACGTTCAAACCCACCAGCCACTCCTCAGAAGGAAGATGGGGCAATCTACTTCCGTAGTGATACTGCCTCGGAAACCCAAGAAGGGTCGCTATGAGTCGGGTCTGACTTGATGGCAATAACAACACCACCACCACCAAAGCCAAGTGAGCATAAAAAAAAAAAACCTCCAACTGGTTGCTGTTGAGGAGAATCTGACTTGCAGCAACCTCATGTGTTGCAGAGGAGAACTGTGCTTCATAGGATTTTCAAGGTTAGGACCTTTTGGAAGCAGATTGCCTGACCTTTCCTCCAAGGCGTCTCTGTATGGTTTCGGACTGCGAGTCTTTTGTTTGACCATTTTGCACCATCTATGGACTCCATGTGAGTATAGATGTGCCCTTTTAAGATTGGACTAGAGCAATATCAAGTATTAGATACATTTGTTTCTAGCTTCTATGATTTTTTTTTAATTGTGATTTGGGTGAAGATTTACAGAGCAAATTCACTTTCCATACAGCAGTTTACACATACTTTGTCTCATGACATTGACCACAGTTTACCACA
>NW_006921601.1:12960512-12989951 GCF_000298275.1 Orycteropus afer afer | reverse complement strand
CCCTCTCGGTAGGGTAACAAGGGAACGTGTTCAGTGCAGATCAGTGAGTAAGCACAAGCCCGCCTTGTTTCAGTGCCTATGCTTAAACTACCCCCTGGCTGAACACTCTTCTCTTTGGCTTCCTGGGTTCCACCCCTTCCTCCTGCTCTTCCGGCCTGCTACTCTGTGCCTGATTATAGAGTACTCTATTTTTATAGATACTTACATAATGTTCATGAAAATTGCCCATTGGAATGGACCAAAATTGAACTTCAGTAACTTCCCAAAGTACAAATAATACAGATTTCATATCTGAAAATAATGCAATAAGAATGGGTATTAATAGCAAAAGGAGCACTGGTGGCATAGTGCCTAAGGCATTTGACTGTTACCCAGAAGGTTGGTGGTTCAAACCCACCAGCCATTTCACAAAAGGAAGACTGAGCAATATACTTCCGAAAAGATTTACTGCCTCAGAAACCCAAAGGGGATCACTATGAGTTGGAATCGACTCTATGGCAGTGAGTTTATTATTATTATTATTATTATTAATAGCAAAATAAAGCTAGAAAATTATAATGCCCTTATACTTTGAAATCAAACAAACTATAGTCTTTGGGCAAAGAGGAAATACAAACCAAAACTGCAAAATTTCCAGAAAATAATGGAAAACTCTATACATCAGAATCTGTGGAATATAGCTAAATTAGTGCTCAAAGAAAACTCATAGTCTTAATATTTATTTCAATGAAAAAGGAAATGATGAGAATTAAAGAAATATCCTACTTAAAAGATTAGGAGAAAAAGAACAACTACAAAATAGACCAAAGGAAAGCAGAAGGAAGAAATTACAAATTCCTTACAGGCAGAAATTAATGAGTTGGATTACAGAAAAACAGTAGAATTAATGAAATAGTTGCTTGTTTGAAAAAAAAAAATAGTACATTAGATCAAGGGTCATCAAAACACAGATCTCATGTTACATCCAGCCTACCACTTGTTTTATATTGCTCATGAACTAACAATGGTTTTCACATTTTTAAGTTGTTTAAAAAAAAATCTAAAGAGGAATATTTTGTAACTCATGAAAATTTTATGAAATTTACATTTTAGTGTTGATAGTAGTTTTATCAGAATACAGCCACACTCATTTCTTAATATCTGTGGCTATGATGGCAGAGTTTGAGTACTTCTAACAGAGACTATGTGGCACTCTCGTCACTTCACACTGCTGCTTGGTGCACTGCAAATCAGTGACACTGTTATAACTTGACAGCATTTCTAGTGCCATGCATGTCTCCATAGAGTAACAGTTTGATTACCAATGCATACCCTTATTGTCACAGAGGTAGAGAGGGAGAGATTGACTTTGAATGTCATGCTTTTAAGGCACAGTAAAGTGTGGATTCTTTTGTGCATTATGTGTGTTATGCAGTGACACTGTATCTGTTCTAAAAGAACACAGTATACTATGACATTACAAGACTACAGCACTCATCACAATATTCCCAACTCATAGGAAAACAGTGGTCAGAAAAATTAGAAATTTTAAAATGAGTATCTCATGATAGCAGAATTTCTTCCCAGAAAAAAATATGAAAATGAAGCTGCAACCAAAGTAAATTTCCAAGTGGCTCATTTGTTAGCAAAGAAAGGAAAGCCATTTATGAGTGGTAATTAAATTGCATTTGACTGAGGTAGCCAAAAAAATTTATCCAGAGAAAATAAACTTGTTTAAGACTAATAGCCTTTATGTAAGAACAGTTGGTCAAACTTGAGGACATTGGAAACAACATCAAAACTCAGTTAAAACACAAATTATTTTGAGTGGTTCTCCTTGTCGCTTGATAAGTGAAAAGATATTACCAATACTGCTTAGCTGTTGTTTATTCAAAAAGTCAATGCCAAGTTTGAAGTGACTGAAGAGTTAGCCTGAATAAATAATCTGCACACAAAGCTGTAAGAATATTTTCAAAGTATGAGAAGATACAGAAGTGGAATCTACTAAGATGTGTTACAGCTAATGGTGTAAGAGTATGTAGGGAGAAGAAAAAGGGCTTAGCTGGACGAATTTACAAAGCTTCTGAGAATGTAAGATTTTTAAAACCTATGGTTATTCACTGTATTATTCAACAGCAGGCACTCTGCAGAAAATATTTCAATCTATTATGTGTGATGAGATAAATCGTATCAATAGTGAACTTCATTCATTCTCATGGACTTTGAGCAATTTAAATTCTGGACAATAAAATTTGAACACATAAGACAAGATATAAGTGCCAGATTATTTACTAAAGCCCTGTTTGTAATGGGGGAAAAAGGAAACAACACACTATTTAGTAAAGAATGGTGGAATAATCTACAGTGAGTCCCCACAATATAATACTCTACAGCTGTTTAAAGAATTAGGAAGTTCTCTGTGGGGTCAAGTGTGGCGACAACTGTGAGGATGGCACAGGACCAGGACGTGTTTTGTTCTGTTGTCCACAGGGTCACTGAGTTAAAACTGACTCAACAGCACTCAACCACCACCACCATGTGTGTGGATCAAAACAAACTACAGATAACAGTGCAAAGAATGGGAATTCTAGAACACTTAATTGTGCTCATGCAGAACCTGTACATAGACTAAGAGGCAGTCTTTTGAACAGAATAGGGGGATACTTTGTGGTTTAAAATGAGGAAAGGTGTTCGTCAGAGTTGTGTCCTTTTACCATGCTGAGAAGATAACCCGAGAAGGCTGGACTGTATGAAGAATGCAGCATCAGGATTGGAGGAAGGCTGTGGTGCAGTGAATTACTTGGTATGGCTTTTCTAACCAGTCATTGTGACTCCCACCAGATCACTGGGTGGGACCATGGAAATAAGGTGCATGGAACTCTAATTGAGGGTTTAGCTTTGTCATTCGGCTAGGCTTAAAACGAGCCATGCCAGAGGCAGAAGAGAGGATCTCACCGCCATCAAGAGAGAACTGGAGCTGGAGTGGAGTGCATCCTTGGACCCTTGGTCCCTTGCACTGGATCTCCTTCACAAAAAGACAGCTGAGACAATAGGCTGAGGAACCAAGAGGCAAGAGCTAGAGTGGTGAGCTTTCTGGCCCACGGAAAGAGAAAGCTGAGTGCCTTGGAGCAGAAGGCTTACTGGAGTGGGGTGCACATAGGTGTATCTATCAGCAGAGCTAAAACAGCTTTGTAACACCCTTGCCTGATCAGGGCAGAGGCCAGGCCGAGAGGCCAAGGGCTAGAGAAGCGTCCTGAGGGCACAGCAGAAGGGAGACTGTCCTGCTCAAAGTATTAATATCCTGAGCACATTCCTGAACCTGAGTTGTAGCCTGTTACTTCCCTAATAAACCCCATAATTGTGAGTATTGTCTGTGAGTTCTGTTCGGTCATTGCAACGAATTATTGAACCCAACAGAGAAATAGTGAGTGCCATGGGGAAGGATGGTTGATGTCAGAATTTGCAAAAAGGCTGGAGATTGGCAGCATGTCCGACCTGACAGGAATAAGCCTTGGGCTATTGATGGTGACTCTATTTCCCCCTCAGGAGATTGGAGGAGGCCAGAGAATTTTGCCTCTTTGCAAAGACTCATTAACAACCTGCAATATGCAGATAACATAACCTTGCTTGCTGAAAGTGAAGAGGACTTGAAGCATTTACTGATGAAAATCAGAGTACAGCCTTCAGTATGGATTACATCTCAACATGAAAGCAAAAATTCTCACACCTAGATCAATAAGCAACATCATGATAAATAGAGAAAATAATGAAGTTGTCAAAGATTTAATTTTTTACTTGAATCCACAATCATTGCTCATGAAAGCAGCAGTCAAGAAACCAAACAATTTTTGTATTGGGCAGATCTGCTGCAAGAGACTTATTTGAAGTGTTAAAAAGCAAAGATGTCACTTTGAGGACTAAGGGGCACCTGACTCGAGCCATGGTATATCAGTTGCCTCATATGCATGTGAAAGCTGGACAATGAATAGAACGGGAAGAATTGATGACTTTGAATTACGGTATTGGGGAAGAATATTGAATATACCATGGACTGCCAGAAGAAGGAACAAATTTGTCTTGGAAGATATAGCCAGAATGTTCCTTAGAAGGGAGGATGGTGAGACTTTGTCTCACTTTGGACACGTTTTTCAGGAGGGAACAGTGCCTGGAGAAGGACATCATGTTTGGTAGAGGGGTCAGTGAAAAAGAGGAAGACTCTCAACAAGATGGATTGACACAGTGGCTGCAACAATGGGCTTGAACATTGCAACTACTGTGAGCATGGTACAGCATCAGGAAATGTTTCATTCTGTTGTACACAGGGTTGATATGGGTCGAAACTGACTCGACAACACCTAACAATAACTATGTAATGATACAGTCTAAGGTAAGTAAAGCAAAACAACAGAATGTGGTAGCCAGCTCCCAAACAGCCCCCAATGGGACCCTTATCTGGTATTCACAGCCTTGTGAATCAGGTCTGATCTGGGTGACCAGTATAACATGATGGAACTGATGATGTGTGACTGTTAAGGTTTGGTGTTCTGGTTACCTAGTACCTCTCTGACAAGAATATACCACAAATGGGATGGCCTTAACAAACAGGAGTTTATTTTCCTGCACTTTGGAGGCTTTAAGTCCAAGTTCACAGTGCCAAGCTCTAGGGGTTGGTGAAAGCCCCCTCAGCCTTGGGCTTCAGCTCTGCCTCCAGCTCCTGGCCCACTGACACTAGAGGCTTTTCGTCACTCAGACAGCTGCTGGCTGCTGAGGCTACCAAGCCCAAGGTTGACAAGTAAAAAGGCACAATCCTGATGTTACCAAACCACATGGCAGGCCATTAATTTAAGTCCATTTTAAGCTCCAAGGTCAGCAGAGCATGGCAAGCTGCTGAACAACGACACAGCTACATGCCGGCTCCAAGTGTGTCATAAGCTAGAGACCATTCCCCAAGGCTTCTGCGTATATAAAGGAATCAGACGGCATTCCCTAGGCAGCTACTCAGCTGCTCATAGTAGATTCCACCATGGAGTTGATTACTACCAGTCTCATCATGGGGAATGCTATATCCAGCTACCCAGCCACTCAACCAGGCCCAGCCAAGTTGACACAAAAACTGAATGACCACATTTGGCTTAAAGGCATTGCAGCTTCTCACCTTGGTCTCTTGTATTGTTTACTCTGGAAGATGCCAGTCACCATGCCATGATGACATGTAAGCAGTCCGTGGTGAGGCCCACTCGGAGAAAAAATGAAGTTTTCTGTCAATAGGCAGGGCTAACTTGCCACCCACGTTAGTGAGTCACCTTGGAAACAGTAAATCCCGATTCCTCAAACCTTCAGGTGACTGCACATCAAGCTGTCATATGTTTGTGACCTCATTAAAGATCCCAAGCCAGAACTGCCCAGCCAAACTCCTTTCGAATTCCTGGCCCATGAAAACATGGAAGATAATGATTATTACCACTTTTTGTGGTGATTTCTTAAGTAGCATTAGATAATCAGTGCACAGAACTCTGAAGTATGCCCCCTTTCTAGGAAGTAGAGAATAATATATATATTTGTATTCACTTGTATTTGTGCTTGTATTTTCATAAAAAGCACTGACTAGATTTAGAAAGGCTACTAAAACTGGTGAAAAGAGTAGATGAGGATGGGGTAGAAGTGACATTTTAATGAGTTCATCTTTTTAAATTAAAATTGTGATTACTGAATACATACACAAGTACAATTCAAACCATCAGAAATTCCAGGGAGGGAACTCTGGGGGTGACAAAAGCAGCAGGATCCAGGTAAGGGGCCGGGAGACAGGACCCACCCCCAGAGGCAGGAAAGGGAGGAAACACGGGACGACAAAGCTTCAGGATCAAGGTAGGAATTAGGTGAGGAGAGGGCAGAGAGGTTTCCAGCAGCTAAGGGAGATGAACTTGTCTGTCAGTTTGTCATACTCTGGTGGCTTGCGTGTTACTGTGAGGCTTGAGGCTGTGCCACTGGTGTTTCAAAAGCCACCAGGGTTGCACATGGTGCACAGGTTTCAACACAGCTTACAGACTGAGACAGACTAGGAACAAGGAAGAGGCCATCCACTTCTGAAAGAATTGGCCAGGGGGAAACCTTATGAAAAGCAGAGAAACACTGTCTGATACATTACTGGGCAACTTTATGAATAGCCTGGAAACATTGTCCAATACAGCGCAGGAAGACGAGCCCCTTAACTTGGAAGGCACTCAAAATACAACTGGGAAAGAGCTGCCCCATCAAAGTACAACCAACCTCAATGATGTGAATAAAGTAAATCTTTCAGGACCTCCATGTGCTGACGTGGCACGACTCAAATTGAGGAGAAACAGCTGCAAACATCCATTAATAATCAGAACTTGGAATGTACAATGAATGAATCTAGGAAAATTGGAAGTTGTCAAAAATGAAACGGAACACATAAAGATTGATATCCTAAGCATAAGTGAGCTGAAATGGACTGGTTTTGTTCATTTGGAATCAGACAACCATATGATCTGCTGTGCTGGAATGACAATTTGAAGAGGAATGGCATGGCATTCATCCTCCCAAAGGGTATTTCAAGATCTATCCTGAAGTACAATGCTGTCAGTGATAGGAGAATATCCATACGCCTACAAGGAAGACCAGTTAATACTATTATTATTCAAATTTACGCACCAACCACCAAAGCCAAAGACGAGGAAATTGATTATTTTTAACAACTTCTGCAGTCTGAAATTGACTTAACATGCAATCAAGTTGTGTTAATTATCACTGGTGACTGGAATGCAAAAGTTGGAAACAGTAGAATCACCAGTAGTTGGAAAATTTGGCCTTGATGACAGAAATAACACTGGAGATTGTATGATAGAATTTTCCAAGACCAATGACTTATTCATTGCAAATAACCTTTTTTTCCACAACACAAATGGCAGCTATACATGTGAACTTTGCCAGATGGAGTACACAGGAATCAGATTGACTATATCTGTGGCAAGATGTGATGGGAAAGCTCAATATCTAGCCTAAACAAGGCCAGGAGCTGATTGTGGAACAGATCATCAACTGCTCATATGCAAGTTCAATTTGAAGTTGAAGACAATTAAAACAAGTCCACGAGAGCCAAAATATGACCTTGAATATATCCTCCTGAATTTAGAGATCTAAAGAATAGATTTGATGCATTGAACACCAATGACTGAAAACCAGAGGAACTGTGGGATGGCATCAAGAACATCATCCATGAAGAAAGCAAGAGGTCAATAAAAATACAAGAAAGAAAGAAAAGACCAAAATGTGGAAATTACTGAACAATATCATTAGTATTGCATGCAAGTAAAATCTTACTGAAGATAATTCAAAAACAGTTGCAGCTGTATATTGACAGAGAACTTCCAGAAGTCCAAGCTGGATTCAGAAGAGGATGTGGAATAAGGGATATCATTGCTGATGTCAGATGGATCTTGGCTCAAAGCAAAGAATACCATAAAGATGTTTACCTGTGTTTTATTAACTATCCAAAGCATTTGATTGTGTGGTTCATAACAAATTATGGATAACATTGAGAAGAATGGGAATTCCAGGACACTTCATTGTACTCATGAGGAACCGGTACATAGACCAGGAGGCTGTCATTCAAACAGAACAAAGGGAAACTGCATAGTTTAAAATCAAGAAGGGAATGTTGCAGGGTTGTATCCTTTCACCATACTTATTCAATCTATACGCTGAGCAAATAATCTGAGAAGCTGGACTATATGAAGAAGAACGTGGCATCAGGATTGAAGGAAGAATCAACAACCTGTGATACACTGACGACACAACTTTGCTTGCTGAAAGTGAGGATGACTTGAAGCACTTACCGATGAGGACTGAAGAACACAGTCTGCGGTATGGATTACATCTCAATATAAAGAAAACAAAAATCCTCACAACTGGACCAATAAATGGCGTCACAATAAATGGAGAAAAGATTGAAGTTGTCAAAGATCTCACATTGTTTGGTTCTACAATTGATGCCAATGGAAGCAGCAGTCAGGACATCAGACAATGTATAGCACTGAGCAAATAGGCTGCAAAGGATCTCTTTCAAGTGCTGAAGGTTAAAGATGTCTCCTTGAGGACTAAGGTGCTCCTGACACAAGCCATGGTATTTTCAGTCACCCCATATGCATGTGAGAGCTGCACAATGAATAAGGAAGACTGAAGAGTTGCTGCTTTTGAGTTGTGGTGTTGGTGAAGAATGCTGAAGTACCGTGGACTGCTAAAAGAACTAACAAATCTGTTCTGGAGTAAGTGCAGCTGGAATGCTCCTTGGAAGTGAGAATGGCCAGACTTCATCTTACATACTTTGGTCATGTTGTCAGAAGGAACCAGTCCCTGGAGAAGGATGTCATGTTTGGTAAGGTGGAGGGTCGAGGAAAGAGGGGAAGTCCCTCAACGAGATGGATTGACACTGGCAGCGGTGATGGGATCAAGTATAGCAAGGATCGTGGAGCTGGCACAGGACCGGGTGGCGTTTCGTTCTGCTGCACATAGTGTAACTATGAGTCGGAGATGACTCGATGGCACCCAACAACAACAAAGTTAATATCATAACCCCTTTTCTAAACTATACAAGTCCCTTTAAAGACTTTAGCTCTAATTACTTTCTCTTGATTTACATTCCCTTGTCTAGAATTTTAGTTTTGTTTCTTTTTTCAGCCCCACAAAACAATATATTATCTAATATCTATTCATATAGCTAATGATTGTGTAGATTTTTCTAGTTATTTACTAACCTCTTTGCTTACATTTTCTTTTGTATCTCATTTTCCCTCTTGGATCATTTTCCTTCTTCCTGAAGTATATATACTTTAGAATCTCATTATTCATAAAGTGTGTTTAGTAGTTCAAAAGTATCAACATCATAGCACCTGGGGAGCTTTTAAGAAACACAGAATCTTGGGCCCCCTACAGACCTACTGGATCACAATCTGCATTTTAGCTGGATTACTAACTGATTCAAATGTACAGTAAAGCAAAATTTAGAAGCACTGTGTTTTGGTTACTTCATGCTGCTCTAACAAATACCACAGGTGGATGGCTTTACCAGACAGGAGTTTATTCTCTTACAGTTTGGAGGCTGGAAGTCCAAGTTCAGTGTGCCTAGCTCTAGAGGATGAGTGAAGACCCCCTCAGCCTTGGGCTTCAGCTCTGCCTCTTGCTCCCAGTCCGCTGGAGCTAGAGGTGCCGCTTCACTCAGGCAGCTGCTAGCTGCTGAGACTGAGAAGCCCAAGGTCAACAAATAAAATGGCACAGTCCCAATATTACCAAAAAACACGGCAGGCCACTAGTTCAAGTCCGGAGACAGTCCTAAGATTGGCAAGAAACATGGCAGGCTGTTAAATGAAGACTCAGCTACATGTAGGGTCCAAGTGTGCCATAAAGCTTCAGAACATTCTCCAAACTTTTCCTTACATACTGGAAGCAGACCACATCCCTAAGGCAGCTACTCAGCTTGCAGCAGATTCCATCATGGATTTAATTGCCAATCTCATCAAGGAGAATAACTACAACCAGTTATAGAATAACTACACCCACTCAAAAGCAGGCCCACCCAAACTGACACATAAACCTTAACTACCACACACTGCTTTAAAAATTTTGGGGTGAAGTATGTTGACATTCAACAGTGTTTTTAGTTTTTTTTTTTAGTTTCTCTAAGAATGTCTTTATTTTACCCTCACTTTTGAACATTTGCTGGTTAACTATAAGCCATTTTTTTTCTTATCATTCATAATGTTTTAGTGTCTTGGCTTTCATTTTTGGTATTGAAATGTTTGTTGTCAGTCTTAGAGTCATTCCTTCCTAGGAATTTTTTCTCTTGTTGTTTTTTTTTTGGTCATTCCATTTTTTAAAAAACATTTCTTTAAACATTTCATACATGGTTATTTTATTGTTTTTGATAATGCAGTATAAGTACTGACCTAGCATCACTTTGGCCCAAGGCTGAAACTCAAATTTCTGTTTAGGCATTATTGATTAACCTCAAATTTAGATGTGGTTTATCACTTACTGTTCCTGCTCCAATTTCTGTTCTTATGTTGTTGAATTCTGGGAGATTTCCTTTATTTCTCTGAGCCCAGTAATGTATCTGGTTGTTCTGTAGTGGGAAGGTCCTTTATCTAATCTGCCATAGTGCCAGACACTTAATTCATTGAGTCTACAGACTGCCTGGTCTTCCTTCTGAGGAGTGGCTGGTGGGTTTGAACTGCCAGCCTTCAGGTTAGCAGTCAAATGCCTTAGGCACTATGCCACCAGAGCTCCTTACTTATTCTTTAATTCACTGTAATCTGGCTTTGGTCCCGTCATTGTTCTGAAACTCCTCTTGACAATGACACAAGTGACATCTTTTTGCTAAAACCAATGGAAACATTGAGAACTCATATTATTCCATCTTTCAGGCAATATTTGACATTTCTGATTATTCTTTCTTGAAAGACTTTTACCTTGATTTCTGTCACATTGTATTTTCCTTTTTCCTTATACGTCTGTGGTCACTTGTTCTTAAGACTTCTTTTTTTTCTGCCTGGCCTTTGAAGAGTGATGTTTCTCACAGTTCTAACCTAGGCTTTTTTCTAGTCTTCCAAAAAAAAAAAAAATGTGTAATGCGACTCTACCCTATGGTTTCCATTGTTAGAGACTGTTGACTACCAAATATATACCTTTAGCATCTCTCTCTTCTGAGCTTCATGCCCATACATATTTAAATATATTTGGTTGTCTCAAAACATCCTCATTTACTCCAAACTAAATATATCTCCTTACTCTCCACACCAAAAATCTACTCCCCTTCCCTGGTATACCCTATCTCAGTGAATGACAGTGACAGGTGCCCAGATCAGAAATCTGGGAGTCACCCTCATCATCTTTTTCACTTACTACCATATCTGGTTAATTGCCAGGACAACTGATTCTACATCTTCACTCTCTCTCAATTCTGTTCACTTCCCTGTTGGCCTTTGACCTATCCTAGTCAAGACCACTGAGATCTCCCTGTGTCCACTCTTGTTCTTCCATTCAGCATAGTATGGTATTTGAAAGATCATTATAAATTGTGAACCTATTACATCCCTCTCCCAGATTAAAACTTCTCAGTTGTTTCTCATTTCCTTTAGAAGTTTAAATGACATGTCATGCTTTCCAAGGCCCTTTATGAACCTGCTTCTCTCTACCGTTCCTTCTTCTTGCACTCTGTGTTCTAGCCACCCTAAGTCTCTTTTGGCTCCTTGCATATGGGGATGCTTTCTCTACACGTATCTACAAAGCAATAATTTCTGAGCTAACTCTGATTTTTCAGTTCTCAGTTTAAAAGTCATCCATGTTCCACCTGCCACTCCCACCCCCACATTAGAGTCACTCTGATTTGCCTCTCAACTATGATAAATGAACCCAAGTTGGCTCTGTTCACTATTTTATGAAGTCTGTTCCTGTGAGATGATGCAATCTAAAGAGAGGGAATTTCTGATTGCTTAAACAATGCCAGAATTCTTCTAAAAATAAGTAGAAAAAACCAATAGCACTAGCAAAGTGAATGATGGGAATAGCAGGAAGAAGCCTTCAAATCATGAAAGAACTTTGGGAAGTATATTTTTATGGAGAAAAATATGTCAGTAGACGCATAGATGTTATAGCACTAAAAGAATATTTCCAAGATCAGTGGTTTAAAACAGATTAATGATGAAAATTATAATAAAATTCTAATCTAATTCCATAGCAATCAAAATAGGATCTATGATATGGTTTATGGCAATTTTTCAAGATTCCAAATAATAGTGCTATATATATTTAATATACTCTTACATTCATTTTTTATGATTATGAATTACAAGTTTCAGCAAGGATGCTTTTCGGTTTCTTTGGGCTAGCTTTTTTGATGTATGTCAATAACTTAGCAGACAACAAACAAATAAACTCACTGCCATTGAGTCAGATCTGACTCAAAGCAACCCCTCCTTGGGTTTCTGAGGCAGTATCACTACGGAAGTAGATTGCCCCATCTTCCTTCCAAGGAGTGGCTGGTGGGTTTGAGCCACCAGCCTTCGGGTTAGCAGTCAAATGCCTTAGGCGCTACAGCACCAGAACTCCCAATAACTTAGCAGCGTTAAATAATTAGCTTTAAAAATTTGATAATTTTACATTACTTAAAAATGAGTTCCTAGTAGTAGTAGTCTCAATAATTTGAAAATATGCTTCTTTTCAGAACATACAAAGAACTTCTAATTTATTTCTATTTTACTGAGTTTCAGTAAAATAGAAAGCCTGGAAATTTGTTTGAGTCTCATTATGCAGGCGTCCACACATGAATTTATCTACATCACTTACATGTATTTTGCTGGAGAAGACGTAATAGCAGGAAAATACGTATGCAAGATGCAAAAAAATGTATTCTAGGGAAATGTAAGCATGGGATATACACATTATAGGTGCAAACTCAATAAACTATCAGTTAAAATTTTATTACTCAGTAATATATGGTAGGGTCAGTTTACAAATGATGTGGCAATGGTAGTTAAAATGGCAGGAAGGAATGCAACACTTAATGTGTCTAATAAATAAGCTTAGTGATTCATTAAATACTATGATAACTGTGTAGGCTCAAAAATCCCAACACTTCCATAGATCTTTAGTTGGTATTTTCCAGATAAGCCAAATATTCTATGTAAGTAGGAAATTGCGTGCTGAGTCTATACTTTAAAGAAATTACCTTGAAAAATTAATGGTTCCACCGTATATGAAAGCTTCAATGGATGCCAGAATAGTGCACTCTGACGTGGTTTCCATGATTGATGAAAAAACTAGGTTACCATCTTGCTGTCATTTTGGCAACTCGGTGTCAAATAGTTTTCACAACTAGAGTACATATCCACACCCTAACAAATTTACAGACATTGTAAGTATGGTCCACATTCCTTGCAATCATCTTAATAATTGTGGTTATTGAATAATGTGCTTTTGTGTGAAATGATTTACTAAAATAGTTAGATTTGCTATGTAAAAATTAAATAATTAGTCCCACTATTTATCTCAGAAATTAGACTTGTAGGTGGGCTCTAGAATACTGAGTAGTCAGTCATGTAGTCATTTCTGTCATAGAGTATTGAAGCAGAAGGAAATTAACAGAAAGGTGAATGTCAGTTTTATAGCATCTAAACACATGGAAGCTAAGATATAGTTCTAAAGATAGCCACATGTTCCAATTATTTATTCAGTGTACGTGTGCTCCAGAGCTTATTACATTTCTTTTGTTCTTTGTCTTTGATAGGCTTAGTTTCATTTAGTTTTGCATCACTGCAAAAAACAGGTATCTCCTTCTTCCTTGGCTTAATCAGTTTCAATTTTATCTGAGAAAAAATGATGCTCATTTCACAAGAGGTTAACATCAGTATTACAACAATTTTTTCTGACAAATCTGTACTCTGTTTATTTTAACTAAATGTTTAAAAACACTAATCCTGAGAAAAAGTAAAAATCAGAACAGTTTTGATTAAAGAATAAAATTCCTTCACTGTTAAACCTAAACAGCTTTAAAATTCTACCATGGAACATAAAGTCAATAAGACTGGAATTCAGATTTTGATGTCCATGGTCAACCTGAATCCGCTGAGTGGAAATAAAAGACACATAGTAAATAATACACAACAGTAAAAAGCATCAGAAATTGATGCACCTGGATTTTGTTAAATATAACAAAGGTCACTCAGTCCTTCATGAGTAAATCTGGCTGGGAGAAGAGCACTGAGCAGTGTATTGCATCAAGCAGAGATCCCTCAGAAAGGCAGCACTGGATTCCTTTTTAGATAGGCACAGAGTTTTTTTTTTTTTTTTTAAACATTCAAAGACATAAGACACATTTGGAAATACTATGAATCCTGTTTTCCTGAAAGCAAAAAGTTGTGGTCATGTTGCAAACTGAAGTAAGTCACTTGAGTTCTTAGTTGTAGTTACCCCTCATGAAAAATAAAAGACCAAAACCTATTGTTGCTGTTGAGTCAATTCCAACTCATAGTGACCCTAGAGGACAGGGTAGAACTGTCCTATAGGGTTTCCAAGGCTATAAATCTTGACAGAAGCAGACTGCCACATCTTTTTCCTGTGGAGCAGTTGGTGGGTTCGAACTTCTGACCTTTTGGTTAGCAGCTGAGCCTTTACCGCTGCACCACCATTCTATGAAAAATAAGAGCTCACTATTCAGCAAAGCAGCATTATGACAAGGTATTTGTGCACCAGAGAAAGCATTAAAGGCTTTGTAACACAGGTCAACTCAAGCCAAGCTCTAAGAATAATTTTCTAGTTCATGTGGTGAAAGTGCATAGAGTGGGAAACTGCCAGGACAGCAGGGTTCCCCTCACAGTATTAAGGCCTGTCCACGTGGGAAGGAGTTAGTTGAAAGTCTGCACAGTGAAAACTAGGCGACGACCTTGGACCCTGGGCACAGCTCGTGGGGGCTTCTTCAATATGCCTTTTCTTATTCAAACTGTCGCTCTTCCTCTTCATCTGCTTCTTCAATGACCTGGATCTCATCTGCTTGAGGTAAGGAAGAACTGTCCACCTGCAGTTTATTCCCATCCACTTTACACTTCTCTTCTTCCTCTATGATTTCCTTCCATACCTTGTGGTTTTCGGTAAGGTGGTGCATTAGTTGACAAAATATTCGCTGTCTGCCTTTCCTTCTTTGTGGTTCTGTCAAATTTAAAACAGATATATTCTCATTATGTCAATAAAGTCCAGTCATTCATTCAACAAATATGTGAGGACCTATAATAGTCCAAATACTTATCTAGCCTATGGGGTTATAGTAGAAAACAGGAAGATAAAAATAAAGACCTAACAGAAGCAAAAATAGTATGTTAGATAGTGTTAAGTTTTAGGGTTAAAAACAAAACAAGAGGATTAGGGGATGCTGGATGGGAGTAAAGGGGTGAGGAGGATGGAGCTGAAAAGTCAACTGATGAGTAATAACAGTGCAAAGTTTAGCCTTTTTAGGATTTTTTATGTATTGAATTAGACACAATTACCAAAATTTTGGCAAGTACAGGCAATCCCCAGGTTACAAATGTCAGATTACGGACAAGTCCTACTTGCGCCTTAACGCAGAGCTTTGAACTGGTTCTGTCATGACTGATGAAGGAAAATGGGAACAGATGAAAATTTTTATAATTTGGGTGATTTGTTACAGTAACTGGAATGGGAAAATTTTGGGGTTAAAGATTTTTAATGGGAGACTTAGAAGACATACAGTGAGCCCTTTCAGGAGCCTGATGCATGAGATTGGATTATTGGCAGGACTCTGGAGAGCCACACACAGTCACACATTCAGCACAGGTGGCAGTAATTTTTGAGTGGGATGCCCCCATCTTTGAGTAGGGCGCTGACATCTTTGAAGCCATGCTTTAATATTACGTAAATTTGCCCTCACTATGACATGATCGTACTAACCCTTACTTGCAACAAATTCTTCATGACAGTCTTCACTTGCTGCATGTGTACTTTTTAAATCACTGATGAGTCTTGGAGTCTTTTCTTGCACTAAAGTAAGGCTAAGTAAGAACCAGAGGCACCTGTTCTGACTGACTGACAAATTCTTAAAGACACAATTAGAACAGATCTCCTTTGTAACCCAGGAACTCTCTGTATAAGTAATTTTTAAAAGGCAGTCAACCTTGCCAGTTGACACGATGGTAATGGCATACGATTGCTGTTTGCTACACTAATCTGAGTACAAAGTGTTTTGGTGGGAGATTCTTTGTTGTCACCTTATCTGTTCTGATTTTTAGCATGCTTATAAAAAAATTAGCTAGACATAATTAAATATTACATTAAAATAAAGAGCAAATAACTGATTGCATTCATAATTACAAAGGTAACAAATGTTTCTTTTTCATTTCCATTTGAACTCATTGCCTTATAGGAAAATATGTCACTATGATTTGGTAATCCATAACACCACAAAACTTGGTTCTTCCCTTAGAGTCATGGCTTTTTTTTTTTTTCCTTTCCGGTGTTTCCATTTTCCAAATCTGTGTCAAGCGCAGATTAGCAAGCTGTTTTGGAAGTTGTGTTCCTCAGCTGCCTAGCAGAGACAGAGGATTCTTTTGAGGGGTTGAGATAAAGGCATACTAGCACTAGGACCCACCTACCTCACATGCATTCAGATGTGGTGAGAGTCTTATGTATAGATAGATAAGAGGAGCCTGCTGACGAGTACTGATTGTACCTTAAGAGATGCTACTTTAAGTGAAATGATAAGAATGCCTGTTTGTGACAGCATGGTACCCAATAGTTACTCAAAATGTGAATATGAACATTTAGTAATCCCTCAAAATATGCCTACTGAATCTGTATCTTAGAAACCAAGATCCAAATCCAAACTGAATGGACATTTGTAGTTAATAACAGTAAAGAAATTATAGTATCCCTGTATTCTTACTGGGATTTAGGTTGTCTTCCATTTCTTCATCATCTGTGTCTAATTCTTCACCATCTTCTTCCTCTTCGTCACTTTCAGTATCATCATCCCCTTCTGCTGCTATCCACTGGCCAGGGAGCAGACCAGCAGCATCATAGGAGTTACACAGGGGACCCACTATGTGGGTGATGAAAGATTCTTGGAGTTTCGCTAGTTGAGGAGAGGAACGATCCATGAAGGGACTGATAGGCAGACCAAGATTTGCTTCTTCATCTCCCTGATCATTTTTAAAAGAAGAAGAAAGTTTTAACTGTTGAAAGCACAACTACTGAGCTTTGCTGTTAAAAGTATCCTGAGGTATTTAAATCAGCATATTCTACATCGAAGTTATTTTTACAGAGAAACAGCGATGAATCTAATTACTCTGTCACTTCCCTGTAAGAATGTCCCTAATGTTTGAGAAATCCTAAACAAGAGTATTCACATACTCTTTACACATCAACCTGAAAAATTCTGTAATGTGCTATATAAATTTCTTTTGAGGGAAGATAGTACAATGCAAACATTTTTGTTGTTCCAGTTGTACCTCAAATTTACAGAGTTGATTTTGCAAGTGCTTTTCAAATTACTCCTCCTTTTTGAAAAGTAGAACTCAGAAGACCTAATATTTAAAATAGATAGTATAACAACTGTGGTTGAGATATGGATTCTAGGCCCAGAGCCCCAACTGCCTGCCTCTGATACACTTCCCCTGTGGCCTCTAGGGTTCTGACATGCCCAATTTGACATCAGACATCAGGTAGTTTCAAAACTTGCTTTTGCCATTTACTGCCTATGTTGCTGAGCAAGCACTATGTTCAATTTCTTCATTTATATAATTTGAATAATAATCAACCTCATAGCATTGCCATGAAGGTAAAAATCAATAGTATGTAAAGTGTTTTGAACAGTTATGAGCATTCCCCAGATGGCACTGTTAGTTCCTAGTGTCTGAACTGGCTGGGAATGAATACTCTCCACAAAGCACAAATTCTTCAGGGAAGCAATGTCTGTGATAAGCCATCATGATCCTAAGGGAACAACCAGAAACTGTCCCAGTTACTTAAAATCTTCTACAATTTTATATTTTATTAGGAAGAAAAAAATTATTATTTTAAATAGATGGGTTTATCCATAGGATTCTTTGCAGTTTCATAGATACATCCCAGGAGTTTGGATTTAGTGCCTATGGCATTTAACTACTAACCAGAAGGCTGGCAGTTCACACCCACCAGCCACTCCTCAGAAAGAAGGTTGGGCAATATACTTCCACGGTGATACCACCTCAGAAACCCAAGGAGGGGTCACTATGAATCAGATAATCTGACTCGAAGGCAGTGAGTTCGGTTTTCTTGGAAGCCCATGGTGCTTACAGAGCTTAGGAAGTTCGTTCTTCCTAAAAGCATAAATGTAGCATTATTAGGATTAAAAAAAAAAAAAAAGTTGGGCAAGGTTAGAAATTTGTATCCTTATCTAAAAGAAGTTGAATAGTTCTCATGGAGGATGAGTAAGACTTTCACATACATTAGCACACTTGACCTTCCGACAACTCTGTGTGGTAGGGTGTCAGATGACATCCTTTGACATGAATAATCAAAGAGTAAAGGAAACTGTCTGAGATAATATTTTTAGTGGTAAATCTGAATTTATAGCAGGTAACATTTTTTTGAGCTAGGAACTATTCTAAGCACTTAATTTAATCCTCAGAGCAATTTTATGAAGGACGTACCATCATTAATCTGATTTTACCAATGAAGAAATTGAGGCAGAAAGACGTTAAGTAACTACCCAAATCCACACTGTTAGTAAGGAAAAGGGGCCAGTATTCAAAGTAAGGTATGTCTTCTCAGTTTGATTGATAGGTATTAGTTAAATATGTTTTCAAAATAATTATAAATTGGGTCTAAATGAACTTTTATAATGTTATTTCACTGAATTAATGAGTTTTCTAAAAGTGGCATATACTATTACTTTTTTATTACCTCTGTTTGTATAAACATGACAAAGATGGCATTTTTCTTAGCATAAAATTCGTCTTTTGTGAACATGGTATCAACTGGAGAACTCTGAGGCAGGTTTCAATTCTCATTAAAAATGAGGATAAGAATATGAAAACTGCTTACTGCAATCTACAAATTGGGCAAATGTTTACAACTATTCATTATACCAAAATTACATATAATTTAGTTCAAATACATCAGAGAATAATAAATATCAATAACCTTGGGAAACTTTTGTATTTCCACAATTATACAGTATGGTATTTTGTAACTTGTGAATAACAAAGTATTATTATATTGGGATGTTTAGCTAAGATGGATGAAAGATACTACACATTTACTGGTTGGTCGTTCAATACAATCTGGAGGGACAAAATATAACAGGTTATATACAGGACTATATAAAATGCTCTGGTGGTATAGCTGGTTAAATGGTTAAGACATTTGGCTGCTAAACAAAAGGTCAGTGGTTTGGACCCACCAGTTGCTCCATGGAAGAAAGATAACGTAGTCTGCTTCTGTAAAAATTTACAGCCTTAGAAACTCAATGGGGGTTGCTATGAGTTGGAATGGACTCAATGGCACAGTTTTTTGTTTGTTTTTTTAGGTTTACATTGTTATATAGGCTCAATTTCATGATTCCTATTGGAGTAGCAACTCATGATAAAAAAAGCCCTGTCACAAAGCCCTCACTTGGTAGACCATCTTGATCTTTCCTGATTATTAAGGACAACAAGGAATGCAATTCCAAAGGCAAGAAGATGTATTTGATATTTGATAAAATATTAGGCATGTGGGACAATCAGTGTACTTTTACATTGCAGTGAGCCTTAAATCTGGAGGAAAAAAAAGGTACAGATACTGAAAAGTAGTAAAATATTTTAAATGCCAAGAATTTTTTAATTTGAGAATAGAAGTTATTTATATCTTGAATCCTCAACAAACACAAAACATCTACTGTCCCCATTTTCAGTAGTGCCTAAGGCACTTGACTGCTAACCAGAAGACTGATGGTTCAAACCCACCAGCAACTCCTCGGAAGGAAGGTTGGGCGATCTACTTCCATAGTGATACTGCCTCTGAAACCCAAGGAGTGTTCGCTATGAGCCGGGGCTGACTTGATGGCACACAACAACAACAACAACAACACAATTTCTTTCTTAATTTCTGCTAGGACTACTGCTCAGTTAATGTTTCTGTAGCAGGTAATTGTTGTTGTTGTTGTTATGTGCCATCGAGTCGGCCCCGACTCATAGCGACCCCTCCTTGGGTTTCCGAGGCAGTATCACTACGGAAGTAGGATTGCCCAACCTTCCTTCCGAGGAGTGGCTGGTGGGTTTGAACCGCCAGCCGTCTGGTTAGCAGGCAAGTGTCTTAGCCACTATGCTACCAGAGCTCCCCTAGCAGGTAATTAGTCTTTCTATATCAGAAACTGAAAATGGTTGATATTATTTACATATATTCTGAGCATACTGTAAATCACTTAAAAACCACTTCATATGGAAATAAATTATTCTGGGTTATAGACTGGAAGGAAGATTGGGCAATCTACTTCTGTAGTGATACCGCCTCGGAAACCCAAGGAGGGGTCTCTATGAGTTGGATCCGATTCCACGGCAGTGAGTTTCAGTTTTTTGTGAGGTTATAGACTCTCAGGGTTGAAAAAGACATAATGTAATCTGTCTTCACCTCTAGACTCAACAGTATATTCAACCCACTCCAGCTAGGAAGTAAGCTATTTTCTTATGGCTGTTTTTGTTACACATTTTTGCAGCAAAGGCAAACAAAGCTGAGAAAATATTAAGAACCTGAGCACATGCAGTAATTACTAACTTCTTTTGGCTAAAGCAGCTCAGATTTCAAGCACTTAATGTAGCTACTAAAATCCTAGAGAGTAGTTTTTATGTAGCAGCTCTTAAAAATCTCACCAATCTCATGTTTTAACTTACTTGCTCATAAAATTCATTCACAATGCCTTCCGTCCATTTCAAATGCAAGTCCCGAACTTTAGCTGGGCCATTTATATCTGCTAGCTTGATGCATATCTGGCACACTAAGAGGCGATCATTTTCATTACTCCATTCTATACCATTACTATTTACATCATTGGCCTATTTGGGAAGAAGAGAATTATATTAAGTTCTGAAGTACAGAAGTATTTCACCAAATTATCTTAAGACTGTTTCCTGGCTAAAGATAGGAAAAAATTTCAGTAAATGCTTCTTTAAATCAGTCCATAACATGGGCTGCTATCATTCTGATTAAGCTTCCCATTTGAAGTATCATATAATTTGTTTCAGTGGAAAAAGAGCCCTCTAAAAACATTTAACAAATCATGGGTTTCAATACTACTAATACCACAAAGAATCGTTTTATATATAATATCAATAAATTGGGGTAATTGTAGTATAATATTTCTACCTCAAAAAAGAACATTTAAGGAGCTAGGGAAAACTTGGCTGTAGCTGTGAAATGCAATCATGATATAGCTGAAAGAGCACATTTCTTAGAGGCTGACCTCTATGGTTTTCAATTCTGACTGAGTGTGATTTAATTATTCATTGTGTAACACAAGAAGAATTACTTAACTTCTTTGGGTTTTACTTCATTCATGTATAAAATCGTTGTTGTCGTTGTTTGCCGTCGAGTCAGCCCTGACTCATAGCGACCCCTCCTTGGGTTTCCGAGGCAGTATCACTACGGAAGTAGGATTGCCCAACCTTCCTTCCGAGGAGTGGCTGGTGGGTTTGAACCGCCAGCCTTCTGGTAAGCAGTCAAGTGCCTTAGCCACTATGCTACCAGAGCTCCCATGTATAGGAAAAGTAATAACAATCTAGTTGTACTATCATGAGGATTAATAAGTTAAAAATGTCTAATTCCTAGTAAATGGTAAATAAATTATAATATTATTTATAGTAATTTTCATTATTATTATTTATTCAAATTACTATGCCTTTTAAGAACTCAAATTGCTGCTTGTAAAAAATGAAGAGAATGGGTCAGATCAGTGGCTTCTGAACTTTGCTATGAGGCTGATTTATCTGTACCCTTTGGTCAAAGAAAAAAAAATGTAGAATACTAACAGGAAATAATTAAAAGGAAGGTTCTTTGGTTGAAACTGAGTGGGTGGTCTGTTCAAGTGGTATTTTCTAGAGGGACCACAGAACAGAAGTCTCTGAAGGACACAAATTCAAAACTATTGAGTTTAATATATTTTCACCTGTAAAAACTTCTATTACTGTGACTTATACACTTAAGAGTATTTAATCATTAAATAAAATAAAAGTTAGTATAACTATACAACTATGAACTAACTTTCAAGCAACACTGCTTTCTTGCTAATTTTTATATGTTATTTTATTAATATCACAACAGTACTATATGTAGAGGTTTTCTTTCAGGGGTTTAATCTAGTACCACCCCTTCTTTGCAACTAGTTCCTGTAGCCTGAAGGTACAGTTTCATATAGGTCACGACAGTCATCAAGAAAACAGCAGCTTCCTGCCAGCGAAAGAGGGCAATTTTTCCCTGAGGAATCTATATCAGGGGTTCTTAACTTCTTTTCACCCCGAAAGTCTGAGGGCTAGGATGTACTTCCGTTAGCACTACTATCATACTCTGATAGTGTATATAGATTCCCTGGTGAATGTGAGTTTTTGGAGGACAGGGACTTTCACCTTTTTTTTTAACCTCATTTCTTCTTAGAACAATGACTGCATATGGCAGGCAATACCAATAGCTACTGAATGAGTGAGTTATTCTCAAATAGAGGAAAATGGAATAATTTTCCTCCCCCACACCAATCACTTGACCATCATTAATATAAAGAAGGTTAAAGGAGGTAGGCATGACTGGCTTCTTAGAAACACATTTTTAATTTCATATAATGCCTTACTTGGCACTGTGCATGACTTTCTGAAACTGGCCCATGAAAGCTTTTAACGTAATTCATCAGTTTGTGATTATGTAGAAGAAAATCACAACAATGTAAATCCATGTGTCAGAAAGGAAATACAGCAAGCAATAGTATTTTAGGACATGTTACCATAACAGTAAAACTGTTTTATCTTTAAAAATATGTTGTTGTTGTTGTTATTTGCCGTCAAGTCAGACCCGACTCATAGCGACCCCTCCTTGGGTTTCCGAGGCAGTATCACTATGGAAGTAGATTGCCCCATCTTCTTTCCAAGGAGTGGCTGCTGGGTTTGAACCGCTAACCTTCTGGTTTAGCAGTCAAGTGCCTTAGGCACTATGCTACCAGAGCTCCCTTTAAAAATATAGACATATATATTATCTTATATCAGACACTTAAAGTAACTTCATGAGTAGTTTTTATTGTAACTTAACATCAAAGAATACCTTTCATCAGTAACACAATAAAATCTTGTGTTTTTAAAATCAGGTGATATTTTATATAACAAACCTTGGCATTGAATTCAGCAAGGAAATCAAAATGCTTTTTAAGATCTGTGGCAAGGATTGCTTCAATAACTAGAAAACGAAAGCGCTTGAATTCCACATGATCAAGATTAAGAAGAAAGTTGTACTCCGGGCGAGAAAGATACAGATTCCAAGCTGATGCAGCATGGTGATTTTCAAGAACAGATCTGTCATTGTACAAAACTGCCTAACGAGGAATAGAGAAAGAGAATTAGTGCCGGCTGGAAATATACAAACAATGAGAACCTTCTGTGTGCCAGGCATTCTGCCAGGTATTTTAATACCTGTGAAGGAGAGTCGTAATATTTTTATAAATGAGCAGACTGAAGTGCAGAGGCTCAAGTATACCTTCCTTCTGTGGTACACAGCTAGTAAGTAAAAGGGTTAGTGTTTTTTAATAGATACATTTCATTTTTTGTTGTTGAGAATATACACAGCAGAACATACACCAATTCAACAATTACTCCATGTACAATTCAGTGACATTTGTTTACATTCTTCAAGTAGTTCTCAACCTTCTTTTCCAAATTGTTCCTCTCCAATTAACATAAACTCACTACCTCCTAAGTTTCTTATCTAATCATCTGAGTTGCTGCTGTCAATTTGATCCCATATAAATAGATCTTATAAGAACTCAATGCTTAAGGCAGACATTCTTTACTAGGTAAGCTAAACTTGTTTGGTTTTGAGAAGACGTCAGGGGACAATTTAGTTTAAGGTTTAAAGATTATCTCAGGGCAATAGTTTCAGGGGTTCATTCAACCTCTATGCCTCCATAAAACCTGGATTCATAGACTCCTTAATGCATCACTTTACATTTAATAGTAATTTGATTACTTCATGCTAGATCTGATGAGAATAAAAGGGTTAGTTTTTGAAGCCCGGTTAATTTGTCTCCATAGTCCATTTTCTTTGCAGACACCATGCTGCCTCCAAGAGATGTAAAGTTGTTATTTTGGAGCCTACTTCATTTAATTAGTAAACAGTCTCGGCTAATAAAGTGAGGGACATAGAGCAGGTTTAGAGATAGTTTTATGTAAGAGATAGCAAACATGGGGTCAGAGATGGTGGTGACTAAAGAAGAGGAAGCAAAAGTGCTGTCCAAGGAAGACACTTGTACTCCCATCCTGACACAGTAGCTAGGAGTAAAAAGTGTGAAACAGATAAAAGCATAAATCCTCTGGTTCAAATGATACACAAGGGCTTAGAACTACTAAGTTTTTCTCCATCTAACTCCAGTGGAAGACTTTGGTGCACCTCTTTAGCACTTTAGAACTTTGTAATACAGATTCAAAACCACTGGATGATAGAATTTCTAAAACCTCTTTCACCTATGAATTTGTTTTACATTGTTAAATAAGCATATTATTATTAAATTGAACTTCACAGCCATGTTGTGTTAAAGGTCAGGGGTAAAAATAAAAACCCTATCTCTGTTTTCATGGAGCTTATTTAGTGAGAGGAAAAGGATAAATACAAATAGAATGTAATATAGTTAAAATACATGTTCTGAGAGCTTACTTAAATTAGTTAGATTAATTAATTAAATAGCTCTACTTAATTAAGGAGCCCTGGTAGTGCAGTAAGGCACTCTGGTGGCATACTAGATAAGGCATTTGGCTGCTAATCAGAAGGTAAGTGGTTCAAACCCACCAGGTGTTCTGCAGACGGAAGACGGGGCAGTCTGCTTCTGTAAAGATTTACCACCTCAGAAACCCAATGGGGTTACTATGAATTGGAATCAACTCAATGGCAGTGAGTTTGGTTTGAGTTTGGTACTGCAGTGGTTAACGCTCAACTGCTAACCCAAAAGTTCAAACCCACTAGCTGCTCTGCAAGAGAAAAATGTGGCAGTCTGCTTCCATAAACATTACAGCCTTGGAAACCCTATGGAGCAGTTCTACTCTGTCTTATAGGGTTGCTATGAGTGGGATTGGCAGCAACAGGTTTACTTAATATTTGTAAAAATTAGTTATAACTTAGATTTAAGTATAGATTTTTAAACACTGTTGATTCTGTGTAAGCAATGATATGATTTAAACTTTTCAATGGGCCATTTAAAGGTATTTCATGTCAGTCTTAACTTCTAAACATAAATATCAAAGGGGAAGAATAAGCTTCAAAGACTCCTTAATGTATCAGTTTACATTTACTAGTAATTTGACTACTTCATGCTCAAATCTGATGTGGATTGATGAACTATCTGAATAGCTTTCCTGTTCAGAAAGCAGGAATCAGACTCCCAGCCCCTTAAAGCACAGTGTACAATGAGTGAGTGCCCTGTGAGTTTACTGGGGTCCAGCAGGGGACCTCTTCCACTCATTCTCTAGGTGGATTTTTCTTTCTTAGTTGGCCTTTCTTCAATCCATTCTCATTTTCACCATGTCTTTGAAGTTTCCAGTATGGTGATTAGGATTAGCTCTAGATTCTAATATAAATTCATACTTTGTCCCATTCTATATTTCTTTGATAATTTCGAAGGGAGAAGAAATTAAGATGGTGAAGAAATTCTGAGCTTACTGATTTAACTGATCTCTTTAGCTGAGGGTTTAACAAGTCAGACAGCTTCACAGGATCACTCCAGCTACTGTGTTGAGAATCGCCTGGAAGGATGGCAGGGATCAAAGCAAGGAGACTAGCTAAATTGCTGTACTTATTCATAACTAAACTCTCTACTTGATCTCACTTCCATTCCAGAACTCTCTATTGCTTCATCTATTGATAATTCTTAACAATAAGAAGATAGAAATAACATATGTAGTTTCTGTCAAAGAAATACTTATGAAATGGGTGAATATTAATAACTAGCTTGAGATCCATCAGTAAGTTACCAGTGAAAAATCATGAGCTATTAACAGATGAGTCTCATTGGAGAAAGTGAGTCACATAACCCTTTTAACCTACCTACATCTCTCTCCCTCTCTTTCTCCCCCCCCCCCACACTTAATCCTACTCGAGCTCTGGCAGAGAATCTACTTACTACATTTTTAAAAATTAGAGTATATGAAAGAAACAGAAGTGAGAAAGCAACACAGAAAATGCTATAGAAGATGAAAGAATCAGAACTGACGTTTAAACATAGAGAGATAATATGAAAGAAGTGACATCTATTCAGCAAACAATTACTGAACACCTTCCCTTAGTAAGGCACGAGGCTGGAAACAAAAATAACATATCTGGAATCATAAGCCTGAATACCCCCAATCACACTGAATTCTATTTAAAACCATATTTTTAGCTCCAAGTCCTAATGTTCAAAACCTACTAAAATTACAGTATCTGTTGGAATTTGTTGGAAACATCTACCTTTTCATGAAAACGATGACTCTATAGGAATTGTGCACCTTATCAACTGTACTAGATACAAAAATATTGTACTAGAAAAATTTTCACATACACTAATATATTCAGAGCTAAGAATTTTAGGTTCTGGGTAGTAAGGCATCTGTTACGGAAACAAGATGACAACAGTAACAAAAACCTCCTCAACCATCATAGCTTTCAGCCATAGACAGGACTTAGCCAGAAGGAAGAGTAAGTCTTAGATCTGGTTAAAGAGTTTTAACAATTTGAAGAAAGGCAAAATATAAACAGCATGCACCCTAGAATTTCACAAATCAGTGTTTACTAGTTCATGATTTATTTATTTACTTTCTAGTTGAAGAAAGTGACTTTTTCCTAATTCCCTAGCACAAATCATGCCAATACCATGTGTTATTATCCAATTAATTGCAATGTAAGGTCTCAGAAGGAGTCCCTGGGTGGTGCAGAAGATTAACATGCTTGGCTACTGAACAAAAGGTTGGCAGTTCAAGTCCACCCAGAGATGCCTCAGAAGAAAGGCCTGGAGATTGACTTCCCCAAATTCTACTATTGATAACAGGTGAGTCTCATGGACAAAATCAATCGCATAACCCTTTAACCTATCTACATTCTCACTCCCTCTCTCACGTGTGCACACACACACACAATTAACCCTACTCTTGTTCTGGTCAGGGAATCGACTGCATTTTTAAAAATTGACCCTATGGAGCATAGTTCTATTCTGACACACATGGAGTCACCACGAGTCAGAATCAACCCAATGGCAACTGGTTAGGGCTGTGGAGTCAAATGGAATGGCCACATGATTCACGTGAAGGATGTGTACAAAGAGATATACAGCATGATTGTAAAATTTCAAAATTGGCATGTAAACTTTCTGAAAAAGTACTTCCTACCTGAGGGGCATTTGTAGCCACTAGAAATGCATTTGTTCGCCCTGGGTGATCATAATCGTGCATGGCAGCTGCAACATATAGAGCCATCAATTCCAGAGCAGGAATGCTTGAAGACAGACAGCCGTAGCTCTCATCTGGAATAGAGCAGCTCTTCGAAGAAATGTAAGCAATTCGCCCAGAGTTAATTCTACCATCAGAATCTGAGGAACAGCAAATAGCAAAATAAATAGCATAAACACATACCTTCCCCACAATTATGCTAAGGAGGGAGCTTCCCCATTGGTAATATGATGATGTATTTTTTGACATGCCTATTTGAAAGCATGCACTTAAAACAGTATACTGTTTTCAACAAAGATGCTAATAGAGAGGCAGAGTGTTAACTAAACCCTGAAGTTATTTACTTTACAGGGACAACAAGATTCTCATGCCAGCTTGATGCTGTATTACTGGGGCTAAATACAAAACACATAAAACAAAAAAACCTGTTATTTTAAAAATATTTGTTATTAAGAACAAGATGTAATAATAGCTAGCATATAGGAAGTAACAGGAAAAGAGAATAAAATTTGATAAGAAATAGTACAGAAATTTGGGAATTTAATATATTAACAAACTAAGCTTCTTAACAAAAATGCTTTTCAAATCTCCCTTAGATTACATTTCATTGGTAAATTCTATAACCTTTCTATCCCTTCTTTTTCTTCCTTGAATCACCTTGTAACATAATGAATAGGTATGGAAACCTGAGGAATAGATCAGTCACTATAACTCTATTTTTATTCTGTCTGTAGAAGCAACATGTTCAGTATCTCAATGTCCTTTTTGGTTTCTCAATACCTTGTGACTGATTTCTTTCTTTTTTGTATTTTGGTGGCTCTACCTATTTAAATGGTCACTTGATTATTTTTGCTGAAGGAATCTCAAGAAAATATAAGAAAGAAAAAAGAAATCGTACTTAGACTAAACAGCAAATAAAACCACAAAGATTAGGAGGGATAACAAATTCCACTGGCTGTGTTCACCAATGGAATAAGGAATAATGACCCTGGGTTGTCAAAGTCCAAAGTGTAATTTATCATAATAATTCACTCAGTATTTGTCATCCCAGGAAATTTTTTTAACATAATGGCTTTAATGCACGTAAGCAATAATTATAAAGATAGCTCATTATTTTAACACTGTTTAAAGTATATTTTGAACCTAAATTGAGTTTTAGAAACACCCACACTAGAGCTATTTTTTAAATAATTAAAAAAAAATCCATACTTAAATGCATGGAGAAGGATGTATTTAAACATTCAAATTTTAATAGGACTTTAGTTATTAATATCAGAAGCAATAATTTCAACTATTTACAATGTTGTATGCATTCTGGATGTGACCTAGAATTTCAAAAGCATATTAAAAAAACAAAAGGTATCTTTTTAAAGTCAGTAATTACATAGACTTCTCATTAGGATTTTAATACATTGGTTCATATATGTTTATGGAATTAGTTGTATGAAAAAGAATAGCTAACAAGGACTTATTCAATTAAACCTAATTATTTACATAAATAAAAAACTATTCCATGTATTTGCTTTCTTTCAGAAACTGGTGATTCTTTTAATTGGCTGCTTAATTTAAAAGGAGGCCTCTGTAAAAGGTACCTAGATCAGAAAGGAAGAAGTAAAACTATCTTCTATTTTCAGATGACATAATCTTATATAGAGAAAATCCCAAGACATCCACTGAAAGCCTTTTAGTAGTAGTAAACAAGTTCATCAAGGTTGCAGGGCACAAGACCAATAGGCCCAAATCAACTGTATTTCTACACACTAACCATGAGGCTCCTCGGTGCCTGACGGCAGCTATGCATACCAGCTTTATAGACGGGCTGTTCAGAGAGTTCCTCGCAGGTAGGACAGTGGTAACCTAGTGCTGCATTCAAAATCTACCAGAACCCAACAACAATCTAGCAGCTCTTTTACAGAACAAACAAACAATAGTTATTTGAGGACCATGCCTTGGTTTAGCCTCAAAAGGCTAAGGATTTATACTGTGATTCTCTTGTAAAGGTCTTCCAGAGGATGCATAGGGGATCATTATCTGCCAAAGATACTCTGAGCACTGCTTGATCCATTAGGGGTCTGTGGTATAGTAAATTACTTTGTGTGGCTTTTCTACCCATAAGTCTTTGTAAACTCCAAGGTGGGATTTGCTATGAGCAACTGAGGAGCTCCTGATTGCTGAAGGTGTCCACCTGGAGTATTTCTGTTGGGCGTGGCACAAAACAATGTTCTGGGAGGTGCCCACTCTCTCAGGTGCTTAG
>NW_006921601.1:12953105-12960166 GCF_000298275.1 Orycteropus afer afer | reverse complement strand
GGTTGGTGAAAGGGCTGGAGGGAGGCAGCATGTTTGGCCTTGCAGTAATAGGCCTTGGGTTACTGCTGGTAATCCTGTCTTCCTCTTGTGAGATTAGAGGAGGTCAGAACATGTGGCCTCCTTGCCGTTTTTGCAGGGTCATAAGGCCAGTGGAAGAGCAGTTTGCTCAACAACAAACTTCTCTTGCTCTGAGTTTGTCTGTAAACACATAAAATCCATAGACTTACAGTTAATATATTTATTCTAACTATGTACTCAGAAAATGGGCAGGCTCAGGGAATTAACACTGGGAGATGGACCCAGAACCAAAATCCATTTGTTACCTAAATTCCATAAACCCCTACTCTGGCTGGTATATCAGAGAGGTGTCTCACTCTCCAGGAATTAGTGTTGCAATATATTTCTGAACACCCTGATGAAGGGGACACTCCAGAGGGATACAGTTAGGAACAGATGAGAAGACTTACATGCAATCACCCCATTTTAACATCCCATTGCTGTAAGCAGCAATCTTGGTTATACTCTAGCTCTTAAGATAGGTACTAGATTTCCAAGTTTTCATGTCATTATTATATATCAAAACTTATATAGGCCTTTTCATGTGTCAAAGGTTACTTATTAAAAATTGTAAAAGAACAGTATTAATGAAATATGACAGCTTGATTCATTATTTCTAATCAGATATTAAGTTAAAGATTTGTGGAAAGAAGTACCTGCTTCATTTCCTGTTCCATGATCACTGTGTATCTGCTGAAAACCAGGAATTGGCCGTGTTGTCAGATACCAGACGGCATGTAGGACATCTGTGGCATGTATTCGATTGTGATCTAAAGTCACCAAAATGTTTTATAAAAATGATCATTCTGTTATGTTTCACATAGGATATTTTAAAAGTACAAGAATTGTATAATCATATTATATCTTCAAAATATAAAATTTATGGCTTAAAATAATTTCAAACAATTCTATTTTGTCTCATTTTAAAGTGTGTTAAAATGTTCTATTTAAAAAATTTACACATATGTAATAAAAGCATAGCCAAGAAACCAAGACAAAGGAGGGGTAACTAGGGCTAACTGAAAACCATTGGAAAACTAGGCTATTACTCTGTAGCTTTTAAAAACATCATGTAAATAGGTTCTGGATTATGGAGCCCCAAAACACAACAGTTACAAATTCTGGATACTTAATACTTTCACACAGACAGACAGACACACAAAACCAAGAGGATGAAAAATACCTATCTCTCAGAGTTGCTATAAGAATTAAATGCTATGTATGGTATGTGAAATAACCCAGTACAGTGTCTGAAACATAATATGTGGTCAATGAAACATTGGTTTATTCAGTTACTACTATGTGAAAAGGCATTGTGGTAATACTATATAGACTTTAAAAGTCAGTTTGATCCAGAACTGAAAGCAGCTTTGGTGTTTCTAGGTTTATGATCGAGGGAAAGATCCTTCTGAGTTTTTATTTCTCACCTATAAATGGGAGATAAATACACCTTTCCAACAAAGACTAAATGAGATAACCTACATGAATCTAATCATTGGGAGCTCTGGAAGTGTTGTGCCTAAGGCATTTGACTGCTAACCAGAAGGCTGGTGGTTCAAACCCACCAATTGCCAGTATAGCTGATACTTAATAAAAGCTCAACATTTTAATAAATATTTAATGAGTACCTTCTATATTGCATTAGCAGATAACACAATGCTAACCTAAATAGGTTACAGAAATGACATGATGTCAACCAACCAGGAGTTTAATTATTATTAGTTCAACTAACACCTTTTGTTGACCATTTACTATGTGCCATGAATTCTGATAATGTGCTTTACACAGATTATGTTATATTGTCACCAGCCAAGGGGTAGTACTATTGTTATTCCCACTTACGAATTTGGAAGCTAAAGTTTAGAAAATAGTCCCAGAGCCTGCTTTGTAACTAATATACTCTTATTAGAACTGACAGTGAAAATCTTTACCACCTTTCTATTCATTCCCCTTTCCTTGAAGTCCATCTTAAAGAATTACTTTATTCTACTTACCAAATTCAACCATACTGTATACGTGGAAACTCTAATAAGTATATAATCTTAAATTACTAAGCATTATTAATGAATTATGCTGATTTAAGAATAACTTGCTCTCTGTATATATAATTGATTTCCCAAATGAAGAATGTGACCATACAGAGAATGGTCTATGTAAAGAGAAAGCTGTATCTTTTCCTAGTATGAAATTCAAATTGTAGTCTACATAAAATCAAATAGCCATTAAAATTATCCCATATGTCAGAACATAGTTAACAGAAATTCCAAGGATAAATTTAAACCATTTTAAGGTAAGAATTTTCTGAAACTCTTGACTTATTTAATATTACTAAATATTTAAAAAGATAATGTACTTAGGTGAATAATCATTGACATGGAAAGGTGTATATTATATAACATTTAAGTGAAGAAAACAAATTATAAATATATAGCAATATTATGACCAACTTTATGATAAATAAATTTATGTCAAAAACAGTCTTACAGGATACATACCAAAATGCTTACAAGTCAGTCAACTCGAGGTAGTGGGATACAAATTTTCTTTTTAAATCTTTAAGTTTTCCAAACATATAATTTAAAAAGTATTTAAGGGACTATCTAAAGGGAAAAATTGTTTCAAAATAAGTATTATTTGAAATTAATAAGATGTTAATACTTACAAGGTATGTCTCGATAGCCATTTTCTAAGGCACAAAAATAGTTCATGAATTGTTGAGTGGGAATTTTAAATATTTCCAGTAAGCCAGTGTCTTGAAATAAGGTATACATAACCTAAATATCAATTAAAATAAAATCCACTTTAAAAATCAGAATTTCTATTTGTAGGTATGTTTTTGTAATTTGCATTTAGGATTGTTAACCATGTATATGTCAAAGTTATTTCATTAAATACTCCCCTATGATGAATTCTTTCCAAAAAATAGAAAAGGGAGACATCATACTTAAAGCACTTAAAAACCAAAGAAAGCTTACAACATCAGGCCCCACTTTTTACATTTTCCCTTAGTAATTTGCTTAAGTAATTTACTGTGAATTCAATTTTATTCTAGTCCTAGGTATTAAAAAAAATCAGATAAATATGATAAATTTTGTTTCTAAAGACTTCAGTAAGTTAAACTTATAAGCTCTCCACATTATTTATCCCATGTTCTTCCATTTCATAAATAAGACATTAAAGGAATTAGTGAGAGTGATATTTGGGAAGGTTCAGCAAATGCTGTTAACCCAGAACCCATCAGGGAGAGATCTGAGTCAAATTTTTAATGAAATTTTTGTGAAAAAATAATTCAATAAGTAATGTTGAATTAATACCCAAATCAATATGGTACAATTTTTAGATTTTGTTCTTTTTATTTAAAAAAAAAAAGTCCTAAAGATAGAAGTTTTAAACACACCTGACTGAGGATCCTTCCTGATTTATTTCCCATCTTTTCTACAAGTTCAAAAATTTGAAAATTCCAATTGCTCATCTTTTCTATTAATGAGTCATGATCATCCATTAAAATCAAATCCAGTGATGATTCCTGTTCAATCTGTACATACAGGAAAAATAAACCAACTTTACTTTACCTTTTATAAATAATGTTAAATGTATATCTATATAAGAATATTTAATATCAAAAGAATTTAAAACAATTTGTGCTACTTTCTACAATAGTTATTCTCAAATATTAATCTATACATTACTTTTATAAATAAAAATGTAAAATTTCCAAGTCACTTCAAAAATATGAAATCCATTATTGCCATTTTAGAAGTCATAGGTATCAAAAGGGACTAGAAAGAAACTCTTATCTTTATACTGGCATTTATTACCGCAGAACTTCCTAAAATAACTACAAAAGCTTTTTTTCTCCTAAAAAGCTTAAATTTCAAACTTTCAGAACAAAAAAAATATTGCTGCAGTATGTTAATATTATTTTCAGTGCTTTTGGTGACTATGCACATTTTCCCTACATTTAAAAATAGACAATAAAGAAATAGCCAAATAGTAAATAATATACTCACTGTATAACTAAATAAAATAATGTTTATTTAAAAATGAATGCAATTTGTTGTTCTAGAATGATGGTTCAGTTATTATTTTTAAACCAAGGTTTTATTTCATATAATAAAATAACATATAGTTACATTTCAATAAAAATTTGAAAAATATCATTTATGTTAAAAATCTCTTCTTGGCAAAACTGAAGCTATTACTGACTGGTATAATATTTTTAAAGCATATCTTTTACATTTGGTTGTTGTTCATTCTGTGCCTCTTCTCTTAGTTGATCATCACCTTCCAGAAATAATTGTTTGCAGTCTCTCCTCTCTGTTTCCTCTTCTTGTTGAGTCTCTGTAAGTTTGAATAACTCCTTTGAAAAAATGGTATTCTTTTCTTCACCTTTCAAAAAAAAAGAAATATAGTAATAAGCAAATAGGAATAGATTTTGCCCTATATGGACAGTTTTATACATGAAAGGATTATTTATTTAAAAAAATTAAGCAAACCACACTGATACTCAATTAAATTACTTAATGACACCATTAAATCATATCATGCTGGATCATTTTGCCCAGGTATCTGTGCTCAGACAACTCAGGTATTTCACGTACTGGACACACCTTATATCTAATTATGAATCAAAGAAGTGTGCATATTCTTTATAAAACTGAGAAACGTTAGAAAAAGTCAGGTCCTATCAAAAAGAAACTGTCTTACCAATTTAATGAAAACTATTTCCAACATCTTTGATTTTAGATATGAAAATTTTAATTTCAGATTTACAAATGAGTAAGATTATGACACAATTAAGCCACAATATCATTTCTCAACCAATGTAACAATATTTTTTTCTCCCAAATCACATGGAAAAGAACAGTAGCAAACAGCTTTCATTGATACATAAAACAAAAGTTTATATTCATTCTATTTTAATATCCTAAACAGGAAACCCTTCTAAAGCCCACCAACAGTAGAATGAATAAATAAATTTTGCCAAAGTCACAAAATTGAAGAATACAGAGCAAAGAAAACAAACTACAACCCTATGCAATAATATGGATGACTCTTAAAAATACAATGTTGAGTGGAGGAAGCTAGACATAAAGGTACACTCTATGATTCTTTTTATGAGAAGTTCAAAATCACATCAAAATTGAAACACATGAATATGGAAAGAAAGGAAGATGGTTACTCCAGGGGGACATGACTGAAAGGGTCAGGAGGGGAAACTTTGGGGTGCTGATAACATTTTGTTTTTGATCTGGATGTTTATCATAAGGGAACTCTAGTGGCGTAGTGCCTAAGGCATTTGACTGCTAACCAGAAGGCTGGTGGTTTAAACCCACCAGCCACTCCTCAGAAGGAAGACTGGGCAACCTACTTCCATAGAGATACCACCTTGGAAACCCAAGGAAGGGTCAGATCTGACTCGATGGCAATTAGTTTGTTAGGAGCTCTGGTAGCATAGTGGCTAAAGCACGTGACTGCTAACCAGAAGACTGGCGGTTCAAACCCACCAGCCACTCCTCGGAAGGAAGGTTGGGCAATCTACTTCCGTAGTGATACTGCCTTGGAAACCCAAGGAGGGGTCGCTATGAGTTGGGGCCGACTCGACAGCACATAACAACAACAACATGTTAAGTTTATGAAAATTCATTATGCTATAATTTTATATCTGAGTACTTTTCAATACATGTTATTTTGAAGTAAAAAGATTTTCAGTAGAACTCACTGGATTTGTAGGAGAAAGATGTGGCAGTCTGCTTCTGTAAATATTTACAGCCTTAGAAACCCTATAGGGCAGTTCTACTCTGTCCAATAGGGTCACTATGAGTTGGAATTGACTTCATGGCAGTGGGTATTCACTGGATTTGAGTTTCAGAAAAACTAGTTTCAAATCCTGATTTTTGTCCTTAATGATGACATGCTTTTGCCCACTGTAGAATGTGGAGTAACACTTATTTTACTGGATTTTACTAAAGAGGTAATAGAGAAGAAAAATACAGAAAATGTTAGGTTTACTTCTCACAGGTTCCCTTTTCTCTAGAATTTTAGCCCTTCAAATTTAATCTTACCTGGTTGCTCTCCAATGTCTCCAAACAGAAATTTTACCCAACTTCTATAGTTATTCTCTGTGGAAATGTAAGTCTGATATTTTAATTGGAAGCATAAGTAGACTACCTACCTTTTAAAATTTTGTTTTGTTTTAGTGTGTTGTGGGACATTGTGCTTGCAAAATTGTTTGTAGAATTAATTTGAGACCCTGAATAATGTTATCTTCCACCACAAAGATTTAGAATTTCTACTGACCAAGCCCTGGATGCACCAACAATCTAGGATCATATTGATTTAAATTCAAGGAAGGGACTATGATTTTTTGTTTTTCTTTATTCTTAGGGTGCAGTACTTCAGCATACCAAGTTATCCCACCATGGGCAGGCCTTCAACTCTAATATCTGTCCCACTACTCCCATGAAGCCACCAAAAGCACTGCCCAACCTATCAGTCATTGGACTCTCTAGAATCAGCAAATACTCTTTTGGTGGCCTCAAACTCCAGGCTCACCTCCTTGCACCTCTGTCCTCCTCCAAATCTTATAGTGGTAATTCTTTGGAGCTTGTTGGTTCTCCAGTGGCTTCAAGCAGATTTTTAAAATAATTTGTCCATATTTTCTAGCTGCCCTAAAGGCAAATGTTAGTTTGATTTACTTAGTTAATTGTTACTGAAATGTTGAGTCCCTAACTTTTTAAAAATTATAAAATAACTATAATTTCATCAGCAACAATATTTCTGGTTTGAAGGTATAAAATAATTTAGAATGGTATAATTAATCAACTTTAAAAACAATCCCTCTCTATGCCATAAAAGAAAATTTACACAAAACTTTCTAGACTCAGATTGTGTAGTACAAATATTAATGTCGATATAATTAATTTCACCATGAACCCTAGCAGGAGCTCTGGCGGCATAGTGCCTAACGCATTTGATAGCTAACCAGAAGGCTGGTGGTTCAA
>NW_006921601.1:12951154-12951810 GCF_000298275.1 Orycteropus afer afer | reverse complement strand
AATAAAACACAAGTAAACATCTTTCTGGTATTCTTTGCCTTGAGCCAAGATCCATCTGACAACAGCTATGAAATCCTTTGTTCCACGTCCTCTTCTGAATCCAGCTTGCACCTCTGGAAGTTCTCTGTCAATATACTGAAGCGAACATTTTTGAATTATCTTCAGTGAGATCTTACTTGTGTGCGATATTAATGATATTGTTCTATAATTTCCACATTCTGTGGGATCCCCTTTCTTTGGAATGGGTACAAATATGCATCTCTTCCTGTCAGTTGGCTAGGTGGCTGTCTTCCAAATATCTTGGCATAACCGAGTGAGTGCCTCCAATGGGGCATCTGTTTGTTGAAATATCTCAATGGCTATTCCGTCAATTCCCGGAGCCTTGTTCTTTGCCAATTCTTTCATTGCAGCTTTGACTTCCTCCTTCAGTACCATTGGTTCTAGATCATATGCCATCGACCGGTTCCTTTTGGTACAGTGACTCTGTATTCCAGCCATCGTCTCTTGATGCTTCCTGCATCATTCAATATTTTGCCCATAGAATCTTTCAATATTGCAACTTGAGGCTTAAATTGTTTCTTCAATTCTTTCAGCTTGAGAAATGCCAAGCATGTTCTTCCCTTTTGGTTTTCAAACTCCAGGTCTTTGCACATTTC
>NW_006921601.1:12921209-12950203 GCF_000298275.1 Orycteropus afer afer | reverse complement strand
ATAGTAGATCATATGGTTGTCTGATTCAAAATGGCCAAAACCAGTCCATTTCAGCTCACTAATGCCAAGGATATCAATCTTTATGCGTTCCATTTCATTTTGACAAAGTATCTGTAGAGATACTGCCTTGGAAAACCAAGGGGGGGGGGCTTCGCTATGAGTCAGATCCGACTCAGTGGCAGTGAGTTTGGTTTTGGTTTGATGAACCCTAGCACTAACCTAAGAAGGCTATATTCATCCATACAGTACATTTTCACTGTTCAAAATACTTCCACCATCTACTATTTAGAATATTTTCCTAATAACACCACTGTGAAATATGTAAAACAGTAATTTTTATTTTAAAGATAGATAAACCAAAGTTAAACTCATTTATTGATCCAGTGTAAAAGATAATGTAAGAATTTGCTCTTAAAAGTAAATACATATAACTTTTGTAAACTCACCTGATTTTCCACTGTGGCAGTCTGTACTAGATTCTGATTCAGATGTTGAAATGTATTTCAGTATTTGATGTCCACAGCTTACAGAATAAAATAGATAAATGTATATGATAAATGAGATAAAATTTTTACCTAAGCATACTTAGAAAATGTCCTTAATGTTTAAGTAAGATCTCAACTAGAACTAATCCTAGTATTCCAATCTCTCTAAATATATTCTAAGAAAGCATTTATGTATCCTTCACAGAAGTAATATATTTTTGAAGTTCAACATTAGGGTCTGGAGTAATTCCTTATTACTACAGAAGCAGAAATGAGATTAAGCACCATATGAAATAATTACTTTTGAGTAGACACTTAAGTAGCATACACTAAAATAATTCTCTAGATTTATTGATATCTCATATCATTGTATTTCACCTCTGATGGAGAACATTTAATTGGAAGATGAATAATAGCATAAAATGAGAAAAAGCTAATTAACAATAAAAATTGCTAGATAAATAAAGGTTTAGTCTTAATCCATCATCTAGTTATTATATAGAACTAGAAACCTGGTAACACTTCATTAAAATAACCTAATTTTGAAACAGAAATAATAAACATCTGGGAACTTACCTGTTACAAAGATTGCTATCAGGATTTCTAAGCTGCTGATAAAAATCTGGTGTATTAGGTGCACTACCCATTGATTTGTGTAAAATAACACTTGGCTTAGTAAGAAAATCAGCAGTATCAGGAAATTCTATGGGTGACCGATGACTTAGAGAGCCAGCTGACACTGGTCCATGGCTGGGAGAATTCACAGGACTCAAGCTGGATAAAGCACCTTTAAAAATTAAAATAGAGAAGATAATTAGACTAACAAATATATGAGTGTACATATTTGTATATCGTGTATATCTATGTATTTGTAATGAGAATCTTCCTTCTTTGAAGAAATCAAAATACATTTACAATTAAATGATAAAATTAATTTCTGCATAGGATTACCTTGAAGATATCCAAGTAATTTAAGCAGAATATAGACCATATTTGTCATCATCAATGACTGTCAAGTATTAACACCCTTCGGCAGGATGGTTCACAATAGGTAAAGATGTAAGAGTGTGACTAAAATGTACATGCCATTTTAGTATTTGTATTTGGCAAAATTTTCCTCATCTATATTGCTCCCAAAGGGGAGCTCTGGTAGCATAGTGCCTAATGCACTTGACTGCTAACCAGAAGGCTAGCGGTTCAAACCCACCAGCCACTCCTCGGAAGGAAGACGGGGCAATCTACTTCCGTAATGATACCGCCTTGGAAACCCTAGGAGGGGTCGCTATGAGTTGGGTCCGAGTCGACGGCACATAACAACAACAACAACAACATATTGTACTTTATCTTTTACACTTTGTCCCCATACCATCTTGATTGTCCAAACGAGCAAAACACCTTTACATACAATTTTATTTCCAAGTTCTTAATACATAAGCAATTTGAGAACATGTAAGATTTCAACTGGCATATACCTTTATGAAATACCCAAATTTTCTTCAGCTCATTCATTCACTCAACAAATATTTGAGAGCCTAGTATGTGCTAGAAAATGTGCTAAGTTTCACAATGGAGAAAAGATAATATCCCTGCCACTCAATAAAACATATAACATAGTCCACTGCCTTTGAGTCAGATTTGCCACATCCTTCTTCCACGGAGTGGCTGGTAGGTTTGAAACAACCACCTTTGGGTTAGCAGCCAAAGTTTTAACCGTTGCACCACCAGGGCTCCTGTATCTCCTGGTGGAGGATTTAAACAAGTGCTAACACTAGGGAAAAACAGAGTTTTCCAGGAACATATAGGATGGGATTCTACTCTTGCTGATTTACTCCAGAATCTTTGTTGAGAGACTTGAACTTAAGCAGTGTGGGCATATCTGAGAGAAAGGCAGGCAGATTTAAACTTTATTTAAATATAAAGGTTCAAGTAAATTGTGAATCAGAGAGGAAAGCAAGTAAGTTACTAAGGACATACAATATTTTCAGGCATAGTTATAGATCATATTTTATTTAATCTTCACAGCAGCCCTGTGTTCTTATTTTTAAAGAAGAAGAAATTTCCCCAAAATATTAAGTAGCTTCATTTTATTCACACAGTTAATTCTGTGAGAGCATACAATTTCCAGTGTGGGCTATCACTGCTGTTCAGACAGATTGATTTGTTTACAGACTCCTATAAATTCAAATAATCAATGGGATTCTATAGATAATATAGACTAATATAACATTTCACAAGAGGAAATTGAGGACTAATGGGGAAATAACTGACTAAAGTTTCAATTTTCAGATCTCTTCTCTAATTATACTAGTAAGTGACCATAAACCTGACAAACAGGCTGAGAGGAACAAAGGGTAAATAATTTCCTTTGCAGTCCTGGTTATGCCGCAGTTAAGCGCTCGGCAGCTAACCAAAAGGTTGATGATTCAAACCCACCAGCGCTCTGTGGTAGAAAGATGATGTGGTCTGTTTCTGTAAAGACTTACAGGCTTGGAAACCCTACCGGGCAGTTCTTCTCTGTCCTACAGGGTTGCTATCTGTTGGAATCGGCTTGTCAGCAATGGATTTAGTTTTGGTTTTGGTTTGGTATGCTTTCCTTGACAGAAATTTACTATAATATAGAAAAGTTTTGAGTAAAGGACAAATTGGAATAGAAGAAACCTAGCAACCCTAAGAAATACTTTCTATAGTATAGTTTCATTACTTTTATTAAAATTTTTTTACTGTAAAATATAATACACATACAGAAAAATTACAACAGAAATGTCTATCACTCAAGCTAAGATATAAAAGACTGACAGAGCTCAGAACTCCTCTTCCTCTAACTTCCTCTCTCCCATTAATGAAATCATTATCTTAGATTTTTTGTCTTGATCTTTTTATAGTTACAACACCTATGTATGCATCCCATAACAATTCATATTACTTGCCTTTTTGGAGCTTTCTAAAATGAATCAGATAGCTTCTATGCCCTGCTTGCTTTACTCAACATTTTTAGAAGATAGTTCTATGCTGTTGCCTGTGCCAGTGTTCATTCATTTTCACTGTTGTATAAAATTGTACAGTATATATAGCACAATTCATTTCTCCATTCAAGCCAATGAACGTATGGGATGTTTCCAGTTTGAGGCAACAATATGGCTATGAACATTCTAATATCTGTATTTTATCAGGATATCTATTTTAGAGTGGAATTACTCATCTTTACTTCATACTAATAAATAATTTTCCAAAGTCATTATGAACATTTATATTCCCACCTGCATTTTATGAGAGTTTCTGTTGCTAAATTTTCACCAACACATGGCATCTTCAGACTATCTTTTGCCAATTTGATGGTGACCAGAAGAGCTTTGTTTTTCACTTTTTTATTTCCACATTACTAATGAGTTTGAATGCCTTTTATGTGTTTATAGCCCATTTATAGTCTCTTTTCTTTAAGTGTGTATTAAGTCTTTTGCTCATTTTTCTATTACGCTGTTGAAGTGAATTTTAAGGTGGTCCCCTGCTCCCCATTGATTCTTGCCTCCTGTTGTTCACACCTTTGTGTAACTCTCTTCCCTTGAGAATGGGCATTTTTGGGTTCTTTCATCACTAAATATGTATTTCATTATCTTTGGCTTTGATAGATGATATTGAAAAGACACTTTCAGTATTATTTTTGCTCTTTGGAAAATAATCTTTCTATTTTTCTGGTTGCTTTTGAGATTTTTTTCTCTTTATCTTTAGTAGTCAGAGCTTTCATAATGATGTTCTTGGCTGCGATTTTCTTTACATTTTTCCTGCTTGGGGTTCACTGAACTTCGTGTATTTGTATATTGATTTTTTTTTTTTAATTAGTTTTGGAAAGTTTTTCAGCCTTTATCTCTTCAAATTTTGTTTCTGCTCTCTCCTTTTTTGGGACATTGTCTCTCCTTTTTTGGAAAGTGATTTACATGTAGGTAAAAACTTCTGGCTGTATTGTATGTGTCTGTTAAAATTTGTTCTGTTATTTATGATTTTTCCCTTTGCATGGTTTAGTTTAGGTATTTTCTATTTCTGTTTTCAAACTTACTAATCACACTTCCTATTATGTCCAATCTTCTCTTTTACCCATCCAATAAGATTTTAATTTCACTAATTGCATTTCTCACCTCTAGATTGTCCATTTGGATTTTTTTTTTTTAATTCTCTGTTGAAATTAACTACTGATTTCATCCATCTCTCTTTCTGTTGTTGTTAAGTGCTGTCAAGTTGTCTCTGACTCATAGCGATGACCCTATGTACAGCAAAACGAAACACTGCCTGGTCCTATGACAGCCCCACACTCCTTGCTGAGCCCATCGTTGTAGCCACTGTGTCAATCCATTTTGTTGAGGGCCTTCCCCTTTTTTGTTGACCCTCCACTTTACTAAAGAGCTCTGGTGGTGTAGTGCCTAAGGCATTTGACTGCTAACCAGAAGGCTGGCAGTTCAAACCTACCTTGGAAGGAAGACTGGGCAATCTACTTCCACAGACATACCACCTTGGAAACCCAAGGAGGGGTTGTTATGAGTTGGGATCAACTCAACAGCAGTGAGTTTAGTTTCTTTGGTTTGCCACTTTACCAAGCACGATAGCCTTCTCCAGGGAATGGTCCCTTCTTACAACATGACCAAAGTAGGTGAGATGAAGTCTGGCCATTCTCGCCTCCAAGGAGCACTCTGGCTGCACTTCTTCCAGGACAGATTTGTTAGTTCTTCTGGCAGTCCATGGTACTTTCAGCATTCCAACACCACTATTCAAAAGCATCAACTCTTCTTCGGTCTTCCTTATTCATTGTCCAGTTCTCACATGCACATGAGGCAACTGAAAATACCATGGCTTGTGTCAGGGGCACCTTAGTCTTCAAGAAGTTATCTTTGCTCTTAGCACTTGAAAGAGGTCTTTTGCAGCAGATTTGCCCAATGCTATACATTGTTTGATGTCTTGACTGATGCTTCCATTGGTGTTGATTGTAGAACCAAGTAATATGAAGTCCTTGACAACTTCAATCTTTTCTCCATGTATAGTGATACTACTGATTGGTCCAGTTGTGAGGATTTTGTTTTCTTTGTACTGAAGTACAATCCATACTGCAGACTGTAGTCTCCCATCTTCATCAGTAAGTGCTTAAGTCATCCTCACTTTCAGCAAGCAAAGTTGTGTCATCAGTGTATGGCAGGTTGTTAATGATTCTTCCTCTAATCCTGATGCCACATTCTTCTTCATTCAGTCCACCTTCTCAAATTATTTGCTCAGCATAGAGATTAAGTATGGTGAAAGGATACAACTCTGACACACTCCCTTCTTGATTTTAAAGTATGCAGTGTCCTCTTGTTCTGTTCAAATGATAGCCTCCTGGTCTATGTACAGGTTCCTCATGAGTACAACTAAGTGTTCTGGAATTCCTATTCTTCTCAATGTTATCTATAATTTGTCATTATGCACACAATAGAATACTTTTGCATAGTCAATAAAACACAAGTAAACATCTTTCTGGTATTCTTTGCTTTCAGCCAAGATCCATCTGACATCAGCAATGAGATCTCTCATTCTACATCCTCTTCTGATTCAGCTTGCATTTCTGGAAGTTCTCTGTCAATATAATGCTGCAACTGTTTTTGAATTATCTTCAGTAAGATTTTACTTGTGTGCAATATTAATGATACTGTTTGATAATTTCCACATTCTGTGGGATCACCTTTCTTTGGAATGGGCACAAATATGGATCTCTTCAAGTCAGCTGGCCAGGAAGCTGTCTTCCAAATCTCTTGGGATAGCCAAGTGAGTGCTTCCAGTGCAGCATCTGTTTGTTGAAATATCTCAATGGGTATTCTGTCAATTCCTGGAGCCTTGTTTTTCGCCAGTTCCTTCAGGGCAGCTTCACCTTCTTTCAGTACCATTGGTTCTTGATCATATGCCACCTCCTGAAATGGATGAACACTCACCAATTCTTTTTGGTACAGTGACTCTGTGTATTCCTTCCATCTTTTGATGTTTCCTGCATCATTCAATATTTTGCCCATTGAATCTTTCAATATTGCAACTCGAGGCTTGAGTTTTTTCTTCAGTTCTTTCAGCTTGAAAAATGCTGAGGGTGTTCTTCCCTTTTGGCTTTCCAACTCCATGTCTTTGCACATTTCATTATAATAATTGACTTTGTCTTCTCGAGTTGCTCTTTGAAATCTTCTGCTCAGTTCTTTTACCTTGTCATTTCTTCCATTTGCTTTAGCTACTCTTTGTTAAAGGGCAAGTTTTAGAGTCTCTTCTGACATCCATTTTGGTCTTTTCTTCCTTTCCTTTCTTTTTAATGACCTTTTGCTTTCTTCATGGATGATGTTTCTGATGTCACGTCACAATTCCTCTGGTTTTTGGTCACTGGTGTTCAATGCGTCAAAGCTATTCTTTAGATGGTTTCTAAATTCAGGAGGGATATAATCAAGGTCATATTTTGGCTCTTATGGACTCGTTTTAATTGTCTTCAACTTCAGCTTCAACTTGTGTATGAGCAGTTAATGGTCTATTCTGCAATCAGTTCCTGGCCTTGTTTTGGCTGAAAATGTTGAGCTTTTCCATCACCTCTTGCCACAAATGTAGTCAATCTGATTCCTGTGTACTTCATCTGGTGAAGTCCATGTATATAGCCACCACTTGTGCTGCTGAAAAAAGTATTTGCAATGAATAAGCCATTGGTCTTGCAAACTTCTATCATGCGATCTCCAGCATTATTTCTATCACCCAGGCCAAATTTTCCAACTACCAGTGATTCTTCTTTGTTTCCAACTTTTACATTCCAGTCACCAGTGATAATCAGCACATCTTTCCTTCTATTTCCTTCAAAACATCATTATTATTTTAAAGACTTTGTTAACTCTCTAGCATCAAGATCTCATGTAGATCTTCTATTGCCTGTTCTTGTTAATCAAGCACATTTTCCTGCCTCTTCACATATTTTATAAGTTTTATGGTATGTCTGATATTGTATATAAAAGAAATTTGTAATTGTATATTTCATTGGCCCTGGCTAATATCAGACATAATGTACTTTAAAAGCAGAGTATCTGTGTTGCTCTTCTATTACTGTTGTCTCTTCTGTGTTTCTTAGGTGATGTCAAATCTGTTCTGACTCATAGACACCCACCCTATCTACAACAGAAATAAACACTGCCTGGTCCTGCGCCATCCTCAAAATAGTTGCTATGTTTTAGGGCATTGTTGCAACCATTGTGCCAATCCACCTTGTTGAGGGTCTTCCTCTTTTTCACTGACCCTCTACTTTACCAAGCATGATGTCCTTCTTCAGGGACTAGTCCCTCTTGATCAAATGCCCAAAGTATAAGATATGAAGTCTTGCCATTCTTGCTTCTAAAGAGCATTCTGGCTGTACTTCTCATAAGACAGACTGTTAGTTCTTCTGACAGTTCATAATATATTCGATATTCTTCACCAACATCATACTTTAAAGGAATAATTCTTCTTCAGTCTTCCTCTCACATGCATATGAAGGAATATTAAAAAAATAAAGTTTAGGTCAGACTAACCTTGGTGCTCAAAGTGATATCTTTGCTTTTAACACTTTAAAGAGGTCTTTTGAAGCAGATTTGCCCAATGCAATATCTTTGGTTTTCTCACTGCTGCTTCCATGTTTACTGTGGATCCAAATAAAATGAAATCCTTGACAACTTCAATCTTCTCTATAATGATTTTGCTTATTGATCTAGTTGGGAAAATTTTTGTTTTCCTTATGTTGTTGATGTCTTAGAGGTTTTTCTTTGATGTTCACAAGTAAGTCTCCTTAGCTTTCACCAAACAAGGTTATGCCATCTGCATGTCACATGTTGTTAATACGTCTTATTCTAATCCTCATGTCACAGTCTTCTTCATGTAGTGCAGCTGCCAGACTATTTGCTCAGCATAGAGATTGAATAAGTATGGTGAAATGATACAACCCTGACACATACCCTTCTGATTTTAAACCATTCAGTATCCCCTTATTCTGTTTGAATAACAGCCTCTTGACCCATGTACAGGTTCCTCACATGAACAACTAAGTATTCTAGAATTCCCCCCTTTTTTTTTTTTTTTTTTGCAATACACTCACTGCTGTCAAGTTGAATCGGACTCATAGCAACCCCTCCTTGGGTTTCCAAGGTGGTATCTCTACAGAAGTAGATTACCCAGTCTTCCTTCCAAGGAGTGGCTGGTGGATTTGAACCACCAGATTTCTGGTTAGCAGTCAATATTATCCATAATTTGTTATGATCCACACAGCTGAACGCATTTGCATAGTCAATAAAGCACAGATAAACATCTTTCTCATATTCTCTGCTTTCAGATAAGATCCATCTAATATCAGTAATGATATCCCTCATTCTTGACTCTGGCTTGAATTTACGGCAGTTTCCTTTCAATGTACTGCTGCAATCACTTTTGAATTATCTTTGCAAAATTTTGCTTACATGTCATATTAATAATATTGCTCGATAATTTTCATATTCCGTTGGTGCAGTTTTCTTTGGAATGGACACACATATGGATCTCTCCCAGTTGGCTAGCTAGGGAGCTGTCTTCCACATTTCTTGATAAAGACAAATGAGTGTTTCTAGCACCTTATCTATTGTTGAAACACCTCAATGGATATTCCATCATATTCCTGGAGCCTTGTTTTTCACTAATTCCTTCAGTTCAGCTTGGATTTCTTCCTTCAATACCATTGGTTCTTATTCATATGCTACCTCCTGAAACAGGTGAACATTAACCAGTTATTTTTGGTACAATGACTCTGTGTATTCTTTTCATGCTTCTTGCATGGTTCAATATTTTGCCCATAGAATCTTTCCATATTGCAACTCAAGGCTTTAATCTTTTCTTCTATTCTTTTAGCCTGAAAAATGCTGAGTAAATTCCTCACTTTTGGCTTTATGCACTTTTCATTATAATACTTTTGTCTTCTCAAACTTCCCTTTGACAACTTCTGTTCAACTCTTTTATTTCATCATTTCTTCTTTTCACTTTAGCTGTTCTATGTTCAATAGCATGTTTCAGAGTCTCTTCTGACTTCCATTTTGGTCTTTTCTTTCTTTCCTGTCTTTTTGATGACCTTTTGCTTTCTTCATGTACACATGTATGATGTCCTTGATGCCATCCCATAACTCTTCTGGTCTTTGTGTTCAGTATGTCAGATCTATTCTTGAGATGGTCTCTAAATTCACTGGGATATACTCAAGGTCATACTTTGGCTCTGGTAGATAGACTACTTTTAATTTTATATAGCTTCAACTTGACCTTGCATATGAGCAACTGATAGTCTGTTCCACAGTTGGCTCCTGGCTTTGTTCTGACTGACAGTAGTGAGCTTCTCCATCATCTCTTTCCACAAATGTAGTTGATTTGATTCATGTGTATTCCATCTGGCAAGATCCAAGTGTATATTTACTGTTTGTATTGTTGAAAAAAAATGGTTTTTCAATAAAAGAGTCACTGGTCTTTCAAAATTCTATCCTGCCATCTCCCATGTCATCATCATTATAGTGTATCTACAAATTATCTGTCATCCAAAAATTTTGTAGTATTCTATAATCTTTTGATTTAAAGAAAAATTTCAATTAGAATGACATACATAGCAGGATATTGTCAGGATGTTTCTCTACTCACAGGATAAGATTTTTTTCCATCATAATTACTATTCTACAAAGGATAAATGCCTTTGTAGATTTTCCCTTGTTCTGGATATATGAATCTGAATCTGCAATTATTCAGGTTAGTGAAATAGTCCTTTATTTAATTTCTGAATTTGTAGTATCAAATAAAGTGGAGCTTTGGTGGTACCATGGTTAAAGCACGGGGCTGCTAACCAAAAGGTTGGCAGTTCTAAGCCACCACGAGCTCAATGGAAAAGATGAGGCAGTCTGCTTCTACAAAGATTTACAGCCTTGGAAACTATATAGGAGTTGCTTTCAGTCAGAATCAACTCAGTAGCAGTGGCTTTTGGTTTGGTTATTTGGTAACGAAGTGCCTAGTACATAGCAGGACTCAAAAAATGTTTACTGAATGAATGAACAAATGGTCAACTAATAAAAAACAAAACAAAACACATTGTCATTGAGTTGATGCCAACTCATAGTGACCCTATTCAACAGAGTAGACCTACCCCATTCCAAGGGTGTAAATCTTTAAGGAAGCAGACTGCCACATCTTTCTCCCAAGGAGTGGCTACTGGGTTTGAACCACTGACCTGCTTAGCAGCAGGGTGCTTAACAATGCACCACCACGGCTCCTGGCCAACTAATAAACAAAAAAAACCTAAACCACTGCCATCGAGTTGATTCCAACTCATGGTGACCCCCACTGAGTTTCCGAGGCTATAAATCTTTACAGAAGAAGATTGCCCCATCTTCCTTCTGCAGTGCAGACAGTGGGTTTGAATGTCTGACCCTCTGGTTAACAGCCAAATGTCTTATCCAGTATGCCACTAGAGCTCATTGGTCAACTAATAGCCAACCCAAATTGCTTAGTCATGTTACTTTACAACACTTGAAATGCTATTCAAAATTAGCTATAAATTGGTAATGAAAAAAAAATTGCTCTACAGTATATTCTGAGATCTCACATACTTAAATCATAAAGAATGACTTCTTACCAGCTCTTCTCAGACTTATATGATGAGTGAATGATACAGAAGAAGACCTTTGCTTCGGGATTGTCAGAAGATTTGAACTAAATGGTCCATTTAAATAGCATCCTTGACTAAAAGGGAAAGATAATAGATTAAGAATTTTAAGCCCATGGAAAATTTTCTCTTTATTCTTCATGGTCTTTAATTCAGTTAGCAAATATCTGCTTCTACATTCAGGGTTTGGAACTGCTATTTAGTGCCTGTGGCTTACAGCAGAGATCTGTAAACTTTTTATGTAAAGGACCAGATAGTAAATACCTTGAGTTCTGCAAGCCTTACCGTCTCTGTTGCTACTACTCAACTCTGCCAATGTAGCACAAAAGCAGCTATTGATAATAGTAAAATGAATGAGTGTGGCTGTGCTGCAGTAAAATTCTATTCACAAAACCAGGCTGTAGATCAGATTAGGTCCATAGCTGGGGACTTCCTAACTAAAGCAGGTTATCAGTATCACTTAGAGGGCTTCTTAAAACACAGATAACTGACCCTACCCCCAGAATTTCTAACTCAGTGATCTGGGGTAGGGCCACAGAATTTGAATTTCTAACTAGTTCTCATGGGATGCTAATGATGTTGGTACAGGGACCTCACTGAGAACAACCAGCTTAAAGTACCATATACAGTTTTTCATTATTCCCTGTTCTCTATTCTCATAGACTTTAATTATCCTTCAAGCCACTCACATCCCACAACTGAAAGATTTTAGTACAGGTTTTAAGGCTCTTATGCAGAAATTATATATAAGATAGGGAATTAAAGCACACCAATCTGACACATAACCAAAACCTAACTAAACTCATTGTCACTGAGTTGATTCTAACTCACAGCAACCCTACAGGACTGAGTACGCAGATTTTAATATATCTATTACAAATTAAATGAGATAATATATATGAAAGCTTTTGGCCCATGTCATGCATAATATAACAAGCACACCATAAATATTACCTTCATTTCCCTAGATATTCACTGGTCTGTTTTCTTCTGTTAGTCAACTTTTGACCTAGATACTTTGGCACAAACAAAGGACAAATATAGATTCTCTGTCTAGTTTCACTCAACTTTTTTTTTACTTTAGACTCTCAATGAGCACCTCTCTAACTCTTTCCATCTTTCTTATACTTCCAAATCTCATTTACACAGGGGAGATTATTTTTCTATGACCTAAGAGGTTTTTGTTCATGTTTTTATTATATCACTTACCCATATTATATTAGAATTTTACTTCTTAACAGGATGCAAAATACTGCCACGTTTTCTAGGTAAATCAATTTTGTGAGCAACCACTAATCTAGGATTGCAGCAGTATGCTAGGAAATAAGGGCAGAACAATAGTAACAGAATGAAAAACAGGTAGAAGAAAAAAAAATATGATTTCAGGCACAGATTCAGAAAGCAAAAGGTATAGTACTGGGATCATGTTGAAATCATAGCCACAGCCAATTAGAAAACATAGTCAGGGAAGCTGTGATCAGAATCCAAAGCTGAGTTCCAATCAAAACTCAAAAAATTAAGGTATACGATCTCATTTCTCAGATCTTAGTTTTTCAAGTACTACAAAAAATTCAAGGTGAATGCCTCATGATTCCAAAGCCACAAGTCTATTAATTTTGTGGGCTATTAAAACCTAAAGGTCCCCTGTTCTAAGGGATATGACCCTACCTGAAAAGAAAAAGAAATATCACCATGCATTAAAGACCTAGAGCTGTGCTGTCTAATATGGTTGCCACTAGTCACATGTTAAGGAGCTTTGATGGCATAGTGGATAAGGCATTTGGCTGCTAACCAGAAAGTCAGTGGTTCAAACCCACCAGCTGCTCTGTAAAGATTTACAGCCTTGGAAACCCAATAGGAGTCACTATGAGTCGGAATCTACTCAATGGCAGTGAGTTTGGTTTTCTGGGTCACACATTGCTACTTACATTTTTGTTTAAATGAATTAAATTTAAATCAAATTTAAAATTCAGCTCCTTAATCATATTAGGCACATTTCAAGTGTTCAATAGCCACAAGTAGCTATTGTCCAGATTGGACAGTGTGGATATAAAATATTTCCATCAATTTATACTGGGCAGCACTGTTAGAGAGACATGAATTTGAAAAAGGATATTGGTTATAAATACCTTAGATATTCCTGTATTAACTTGTCTATGCCCAAAGTACACCTAGAAAATCATTACTGAAAGCTTTTGGCTTCTGCACACTAGAATTACTTCTAGTCTGGTCTCTTTGAAGTCAGTGCATATAATGCCCCAATTACTTTATTCTCCAAATTTCTAAATCTTTTATAAGGTGTATAGTTTTGTTTTAATGAGAGTTATATGAATATATCTGGTAGGGATGATTAGATTCTGCTTACGTTTACTGCATATGCACAGTTCTCAGAGTTAATTGATTCTTGTCTCTGGACCATGTTTCTATTTTAACATCAATCATCTTAAGGCAACAGAATAAAAATGACCTTAACGTAGCAAATGTTTCTTTAACTCAAGCACATTGCACTTATATCAGTGTGACAGACTGAAAAACCAGAATCATTTTCATCATGCCTTCTTAAACTCAACATTATTCTCAAGACAGTGGCATCAGTAGGTTTGGTGTCACTCACTGTGGTAATTCATGGTGTCATCCGCACGCCACCGTTCCCTGCCACAGACCTCCAATACCAGACTGTACAGAATCCTTAGTAATATTTATTATCAATTTTAACCATAGAATATGTGATATAGTTATAAATTGCTTAAATGTAATATTTCTTAGATTATATAAATACTAACAACAGAACTGTTTTGTAAAATTTTTCTACAATGAATTACATTATTAGTTACAATGTTATTATTAACTAAGCAGAAGCCTTTTTAAATTTTTTTCCTCCTTTTTCTTGAATTTGGGAGTTCTGGTGGTGCAGTGCCTAAAGCATTTGACTGCTAACCAGAAAGCTGGCGGTTCAAACCCACCAGCCACTCCTCGGAAGGAAGACTGGGTAAGCTACTTCAGTAGAGATACCGCTTGGGAAACCCAAGGAGGGGTCGCTATGAGTCAGATCTGACTTGACAGCAGTGAGTTTGGATTTTTTTTCCTTGAATTACTACTTCATTCTCAATAAAGTTATCAATATAGGTTCACAAATTCTATGTGCCACAATATTGCAGCTAAAAACACCAGAAAATTAGGCAAATCAGTGACTATAAAAACCCCAGCAGCAATGGAAACAACAATGTATGCTTGTAGCACATGCAAAAGAAATAATGTGAGTCGAAGTATCATTATAATTGTGTGATAACAACAGCTCTGACCAGAGCACATTACAAGGTTCAAAAAGTAAACTAGCATAAGAGTTTTAGCCTTAATAGGTATATTGATAACTGTAAGTTGGTCTTACAAAACCATGTTTTTCTTGTTGTAACTAACTACAGAATTATTTTTATACAAAAATAATCAATTTCTGCTGAAAACACTGCACAGACATTTCATAGGCAGTGATTTTGGTGTCAGCCCTTTTGAGAGTATCACCTGGTGTTGTCTATAACCCCCACACATTCCTAGTGATGTCACTGTCTCAAGATATTGTTTCCCTTGGTTAAGAAATATATTTTTGTTCCTGACCCATCCATCCCGCTTCCATTATAAAACAAAACAAAACAAAGAACAACTATCATGGTTAGGCTCTGGGCAAAGTATATATCAATCCTCATTTTCCTGCACTATACTCTTCATATTTCATTCCTCTTTTACTTTTCATTTCACTCAATTTTACATTAAAAAAAAAGAGTTCCTCTACTTGAATATATTATAGAATATTCAAATTAATAAACCACAAAAGAATTTGGAAAATTACAATGATTTGATCAGATTTCACATATAAATGTTAACGTTTTTTAGTAGATAAATAGCTATAATCCAATTCTGCCATCTACTGTTTCAAATGTGAAACTCTATCACTCAAACTAAAAGTATACCACACACTCAGAGAGTGGTTTGATATGAAGTTTACATTAATAGCAATTTTATTAACATAGCTAGATAATTGGCTAAAAAGAAGCTTACAACCCATGCAAGACATCAGTGTCTTTCCTGGCTTTCAGAAGACAAAGTACTGACTCCTTTGTTAGCAGGAATTTACATTTAGAAAATTCCAGCTCCTTTATTTCCCAGCCTTATTTAGTTGTACTTATCGATGACCTTCATCTATATAATGAGCACTGTTTCTTCCTATTCTATTTTACTCTGGAGGCTTCACTGAATCCTGTCCACCATAGCTGACCCTGCCGGTATTTGAAATACTGATTGCATGGCTTCTAGAATCACAGCAATACACAGCCACCATAGTAAGGTGACAAACTGACAATCCTAGAAAAGAACATATCATGTTGGGTAAAGTACAGAGCCAACAAAAACAACAGAAACCCTCAATAAAATGGACTGAACAATAGCCACACGACAGACTCAAATATAAAAACAATCACGAAGACAGGGTGTGAATTTTGTCCTGTTATATATGAGGTCACTGTGACTCAAAGGCAGCTAACAACAACAGCTCCATTTTTTTTTTTTTTTTTTTTTAATAATTATTCTACTTTTAGGAGCTCTGGTGGCGTAGTGCCTAAGGCATTTGACTGCTAACCAGAAGGCTGGCAGTTCAAACCCACCAGCCACTCCTCGGAAGGAAGGTTGGGCAATCAATCTACTTCCATAGTGATACTGCCTCGGAAACCCAAGGAGGGGTTGCTATGAGTCGGGTCCGGCTGGACAGCACATAACAAGAACAACAACATTCTATTTTTGTTGTTGTTGTTGTTGAGAATACACACAGCAGAACATACACCAATTTAACTATTTCTACATATACAATTCAGTGGCACTGATTGCACTCTGAGTTGTGCAACCATTCTCACTCTCCTTTTCTTTTTTTTCTTACTTTTTATTGTGATTTGAGTGAAAGTTTGCAGAGCAAATTAGTTTTCAACAATTCCAACTAAATCCTTAATTCTATTAACTCATATTCACAGAACATAGAATAAATTATCAACCTCAGCTCTCTAGTAAAAATAGGGTTTGAAAGAGTCTTGCTACCTTATGCTACCTTCTGAAATAAACTCTGTGAACTTGCTCCCCTTTGGCAAGTCAGTAACTGTTCATCTACTTTTGGATACTTCATATTCAATTGGCGACTGTCCCTAATGCCCACTTCTACCAGTTTAAGAGTTCTCCTTTCCCAATACTCTGTCCAAAACTGATACTAGTTTCCTTAAATCTCCTCACTGACCACCATACTTTGTACTCAACCTACTTAAGTTTTGGTAGAGGCATGTTAGATCCTTTTTAACAATCAGTTTCTCTATTATATCATATTATTACTACCCATGCTGCCCTATACCTAGAATATTTCAACAACTCTTTTCTGCTTTTAGAACAATTTCAAATTTTATTCATAGAAACAAAGTAAAAGTATTACATGCAGATAAATGACTATAGGGATTTTACCTTGGAATGCCAAATTCATGATGAGATCTTTTGCTATTATTACGTTCCCACCTTGAAGACTGTTCAGTCGGTGGCAGATTTGAAGTCCCTGAACTCCTCCTCAGTTGTGGTGTTGGCAAACTACTCCTACTATTTAGTCCCTGTGGAATAATTTAAAAATGGTTAAAATCTTCATCCTTTGTATCTGTGATATTAAAGATGACACATGGAAATATCAATACAAATTATATTTTTAACATGTGTAAGAGAAATAGAATATTTTATTCTCTCAATCTGTCAACTTTCCTCCCAATTTCACATTTTATATTGTTCTATTTTATTCTTCCTAATCAAAAAAATTTCTGAACTCTTTACAATTTAACTATTTTTCTTCTTTTACAAATCTTACTCCTACTTTTATGAGAAAAAAACAAATGACAATTTAAAAAGTGGATACAAAAGACTTACACTGAAAAACTACTACAGAAAAAAAAGGCTTAGAATAGGGTAAGATCAGCCCGAATATCCTAAAACTTTATATTTTCAGTGCAATGTTATCTAGTGTACATACTAGTTAATCTGAAGAAAATAGAGAGTCCTGAGTTATTTTCTGAATTAATGATTAAATTCAGAACTTCAGCATTAATATTTACCCTAATTTTTATAAATATTATGCATTGTCTAAATGTTCTATTAACTAGAATTTTCAATTTTGAATAAGTGTTTCTTTTACTGAGATTTACATAATACAGCTGCTGCTTCCTATTAATTTCCTCTATCAGCAGACAATGAAACAATCACAGAGAGATAAATATCTGTCTTATATTTAAATTTTCCCCAGGATGTTCATTTTATAAAGGTTCATGGTTAGTTAGTGCACGGAAAGCTCATTATATAACTAACATAATCTTTACTGTTATAACTTACGTCCACATTAACTTTCCTGATTCTTAACATATATATAACATTTGTAGTATATCATCTATTCCAACTCTCTTTTTCTTAGTAATTATTTTTGATGCTGTTGCTCTTTTTTGAAGTAAAACAGGCTTTTATATTATTTTCCAAAAGCAGAGAAAAATTAGATACGGTATTAAAATATGGAATTTAAAGAATACAAATAAAAGGAATATGAGTTATTTCTTGATTCTTATGACCTACTCCTGTCAGTAGATAACAGTACCAAAAATAAATCCGATTAACTAGAATGCTCAGGAAATGAGGCATTTTGGTTTCCTGTTTAATTTTATTGTTTAAAATGTTTCTAAAATGTACCAATACACTTTCCTACTTAGTAAACACAATAACAAGCACAATGCTGATGTCAATATGATTTTAGTGATCAAGAATTATTGGTTTAAACATCAAATATGAATGAAAAAAGCACAGAAAGAGCAATCTGAATGAATACTAACTCAAAAAATATTAAAGACTTATTATATTGATAAATTTATTGCTATTTCTTTTGAAAGTTTTTGATTAACTTTTCTTGGTAATTGGGATTTGATTAATATAGGTGCTACATAATAAAGTTTAAAAAATTAAAGCACCATATAACTACCTTGATTGGGATTGTAATCAACAATAATTTTTAACTTTTTTTTTTGTCCTAATTGGGTTTGCTTAATTTTTCAACATTTCTAAACCCTAGTGCTCAGAACTGACAAAATGAACTGATGATCAAAATCACTCCAAAATTATAATGAACTTTTTCTTAGATCTTTGTAAACCATTGTTGTTGTTGTTGTTATGTGCCGTCGAATCGGACCCGACTCATAGCGACCCCTCCTTGGGTTTCCGAGGCAGTGTCACTACGGAAGTAGATTGCCCAACCTTCCTTCCGAAGAGTGTCTAGTGGGTTTGAACGGCCAGCCTTCTGGTTAGCAGTCAAGTGCCTTAGGCACCATGCCACCAGAGCTCCTTTGTAAACCATTACAATGAACAAATTTAACTGATTGAGTTTCGCCCTCTCTTGGCTAGTTTCTTAAATTGTAGAATACAGTAGTTGAGCTATAATAATCTCTATAATGTTTCAGGTTTTAAATTTTTCTGATTCCAGCTCTTGGTGAAGATACTGATAGTCAAAGGCACTCTGAACAAGCAAGATGTACACTTATTTGGAACAGTATTGTTTTGTGAAGGAAATCTCATTTTGAAATATTCATATTTAAAGAGAAATTTGGTAGCATAGTGGCTAAGGCACTTGACTGCTAACCAGAAGGCAGGCGGTTCAAACCCACCAGCCACTCCTCGGAAGGAAGGTTGGGCAATCCTACTTCCGTAGTGATACTGCCTCGGAAACCCAAGGAGGGGTCGCTATGAGTCGGGGCCGACTCGATGGCAAACAACAACAACAACAACAAAGAGAAATTAATCGCATACCTAATGACTGAAAACTGAATGCTAACTAGGTTATCTCAATCTCCTGTGGGTAAAAGCAAGGGAAAACACAGGTTTCCAAAAAAAAAAAGTAAAAAAAAATATTTGAATAATGGCATGTAAATCAAAAAATGAAAATTTTAATGAATATTTACTCTTGGTCTTTTACAAGAACAATTCCTGCATTCTAAAGAATAAAATATATTAAATAACATGTTGGTCTACTAGTTTACACAGGCTTGGAATTAAATTTGTTTGTTTTCTACTTCTTAAGAATGAGAATAATAAATAGTTTTTACCATTCAGGTTATTACCACTAATTATATAGCACTGTTATTTAGAGAGAAAACTGAATGCTCATCTAGAATTATTTGAATTTATATCCACCTCTATAGTCCCAAGAGACTCAATGTAGTATAAGAAGGTGGTCTTTGGGGGGGAAAAAAAAACCTATTTTATATAAAGGGGCAGTTTTCATTTGAAAATATCATCAAATGTGATAAATAGGGCTGGCTCATTACTGTATTTTGACCTTGTGAAGTTTTCGATCTCCTTTCTCAGCGGGGTCCTCTATTTCAGAGCAGGGGTAGAATCCAGGAAATGGTGTGAGAGGATTAATCTTTGGCCTACAGGAACCTGAGAAAGCACCCATCAAGCTACTGATACTCCGTAGGGAAGAAATGACTTGCGGGGGAAGGGTTGGATCAATCAGAAGGTCTGACACCATATTGCGAGCTTCATTTAGCACTGAAAGATCAACTCCATTTCCACCTCCAGAATTCTAGAAAAGAAAAAGGTGTCGTTATATATTTGTTACACAGAAAACCTAACATTTAAGAAAAACATACTTTACTTTTATTCAAGGCCTCCTATCTATGAATATCTAAAGAATTTAATCCTATTAAACACAAATTTTCATTTATTTAGACATGGATGGCATAAAGGATATACAAAAGATATAATTCTAACTTTAAATTTTTTAATGATGACAATAATACTATACTGTGAACGATAATTTTTTTCATTAGTTTATCTCATTGTATTGAATGGTATTCATTACTGACTTAGTGAGTTTCTCTAACTGGTATAGAACCAAATCTGTACTTACTTTAAAAATCTATAATTTAGACTTTTCACTAATTTATTGAGGATTTTCTTTCCTTTGTGTCAAATATCTTTGCTTTTTTCTTTTTTTAAATTTTTACTGTGATTTGGGTGAAAGTTTACAAAGCAAATTCATTTTCCATAGAGCAGTTCATACACATTTGGTATCATGACATGGGCTGCAATTCCCTATCTTTTAAACAATGCAGTATTTCTTTTATTTATCTTACTCACTCCAGAAGCAGTCTAGTATAGTAACACAGCTTTCTTGCAGACACAGCAGTTTGAAATCTAGACTTTAACCTTAAATGAGTTACCTGGAGCAAGTTATTTAACATCTGAACCTTTTTTATTTTTTTCACAATAAAATGAGGATAAAAACATCTCTCTATAGGCTGATGTGAGAATTAAAAGTATGATTAAGCAGGTAGGGCACTAAAACAACGTATAGCATATGTATTTCAAGTGCAATTTCAAGTACTATTACTACTAATATTATAGAAAATGATGAGATAAAGATACAAATAAAATAGTATCAGAGTTTTAATGAGATAAAGTTAACTTTGAGCTGGATGGTTAACAAAAAGTTCATGAAAGGAGTAGCACTGGCTAAGCCCTAAACAATTTTTTTAGTACTTTTTTTACATTTTTTTTTAGTACTTTTCAGAAAAAGTATGTTTTAGAAAGAATCATTCAGAAAGGATATTTTTGATATCTCTCTCTCTCTATAAATATATATTATATATATATATAATACAAATATATATTATATATATATATAATATATAAATATATATATGATTTTTATGTTCAATTCAATTACCCATAGAAATAAGTGCACTGATAATCAGAGCAATGAATTAAATGTGTTACTGTTGTTTGTTTTATTGTACCTGAGCTTATATTTCTATATGGGCATGTTAGGAAATCATAATTATTCAAATTATTTAATGAGTTCACAAAGAAATTGCTAATTAAGTATTTTCTACACATTTTGGATTTGAGAAATGTTAGGAATTTTATTTACGTCATGGTAGCTTCCCATAATTTGAATTGCTGGACCAAAGCAAATACATACACACAAAAATTAAACAACAGAATTTAAACTTTAATAGAATAGTGGAAGAAAATCCCAGGGATCACATCAACAGATGTAGGATACGCATCTGATCAAATTCTGCCCCAAAGCAAATGCTTTCGCCTTTCCTCATCTGTGGTCTTTGTTATTTCCTCTCCCTCTGCAGACCAGTAGTCCACACGCAAGGAAAAAAAAAATCTCACTCTTCATACAGAAATAGGAGTTTATTCTCCATATTAACAGCATTTTTTAAATAAATAAGTCTGATTTAGTACCATTTTCTTTTTATATTACAGTCAAAACGTAACTTTTAAAAACTACTTTAATAAAGTTCTAGTTATTTTAACTTGGTAAAGAAAATCTTATGACACAAATTTTGGAAATAAAACTTTAATTTAAAATGTCAAAAGTTTCATTACATATATTAGTTATTAGTGATATTACTGATATTTACCTGGTAAGGTTTATACCATTGCTTTAAATCCCAATCCCAAAGAATCATCTGAAAAAATAAAAATTCACTTAATTATAAACTGTAAAGAAACAAATACCTGTAAAAAAAAAAAAAAAAAAGACAGCACATTCAATCACAGATACCTAAAATAACTTAAAATTTGGTAGAGGACTTGGGAAGGTGAGAATAAAAATTATTGCCAGACATACTACTTCATTAATTATACAACTTGTAATTTAAAAATCGAAAGATTAAAGAACATCATAATAAAGTCAGTAAAGTAAGCTCACTAGCCTTCCAAATATCTATTATCATTAATAAATAGCAAAAACCAAACCAAACTCTACTGCCATCGAGTCGAATGTGACTCACAGCAAGCCCTCCTTGGGTTTCCAAGGCATATTTCTAAAGAAGTAGACTGCTCACTCTTCCTTCCGAGATTAATAAATAAGGTAAATATAAATTAAAAAATTACATCCAGTCACTAAAAATACACAAAACATTATATATCATCAGCCAGCCTTCCCATCCCCTCCAAAAGGCTTATTATCACTTACTGTCTTAAACTAGTGCCAAAGGATGGTTATTTCCTTACCAGTAAAGCTTTTATACCTGTGATTAGATTAATAAATGGATTTATAAAATCAATCTACCTCCCTTTTGATATGGACATAATTCACGACTGTTTTCATGTTTATTTCCTTAACAGGCAATATATGATAATTTATTAGTCCCAGACTACTTTTTTCCTGCCCTTCTTCTTTGCAAAATTTCTACCTACTTTCCCATCCAGTAATCATTATACTCCAGAAGATAATATTAGTTTTAATTCCACAAACTACAACTACCACTCATTATTAATCCTAAACTTCTTTAACAATGCTTACTAAATTAATGAACAGATCTCCTCCTTTTGCTTAAAAATTGATTATGATTTCTATCTTTTATATAGCTTTGATCCTTCCTGTTGAATACAAGCCTATTTATTTGGTAATATAATCACATAATTTCTATAAACTGAACTATTTGTGTTGTTTCTTGTCCTTGGTCATTGTTCCCTTGTTGCAAAAGATCTTGAAATGTTATCTAGTCTATTACTGGTCCAACATTTTATCAGGATCAGCAAACTTTTTTTGTAAAGGGACCAATAATAAATAATTTAGGCTCTATAAATCACATAAGGTATCTGTGGCATATGGCATAATTTTCTTTGTTTTTATTTTAGATCTATAGATAATATTAATAAATAATAATAAATAATATATTGTTGGGTATTATCAAGTCAGTTCGACTCATAGGAACCACATGTGACAGAGTAGAAATGTTCCATAGTGTTTTCATGCCTGTAATCTCTACATATGCAGTTTGCCAGGTCTTTCTTCAGCAGAGCTGCTGGGTAGTTTTGAACCACCAACATTTCAGTTAGCAGCTAACTCTGTATATATATGTGTGTGTGTGTGTGTGTGTGTGTGTCTGTATACACACACACACACATCAAAGAAACCCAAATAGTTCAGTATATAGAAATTATGTGATTATATTACAAATCAAGTAGGTTTATATGCAAGACAAAGGATCAAAGCTATATAGAAGATAGAAGTTTATATATATATAAACTCATTGACATCAAATCACTTCAGACTCGTGGCCAACTCTATGTGCTTCAGAACAGAACCGCGTACCATAGGGTCTTCAGTGGCTGGTTTTTCTGAAGTAGCTTGTCAGGTCTTTTTTCTGAGGCACCTCTGCATGACTCAAACCTCCTTTCAGTTAGCAGCCTAGTGCATTAAATGTTTGCACGATCCTGGTAAGCCCCCCCCCCCCAGAACAAACAAACAAACAAACAAACTTACTGCTGTCCTGTCAGTCCCAACTCATAGTGAGCCCTCCTTGGGTTTCCGAGGTGGTATCTCTATGGAAGTAGATTGCCCAATCTTCCTTCCAAGGAGTGGTTGGTGGGTTTGAACTGCCAGCCTTCTGGTTAGCAGTCAAGTGCCTTAGGCACTACAGCACTAGAGCTCCTCTATCTAGATAGTAACTCCCCCTACCCAAAAAAAAAACTTTGACAGGCTAAAACCAGGACAGAAGTAAAGTATTACAGTTGAATCTAAAAAGCAATTATAGAAGAATAGCATGGAAAAAATGAACCATAAATGTTGTCAAGTATAAAAGAAACTTAGAGATTTTAGGTTACAGTAATCATAATGTGTGGGACTAGATTACTATAACCTAAAATCTCTTTCTTTTATACTTGACAAATTTATGCTCCATTTTCTCCATGCTATTCTTTAACTGCCTTTTTAGACTCAACTGTAATACTTTATTTCTGTAATACTTTATTTCTGTCTTGGTTTTAGCTTGTCAAAATTTTTTTGGAGATTGATGTTGTCAATTAGCCTTTTAACTCTTCCTCCCATCATCATATGGGAGCTCTGGTGGTGTAGTGCCTTAGGCATTTGACTGCTAACCAGAAGGCTGGTGGTTCGAACCTACCAGCCACTCCTCAGAAAGAAGACTAGGCAATCTACTTCCACAGAGATACTGCCTTGGAAACCAAAGGAGGGGTTGCTATGAGTTGGAATTGACTTGACAGCAGTGAGTTTTTTTTTTTTTTTTCTTCCCCCATCATCATAGCATCTGTAAATCTGATATTCTTCTAAATTCATTAATAAAAGTATAAAATGAGAGTGAAGACAGAATCATATGATGTATCATTAAACTTCCCTACAAAATGTGTATCAGCTCATTCATTTGCATTCTGAATTTACAAACTTGCCTAACTATGTTGTTGATAGTCGTCACTGAGTCAATTCTGACTCATGGTATCCCTGCTGTCTAATCCATACTTCTACATTTCTTCCACAAAGACACCATCAAACTGTGACAAATGTCTATACCACATTTCCCTAATCCATTAATCTAAGTGCTGTTGTTGTTGTTATGTGCCGTCGAGTTGGCCCTGACTCATAGTGACCCCTCTTTGGGTTTCCAAGGCGGTATCACTACAGAAGTAGGATTGCCCAACCTTCCTTCCGAGGAGTGGCTGGTGGGTTTGAACTGCCAGCCTTCTGGTTAGTAGTCTAGTGCCTTAGGCACTATGCTGCAACCAGATCTCCTCTTAATCTAAATAGAAAGTGATTTTCTACTAAGTCATGGTCACTTTTCAACATTGAGTCAATCTTCCTTTTCCCTTTACTTTATTCACCTATTGTTGTTGTTGTTGTTATGTGCCGTTGAGTCAAACCCGACTCATAGCGACCCCTCCTTGGGTTTCCCAGGTAGTATCACTATGGAAATAGATTGCCCCATCTTCCTTCCAAGGAGTGGCTGGTGGGTTTGAACTGCCAGCCTTCTGGTTAGCAGTCAAGTGCCTTAGCCACTATGCTACCAGAACTCCCTCATTCACCTATATGACTAAATAAATAGTACATTTTAAAATATTTCCATTCTCATACCAAGAGCCATATTTGTATTTATACATCTATTTTCAATGGAGGCCACATTGCTCCCAAGAAGGTGAAAATTGCTTCTTGAAGGCAAACAAAAAAATTAAATATTAAAATGGTTTCTGGCCCTATAAAGGGTCACAATACATAAATAGATATACAATATATCTATGTATTAAAATTCAGGGGATGGAGGACGATTAGAGTGGGCAAAAGGCTATAAAGGCTCCTTAGGACAGTGATAATGAAAAATAGGTTGAGAAACACTGATATAAAGCAGTCCTGCCACTTGCTTATAAGAGCAATTCCATCTTAGCTTACCTTCTTAGAAAGGCCCCTAATACAATGAGGCCATTCCAAGGCTGCTACTAACATGAAAGTGCTGCTAACATGAGTGATAATCCCACTTATTTCAATTGTCTCTAAAAACCTTACTATTATAATATTTTTTCCCTCTGTGATTATTCCTTTTAGATCTCTCTACTATAGCATTTTATATTGCAGACTAGTTTCCTTATTAAATTCACTCCTCCCTGGCCTTTCATCCTATTACCATGGTTTTCTCTTGCTTAGTACTTGCTAGATTGGCCTGAATCAAATTTTAGGCAACAATTTATTCTTATCTGCAGTCACTTTCTCTAGGATCAAAAAAAAAAAAAAAAAAAAAGGCAAGAACTGAAAACAAATAAATAAATACAATAAAAGCTGGAGAGAGCTGGCTGACACTGGCCTTCTATGTAACTTGAACTAAAATATTAGTAATTTTGAGAAAACAAAATTTTCTCAATAAGTAGCAGAAGATACAAGATTAGGAATTCCACATCTTGAGTTGTTGTTAGGTGCCATTGAGTTGGCTCTAACTCATAGCAACCCTATGGAAAACAAAACGAAACATTGCCCTGTCCCATGCCAGCCTCAAGATCCTTGCTATACCTGAGTTCATCACTGCAGCCACTTTATCAATCCATCTCATTGAGGGCCGTCCCCTTTTTTTGCTGACCTTCCACTTTACCAAGTGTTCTGGTTACCTAGTGCCACTCTGACAAGAACATACCACAAATGGGATGGACTTAACAAACAAGAGTTTATTCTCTCACAGTTTGGGAGGCTAGAAGTCCAAGTTCAAAGTGCCAAGCTCTAGGGGCTGGGTGAAAGCCCCTTAGCCTTGGACTTCAGCTCTGCCTTCAGCTCCTGGCCCACTGAAGCTAGAGGCTTTTCTTCACTCAGACAGCTGCTGGCTGCTGAGGCTGCCAAGCCCAAGGTTGACAAGTAAAAAGGCACAATCCCAATATTACCAAATCACACGGCAGGCCATTAATTTAAGTCCGTTGTAAGTCCCAAGGTCGGCAAAGCATGGCAGGCTGCTAAAACAATGATACAGCTACAAGCAGCGTTCAAGGTGCCATAAGCTAGAGACCATTCCCAAGGCTTCTTCTTACATACAGGAAGCAGACCACATCCCAAAGGCAGCCGCTCAGCTGCTTGTGATAGATCCCACCATGGAGCTGATTGCCAGTCTCATCTTGGGGAATAACTACCACTAGCTGCCCAGCCACTCAACCAGGCCCAGCCAAGTTGACACACAAATGTAACCACCACACCTAGCATGATATCCTTCTCAAGGGAATGGTCCCTTCTGACAACATGACAAAGTAGATGAGACATAGTCTGGCCATTCTTGCTGGCAAAGAGCATTCTGGCTGCACTTCTTCTAGGACAGATTTGTTTGTTCTTCAGGCAGTCCATGGTACTTTCAGTATTCTTCACCAACACCACAACTCAAAAGCAGCAACTCTTCTTCAGTCTTCCTTATTCATTGTCCAGCTTTCACATGATTATAAGGCTACTGAAAATACCATGGCTTGAGTTAGGTGCACCTTAGTCTTCAAACCGTGTGATGTTTGCTCTCCAGCACTTTAAAGCGGTCTTTTGCTGCAGATTTGCCCTGTGCAATATTACGTCTCATTTCCTGACTGCTGCTTCCATTGGTAATTTCAATCTTTTCTCCGTTTATCATGAGGCTGCATATTGGTCTAGTTGTGAGGATTTTTGTTTTATGTTTAGGTGTAATCCATACTGTAGACTGTAGTCTTTAATCTTCATCAGTAAGTGCTTCAAGTCATCTTTACTTTCAGTAAGCAAGGTTGTGTCAGGTATATATCTTAGAGAAGTGCTATTCATAGTTGGTCCACAACAAGATAGATACAAAAATTAAGAATAAAATTTAGAGACTTTTATAGCAATTTGACATGGTTGAGATATTTTTATTCTATTTTATAGTCCACAATGGATTGGAGAGGGGAAAAAAAACAAAGTATGATCCTTTGCTACAGGTAATTTGACACCAACAGACATGAGCAAGAATGCACATAGCTGCATAGTTTGGGGTAGCAAAAAATTAGATACAACTCAAATGTCTATCAAGAGTAAAAAGGAGAAATTCTGGTATATTCATACAATGAAATAACCACTGCTGTTAAGTCAACTTCAACTCATAGCAACCGTATAGGACAGAGCAGAACTGCATCGCAGGCTTTCCAAGGCTGCAAATCTTTACGGAAGTATGCTGCTATATCTTTCTCCCACAGAATGGGTGGTGGGTTCAAACCACTGACTTTTCATTAGCAGCCAAGCACTTAATCACTGTGCCCCCAGCACGCCTTTGTACAATGAAATACAGCATGAAAATGAAGAATAGCTACATACTATACAAATGAATCCCAGAAACATAAAATTGAGTGAGAAAAGCAAGTCACAGAAGAATACATATAGTAATATGTAAAATTTTTATTTTTGGGTTTTATATATAACCAAACTCTAAACTCAATGCTGTTGAGTTGATTTTGACTCATAGCAACCCCTCCTTGGGTTTCCAAGGTGTTATCTCTACGGAAGTAGATTGCCTAGTCTTCCTTCCGAAGAGTGGCTGGTGGGTCTGAACCACCAGCCTTCTGGTTAGCAGTCAAATGCCTTAGGCACTAATGCCATCAGAGCTCCTTATATACATACAGTATCATGTAAAATAAAATACATATTAAAATATACTTCTTCTTAGGAATATAAACATATGGGAAACTATAAAGAAAGTCAGGATGGTGATTGTCTCTGAGGAAGAAGGAAACTGGATCTGGAAAAGGCATACAGGGAACTTCAAAGTTAATGGTAATTTTGGATAGATGTGTTTGTTATCCTTAGTTTCTACACTTCACACATATTTTATGAGAACAGGTAGTTGCTGACTTACAACGGAGCTTCATTCCTATGACTGTGGAAAGTCAGTTCTGACATAAACTAAATGTGTCATTTTGTTTAAGTGTACATTACTATTGACTTTTACTATATTTATCATCCAATCTTTGAACATCTACCAGTGAACATCTGAGAATGATAGCATCAGCAAATTATGCACTGCAACATTATATATAGTACATCTTACTTACCATAAGATGTAAAAGAAAAAAGCCCAGAGAGGTCTAAGTGCAATTTGTCATAACTCGAATATGTCATAAGTTGGGTACTACCTGTATTTGCTCAGTTTTTATTAAAAAATTAAGAAGAATTTAGGAAGGTAAGGATATAGACAGTGACTATGGAAAACTCTTTTTTGAGAAACTGTGCTGCACAAGGGAAGAATGAAAGGGAACAGTAGCTGAAAAGAATGCAAATAGATTGTTTTTAATGGTTCTAGAGTATATTTGTATATGATATGGATGATTCAGGAAAGGATAAATAATGACACAGGATGAAAATATTCCTGTCTCTACAGTATTAACACTCAGATAAAAATTTAAACTAGAGGGAGTTCCGGCAAGATGGTGGACTAGGCAGAAGGATTGCACAGACCCTCTTCAACAAAGAAAAGGGAAACCAATTAACACAGACACAGAAGATAATCGTGGACCCCTGAGCCTTG
>NW_006921601.1:12903825-12917539 GCF_000298275.1 Orycteropus afer afer | reverse complement strand
ATGGACACTGGGAAGAGGTAACTATGGGGAGGAAGTGGGAGGGGAGCTGTTGCATTGTAAATTTTGGTCAATGACATGACACAAAGTATATGTGAACTGCTGTATGAAAAGTGAATTTACTCTGTAAATCTTCACCCAAATCAAAATAAAATTAAAAAAAAAAAATTTAAACTAGAAAACAGTAGTAGGATATTAGCCATTATCACTTTGTCTCCTTTGAAATTTTATCAAATAAGCAGGAAGCAGTGCAATGTTTTCATGAGTGTCACAAAGTATTGTGTGTGTTTGTTATAAGGAACTATTCTGTTTTGGTTACCTCATGCTGCTCTGACAGAAGATACCACAAATGGAATGGCTTGAAGAAACAGGAGTTCATTCTCTTACGCTTGGAGGCTTTAAGTCCAAGTTCAAAGTGCCAGGCTCTAGGGGCTAGGTGAAAGCCCCTCAACTGTGGGCTTCAGCTCTGCCTCCCAGCCCACTTAAACTGGAGGCTTTTCTTCAATCAGCTTCTGGCTGCTGAGGCTGACAAGTCCAAGGTTCACAAGTAAAAACGCACAGTCCCAATGTTACCAAATCACACAACAGACCGTTAATTAATTCAAGTCCATTGAAATTCCCAAGGTTGGCAGAGCATGGCAGGCAGCTGAACAACGACATGGCTACATGCAGGGTTCAAGTGTGCCATAAGCTACAGACCATTCCCCAAGGTTTCTCCTTGTACACAGAAAGCAGACCACATCCCTAAAGGCAGCTACTCAGCTGCTCACAGTAGATTCCACCATGGAATTAATTACCAGTCCCATCATGGGGAATACTACATCCAGCTGCCCAGCCACTCAACTAGGCCCAGCTAAGTTGACACACAAACTTAACTAGCACACATTATATTCAACTCAAATGTTTAATGTTGTTGTTGCTGTTGTTGTTAGGTGCCATCCAGTCGGTTCTGACTCACAGCCCCCATACATGATAGAATGAAACACTACTGGGTTCTGGACCATCTGCACAATAGTTGCTATGTTTGAGCCCATTGTTGCAGCTGTGTGTCAATCTAGGTCATTGAGAGTCTTCCTCTTTTTTGTTGACTCTCTACTTTACCTAGCATGATGCCCTTCTCCAGGGAATGGTCTCTTCTGCTAACATGGCCAAAGTATAAGAGACAAAGTCTTAACTGCTTCTAAGGAATATTCTGCCTGTACTTCTTCCAAGAGAGACTTGTATATTCTTCTGGCAATCCATGGTATATTCAATATTCTTCACCAACAGCATAATTCAAATACATCAATTCTTCTTCAATCTTCCTTATTCAACATCCAGATTTCTTGTGCATATGCTACAATTGAAAAAACTATGACCTGAGTCAGATGCACTTTAGTCCTCAAAGTGACATCTTTGCCTTTTAACATTTTAAAGAAGTTTTTTGCCACAGGTTTGCCCAGTACGATACAACATTTGATTTCTTGACTGCTGCTTCCATGGATGTTGATGTCGATCCAAGTACAACAAAATAGAGTCTGCCCAGCGCTGATTCAGAAGAAAGGTCTGGCAATTGACTGCTGAGAAATCAGCCATTGAAAACCCTATGGAGCACACGATTCTACTCCGACACTCATGGGGTCACCATGAGTCAGAACCACCTCAAGAGCAAACGATGGTGCTGGAAACTTCAACCTTAATACAAAGTAGAGCCTGTAAACAATTTAAATACAAGAGTAAATAAATAATTAAAATAGAGTTAAATACTGAATAGCAGTAAAAAAAAAAAAAAAGAAGAAGAAGAAGTTACAGCCACAATGGTATCTTTTCAAAACATGGTTTTATTATACTATAAGACAACATTTGATGAAAGTTTGAAATTTTAATTTGCTGTTTTTAGAAGCTTCCATACACCATTAGAATGTATTGTATATTTTCACACAATGTGGGTATCTGTTCAAAACCTGTTCTTAACAATAGCATCTTTTCTAAGTAACATATGAGGTTGTACAATTTTTAAAAATTACTTAGTTGATTTGATAAAGAAAACCAAAAACTGGAGCTTTATTTAAATTCAGCTTTTCTTTGTGGTTAGAAGTTGAATCCTGATAAAAGTTTCTGTTTGAATATGTTTATAAGTCTAACATGCCTTACAGAACCACCAAACCACAGTGAAACATCAGCAGTACAACCAGGAGATGTTATCAAGTTCAATTACGTCAATGAGGTTTTACTTCATTGTTCTCTATGCAGCTGAAATGAAAAACACTTATGTGCCCTCAAATCAAACTTATAGCACTGTGATATTTGTGGAACTTAAAAGAATACTTATTATGATACAGTTGTGAATTAGCTGTTACAAAATTCTTTATTCTCCAATTTCTTGCATAGCTATGCTAATGAAATTGGTCAAATATCAGTATTTCCAACTTTTTCTATATCTATGTCTTCCGACTTAGGTCCAATGAAGAAAATCATTTAACTCTTTCATTGTGATTATTTAATATAAATAAAAATGCAAACTATGTGGATAGGTTAAAAAGTTTAACCAACTAAAGCTGAATTTTCTAATAGCCTAGTGTTAAAGACAATAACCTTGACCCTTGCATGAGAAAAAGGGTCCCAGTCAGAAAAACTAAGATGTAGATAAAAAGGGTGGGGTACAGGCAGAATTAGTATTTCATAGGAACAAATTTCATTTACCATTCTTACTAATCAAAAAAATACGATGGTGGTTGTGACTTAGATGGTGTTCTATACAGCACTATGTTAGACACTTACATGTAATATCTCCTTTAATCTTTACTAGAATTCTCTGAACATTAGTATCCTTAGTTTACAGATAAGAAACATGAGATGAAGAAAGGGAAAGCAACCCACCCAAAGTCATATAACTAGTAAGTGGCAGAGACAGAATCTGAATCCAGATCTGCCTGATTCCAAAGCTTTAAGCATTATTAACCCTTATGCTACACCATGTTGTAATGATTATCATTATTTACTAAATGCTTAGTGCCTAAGGCATTTGACTGCTAACCAAAAGGCTGGAGGTTCAAACCCACCAGCCACTCCTCAGAAGGAAGACTGGGCAATCTACTTCCGTAGAGATACCACCTCAGAAACCCAAGGAGGTGTTGCTATGAGTCGAACCGGACTCGATGGCAGTGAATTTTTCCTTTTCTTTTTCTTTTTTTTTACCATGTTAGTGGTGTGTCAGGTACTTGGTATTGCTGTCAGGTTGTTAGGTGCCATTGAGGTGACTCTGACTCACAGCAATCCTACATACAACAGAACAAAGCATTGTCCAGTTGTGCATCATCCTCACAATCCTTGCTATACTTCAGCCCATTGTTGCAGCCACTGTGTCAATCCATCTTGTCGAGGGTTTCCCCTTTTTCGCTTACTCTCCACTTTACCAAGCATGCTATCCTTCTCTAGGGAATGTTCCCTTCTGACAACATGACCAACGTAGGTGAGATGAAGTACTGTCTACATGGTGGACAGATTTCAGTGGAGCTACCAGACTAAGACAGACTGGGAAGAAGGAGGGGGTCATCTAGTTCTCAGAGAATTGGCTAGTGAAAATCGTATGAACAGCAATGAAACACTGTCTGATATATTACCTTACGAAGGTGCCTGGTAGCATGTGTAAAATCACACTAACACTGCAAGCAGCCCCGTTACATAAGGAACAGCTGAGGCTTAGTGATTGAACTGATTATTCTGCATTTGCCTCAAAGATCCATTCTTTGCCCTGGACCCTGAAGATGCTTCCCTATATACTGTATCACCTTGACTCCTTGGTAGCTATGGGTTTGGCCAGTGAGAGCCACTGGGAAACTGGAATTTTGGAAGACAGGTCAAGGTTATTTCTTCTCTTTTCATGATCATACATCCAATCAGACACTATTCCATTTCGCTGTATCCATTACAGCAAAATTCCTTAAGAGTTGTCTTTATTTGTTTCCAATTCTTTTCCTCCCATTCTCTCTTAAACAACTATTATAGTAAGGCTTTTGGCTCTCATCACAAAGTTCTCTACACTATTAATAAACAAACTTTTATCTTTATCCCTTACATATTACATTCCTACCAAGAGCTATTTTCTGGGGAGAACATGTTCAAAATAAATGAAGAAATTGAGATGGTAAATCTTTAAAAAATATAATATCCATTTTCTCCTTACCTCAAATAAACATTTTTCCTTTAAGCTACAATATGATTTTTCAGTATAATTTAAGCAAACAAGAGAATATTAATAATTAACATTTAAAAGACCTTACTAAAACACTTGAACAAGTCAAGATTAAATGAGAAACAACCTACAAAATATTCTGGAAACTCCAAGCATGCTCAATGGACAAGAGCAAAAAGGAAAAAAGGTTCATCACTTCAGTAACAGGAATGTGCTACAAACTTGGCTCCAGGTCTGGAAAGAAAAGCTTAAAAGGAGATCACAAGTCAAGGTCCTATTGAGGAAATTTGAGATGAACCTAAAACAGTGGTCCTATGACAAAATATAGGCTCTCTGGTAGGGTAGTGCCTAAGGCACTTGACTGCTAACCAGAAAGCTGGCGGTTCAAACCCACCAGCCACTCCTTGGAAGGAAGGTTGAGCAATCTACTTCCGTAGTGATACCACCTCGGAAACCCAAGGAGGGGTCGCTATGAGTCAGGTCCAACTCAACAGCAAACAACAACAAAAACAACATGACAAAATGTAGTACACACAATAACTCAGACAATCCGATGCTAGAGCCCAGGCTCTCAAACACTGTACTATACTGCCTCTCACTGAGTTACAAATCAAACAGAGAAGGCTGAAGCTTTTTCCCCTTCAATCAGCTATTCCTATCTCACGCAACTAAAAGATGCACAAATAGCACTGACATTCAAGTAAAACACAAAGGAACTAAATGGTCCTTAATAGGTATACCCTTGCCTAACAAAGCAAATAAAACACATACTGAGTGTCCACAATTTATCTCAAGATAGTTAAATTATAGTTTAGGCTAATAATAATAATGAGTAAACCAAAGACACCAGCCTGCCAGGTAAAATAACGTGCTTAGAGAGAACAGAGAATTTGATTTCCCAAATAACAAAATGGAAAGTCATAATGGTATTTCAGAGATTATAACTATATTTCATCATCAATGTGTAATCTCTACCCTAAGAGAAAGGAGCCCTAGTAGCTCAATAGTTCAGTGCTTGGCTGCTAAGTGAAAGACTGGCAGTTCAAACTCACCCAGTAGCTCTGTGGGAGAAAGACCCAGCAATCTGCTCCTATGAAGACTGTAATCTAAGAAACATCTCAGTGGGTATTCCATCAATTCCTGAAGCTTTATTTTTCACCAATGCTTCAGTGCAGCTGGAAGTTTTCCTTCAGTACCATAGGTTCTTGATCATATGCTACCTCTTGAAATGGTTGAACACTAACCAATTCTTTTTGTACACCGTCTCTATGCATTCCTTCAATCTTCTTGTGATGCTTCCTGCATCATTCAGTAGTTTCCCATACAAAACAAAAAAGTCAAACACACCGCTGTGGAGTCGGATCCGACTCATAGCAACCCCTCCTTGGGTTTCTGAGGCAGTGTCACTATGGAAGTAGATTGTCCAAGCTTCCTTCTGAGGAGTGGCTGGTGGGTTTGAACCGCCAGCCTTCTGGTTAGTAGTCAAATGCCTTAGGCACTATGCCACCAGAGCTCCCATTTTGCCCTTAGCATTCTTCCATATTGCAGCTCAAGGCTTGATATTTTTTCTTTAGTTAAAAGCTTGAGAAATGCTGAGCATAGTCTTCCCTTTTGATTTTCTAGCTTTAGATCTTTGTACGTTTCACTTTAACACTTTACATTGTCTTTTACCAAAACAAAACAAAACCAAAAACCAAACTCACTGCCATCAAGTCAATTCCAACACATAGCAACCCCTTTTGGGTTTCCAAGGTGGTAAATCTTTATGGAAGTACATTGCCCAGTCTTTCTGTGGAGTGGCTGGTGGGTTTGAACCACCAACTTTCTGGTTAGCAGTCAAATGCCTTAGGCACTATGACACCAGAGCAGAGGGCACTAAGATCCACAACTTGGTATCAGGCTAGGAGCCCCACATAAAGAAGATATCTGGTCTACCCATATCCTCTAGGTCCGGAGATAATGCGTCTAAAAATCCAACTCCAACTCAGGCTCAGACTTCCTGATCTTCAGCGACAGACCAAGTCTATCCCGCCACCTCATCTCCCTGCTGGTCTACCCGGTTCTGAGGCAGTAAGGGGTGGCTGGCCTGAGGGTCCGAGGCTGCAGGCCCGCCGGCGCAATCTCATTACAGTTAAAACAAAGTAAGACCTTAGCCCTTAGCTCAAAGAGGGGAGGTATGGCAAACCAAAAGCAATAAAAGAAAATGAAAACGTGTGTTCACTATGCCAGGCACTTTCTGGGAGCATTATACATATTTCATCAAGCCTTCCTGTTTGTCCTGTGAGATCAGTACTAGTATAATTTTATATATAATGAAATATAGAAAGATAAAGTAACTTGTTAAATGAATAAATGACTCAGCTTTTTATTCCTCTACCTCCTTCCCCGAATCATTCTAATTTGATCTAAAATAGTGATATTTCTGACTTTCTATCACCACCCTATTTTTCACATTTTTATCTTATCACACCTAGATTAATTTCAGTAGCCTCTAATCAATTTTCCTCTCCAACAAGTCTATATACTTTTAAATAATAAAATCAATCTTCAAAGGCCTTTGTATGTTACTCTCTTGTAACACATATTCAGAGTATATTTGAGCTAAGGGGAACACAGAAGTCAACAGTTCCAATCCTTTCATTTTATAGACAAAGAGATCAGAGGTATTAAATGATTTTTCTTGGCTTTTTAACCTCATTCAACTAAAAAAAAAAAAAAATCACATATCAGCAGACACTTGAGTGAAACTAAGGAACTATTTGGTTCTAAGTGAGACAAACCTTGTGCCGAATAAACCAAAGAAAACATACATTTCTCTCTGTGGTTGCCTTTTATAATTCTACCAACTAATCTTTCCAGCAAAATTCACTTCTGATTATCCCCCTTAAACCAATGGATGAAAGTCTAGCAGCAAAAATCTGCTTACCACTTTCTACAGTGACTTGAACCTTCCTGTTTTTCTTGGTTCCTACTATCTATTTCCTATTCCCTACTCCCAGTTAATGTAGTCATAGGAGAAATACTTAAAGGGTGCAATGGAAATATTCCTTGAACAATAAGGCTTTTTGAAAGTAGCAACTACAAATTAACTTATAAAATAATAAACATTAAGTTACTGAATTTGAACAAGCATATTATCAACATAGTAAAGATTCAGGACCATAAAATGAACTCTCTGATTCTACCAAATAGCTACATAATAAAAGCATAAAAGACATTTCATACAAAAAGGACTATATATAAAAGTAGCACAGGTACATTTATGAATATTTTCTTTTGAGTTGTGCAAAATTAAACAATAACTTTCCATGGATCAAACTGCAAATATTTAACAGATCTTTACCTGCTTTTATTCTAGGACTGAGTATTAAATTTAAGTGATACACTGTAGATATTAAAGCAAACTACTATAAAAGAAATTAAAGCATATTTAATTAGCCAAGAAAGAAACTTTAAAATAAATCAATTTATACTATCCATTTAAAATTAAAAACTTAGCATTTTTTATTTGGGATTTTTAATGGTCAAATAGAAATTATTCAATTTGCCAGCAGTATCTAGTTGACACTGTTAGGCATTAGTTGAGTAAATAATTTTTGTCATGGTAACTGAGCTTAAAATTAAGCAAACAAAGATATTAGCCCCATAGCAACATCATTTGAAAGTGAAAACTGGGAACCTCTTGTCTATTAAAAAAAATCAGGCTCCTCAAGGATCATCACAGTATCCTAAACTTATTAAAGAAAATGTACTGCAGGTTTTATGTTCTGCATATGCAAAATGACTTTCTTCAACAAAATTTAAACACAGAGATAAATTTAGCATTAGATTTTAGAAAAACTTTACAATGTAGGGGGCTACTGAATGCTAATATTCCATGCATTAAATAGTAAAAATCTGAGAGTTGTTTAATACTGAGTTGACTGTTATTATAATGTGAAATGGATCAGCTGAAGAAACTGAAACATCAAAATCAAGTTTCAAGTAGCTTCTGTTGTTATAGCTGTCAATATTTCGTAGTTGTCTAGTATTTAGTAGATATTTTATCTTAATATTTGGTAGCTTCTCGAGATTTCATTTAAAGTGGGAGCAACTAGTAACTGCTTAGTATGAAATAGTTTATTTTGAAAACATTGAACTTTCTGGTAATGCTGCATAAAAACAGATACCACCAGTAACTCTAACCAGCATAAAAAAAGGAAACCTCATAGTTATATTAAAATCTGTCAATGATCAGTATGTTAAGTAGATTTTTTAAAGGGTATTTCTATTCTTTTCTCAGTAGTCTTTTTCCCTCAGTTCTTATTCCTTAGGGGGAAATGCACACCAACCTATTGTCTGCAGTGGTTTATGAGTCCAGCACAGTGATAATTTGTACTAATTTTTTACCACAAAACTACTAAAAAATACCAACCATCTGTTTGGTATGCTGACAGTTAATGAAGACAGCTAAATAGACTAGAAGATTGAAGACATGTGAATCAGTATAGGCACTACTTACTAATCCATCAATTATTAATATATTTTAGATGCAAATCATGTACTCTGCGACTTCAGGAGGACACGGTCTGATGTGTTCCTACTGTGATCCCAGCATCTAGCCTAGTGAGTACCTAAACCAAAAAACACACCAGCTACAGTTGAGTTGATTCTCACTTAAAGCAACCCGATGTGTTTCAAAGTAGGACCGTGCTCAGTAAGGTTTCAACGGCTGTGATCTTTCAGCAGGAGATTGTCAGACCTTTCTTCCAAGGTACCAGTATTGGTTATCTAGTGCTGCTCTACAGAAAATAACATAAGTAGATGATTTTAACAAACAAGGATTTATTGTCTTAGAGTTTAGGAGGCTAGAAGTCCATGTTCAAAGTGCCAGCTCTACGGGTTAGATGAAAGCCCCTCAACCCTGCATTTCAGCTCTGCCTCTTTCTCCTGGCTCATTGGAGCTAGAGACTTCTCTTAACTCAGACAGCAGCTGGCTGGTGAGGCTGACAAACCCAAGATCGACAAGTGAAATGGCATAGTCCCAACATTATTAAGCAACACAGCAGTCCACTAGCTCAAGTCCAGGAACAGTCCTAAGATTAGGAGGCAACGTGGCAGACTGCTCAATGAAGACTGCTAAACACAGGATCTGAGCATGCCAAAAAGCTCAGTGACCTTTCTCTAAGTTTCTTAAATACTGGAAGTAGACCACATTCCAAAGGCAGCTATTCAGCTGCTCACAGCAGATTTCATCTTGGAGCTGCTTATCAGTCTCATCACAGGGAATCACTACATTCAGCTGCCCAGGCACTCAAAATCAGGCCCAGCCAAGTTGTCATGTCACCTTAACTGCCAACTGTACCTTTGGGTGAACTTGAATTACCATCCTTTCAGTTATAGCAACTGAGCACTTAACTGTTCGTACACCTAGGAACTTCTACTGAGTACCTCAAACCAAAAACCCACTGCCATCAATTCAATTCCAACTTAGCAACCCCCAATGGGTTTCCAAGGTGATAAATCTTTACAGAAGTTGATTGCCCCACTTCCTTCCGAGGAGTGGCTGGTGGGTTTGAACATCTGACCTTCTGATTAACAGTCAAATGCCTTAAGCACTGAGCCACCAGAGCTCTTCAGGGAGTACCTAGCACATAATAACTGAGTTGCCATCAAGTTCAGTCTGACTCATGACAACCCCATGTGTGTCAGAGTAGAACTATGCTCCATAACATTTTCAATGGGTGCTCTTTAGGAAGTAGATCAGCAGGCCTTTTTTGTGAGGTGCCTCTAGATGGTCTCAAACCTCCACCCTTTCAGTTAACAGCTAAGTACCTTAACCATTTGTACTACTCAAGGATTCCAGCATGTTGTTGTTAGGGGCCAACAAGTTAGTTCTGATTCATAGTGACCCTATGTACAACACAATGAAACACTAACTGGTCCTGTGGCATCTTCACAATCTTGTTATGCTTGAGTCCATTGTTGCAGCCACTGTGTCAATCCATCTCAATGAGGGTCTTCCTGTTTTTTGCTGACCATCTACTTTACCAAGCATGATGTCCTTCTCCAGGGACTGGTCCCTCCTGAGAACATGCCCAAAGTATGTGAGATGAAGTCTCACCATCCTAGCTTCTAGGGCGCATTCTGGCTGTACTTCTTCCAAGACAGATTGTTCTTCTGGCAGTCTACGGTATATTTGATATTCTTGGCTAACAACATAATTCAAATAATAGTTGCTTAATAAATATTTGTAGAATGAATTAACCTATAAATATCACTTGTCACATTTTATAAATTTGAAATTTGGTTATAGAGTCCATTAATACTAATAGCAGGAGCTAACATTAAGAGCAGATGGACAATGAATAAAGACCAAGGAAGAACTGATGCATTTGAATTATGTTGCTGACAAAGAATATTGAATATACCATGGACTGCCAGAAGAACAAACAAATTTGTCTTGGAAGAAGTAAGCCAGAATACTCCTTACAAGCGAGGATGGCGAGAGTTTGTCTTTCATACTATGGTCATGTTATCAGAAGGGACTAGTCCATGGAGAAGGACATCATGCCTGGCAAAGCAGAGGGTCAGCAAAAAATAAAAAGTAAGACCCTTGATGACATGGATTATCACAGTGGCTACAACAACAGGCTCAAACATAGCAATGATTGTTAGGATAGCACAGGAGTGGACTGTGTCTCATTCTGTTGTACATAGGGTCGCAACCAACTTGACAGTACCTACCAAAAACAGCATTGAAATCTTACTATATGCCATTATCTCATTTAAAATTTGGAATAACCTTGTAGTAGTCCTCAGTTTTACAATAAAGTAAGGCTGAGAGAGACTAAACAACTTGCCAAGTTTATATGTGAAGTGATGGGCAGAGCCAGGATTCAAACTGTAGTCTCTCTGACTGTAAAATCCATACTTTTAACCACAATATTATACTAGAATATTCAAAATTCATTCTAATGCTGAAAATCTCTACTATTTAAGTCTCTTTTCATCTTGTACAAAAGACCACCTTATAAAGTTATGAAAATAATGAATTTTCAAATGATAAAAAATTGCAATACATTATTGCCTTTCTAGCTTCTAATACTTAGCTTCCTGCTAAAGATGAGTTCTTAATCACTGAAAACAACATCTGCTTCTGATAGAGAGAAAGACAACTTTATGCAGTGAGAGAAATGGATTAGCAATTTTAAATACCAAGGCCTGAACTGCTTTTGTTTCAGATGTCAGTGTAGAAAAGAATGTAATATCTGCATTAAAACTGTTGTAAAGATAAAATAAAAATGTACTTTATAACGTGTAATGCACTACAAAACTGTTCATAAAATGATATTTACATGTTGATAGGCTTGTCTAGATTGTCCAGATTGTTCACACTAAAAATGTTACCATGTACTGTTACTACATAAATAATCTTGCTCCCTGTGGTAGATAATCTCCATTTGTCCTTCCAGACCCATTCTCCAAACTGCTCTTTTCCCCAGGAAGCTTATCTTTATGCACTGCACCAAAAGGTTACTTGCCATCTGTGTTTTGGTCGAGTTAAGACTATGAAAAGCACCAGCAGGATATGAGAGGGCAGGAGTAGAATTAGGCTGCAGTGTCTACAGGTGGGAGTTTCGGCTTCTTCCCCCTAACAGCACAGGCTGTCAGTGACTGAATTTTTCCACTTATAGCCACAGCTCTTCTTGGGGGCCCTCTTCTATAGATCCTATATATTCCTATAGATTATATATACTCTCCTACAGATCCTATACTTTTGTAAATAGTCCCTTTATTAAATAATCATCAATAACCCCACTTGAGTATGCCATTCCTTTCTTCCGTGGCAGACCCACTGGGTAGGTTTGAACCACCAGCCTTTAGATTAGCAGCCAAGCACTTAACCATTGCACCAAAAGGGCTCCTAATAATTACATTGATTATAATGTTTTTGTAGTCAAAGTCTATTAATGAGAATAGAATTTGGAGTGGTATGGGAAGAACTTACTCAATTGGGCTGAAAGTTGGTATTCCCTATCACCAAAACTCAGTGCTAGGCATGGTGGCCAAGATGGCAGAACAGACAGGTATACTATCCAGATCCTCTACAACAAAAGACCCAAGAAACCAAGTGAAATGGATACAAATGATAATCCTGGAACCCAGAGTTTCAAAGGGAAGGATAAAAAAGCAAATCAAACACCAATTATAAGAAGAGAGTGAAAGAAAACCGCAAACAAGAAGGTACATGGGGTGGTAAACTGCCAAGTGGTACCATATGGCCATTTCAAATGATTATAAGCAGAATTCCTATCAGAGCAGGAACCAGATAACTGGCTCTACTTGCTCAGGACTACACAGGTATTCACATTGGTGAGCAACAACGAGAAGATTACCCCCTTTACCACACACAACCTCGCAGTGACCAGAGGTGCGGCCCCTCCCATCCCTACCCACTCAGCAGCTGGTCAAAACATGCCCTCACTGCCAGACTGCCAGTTTTGTGTCCTTCCTTTTTTTCTCCTTAGCGCCCCCATCCTCCCCCTTTCTTTTTACCTTCCTCTTCCCCTCACCTTACTTACTTTATTTATTTATTTTTATTTCATGGAAGAGGATCCAGCTCTGGCTGCCTCCTTGGTCAGTAGCAACTGCCCTCAGACCTCCACGGTCAGTGGTGCTTGTTCCGTGAAGTGACCACCTCATTACCAACTCAGCCATGTTTGGCAGCCAGTTCTTTCACTAGTTCTGTGCCTTTTTTTTTTTTTTCCTGTTCTTCTCTCTCTACCCATGTTTGTCTGTTTTTTTCTTCCTCTTCCCTCCCACATTTTTTTTCCATCCTACAAAGTGGGTGCCTCTTCACCTCCATGGCCAGCAGCACCCCACCCCGTCCCTCCTCAGTCAGGAATGCATGATCTGGTGGAACGACTGCTGCATTTCCACTGCAGCCATATTTGGAAGCGAGAATAGCCAGACTTTGTCTCACGAACTTTGCTCATGTTGTCAGAAGGGGTCATTCCCTGGAGAAGAATATAATGCTTGGTAAAGTGGAGGGTCAGCACAAGAGGGGAAGATCCTCAATGCGACAGACTGGCATAGTGGCTACAATGAGGAACTCAGGTATAGCAAGGACTGTGAAGATTGCTCATGACCTGGGAGTATTTCATTCTGTTGTACACCGGGTGGCTGTGAGTCAGTGCTGACTCAAGGCACCTAACAACAACAACAACAACAGTGCCTGCGCCAGGACTGTGCCACTTTTCTTCCTTTTTTTCTTCATAGTTCTTCCCTCTCCTCCGCCCTTTGGTCTTTTCTTTTATCTATTTTTTCTTCCTCTTCCTCCTCCACTGCCCTCAGAGCTGGCACCTCACCCCCCCCCCCAAGTGCATCTGCAGTCAATAGCTTCCACCCTTGCTTCTCTGCACTGAGCAGTGCTTGATCCTATGGAGCAAGTGTTGCATATCCACTGAAGCCATGTTTGGTGGCCAGTGCTTATGCCAGTACTGTGCTGCTTTTTTTCCTTTTTCTTTTTCCTTTCTTCATAGCTCTGTTCTCTTCCCTCCT
>NW_006921601.1:12887708-12903414 GCF_000298275.1 Orycteropus afer afer | reverse complement strand
TTTTCTCTTTTTCCCTCATCAGTCAGAAGTCAGAGACCCTACTCAGCCATACACACCATACCTGCTGCCCTACCCACTAGGCGAGTGCCACCACCTACTCCAGCACCACTAGATTAAAAACAGACAGCAAAAAACCCACCCAAGCTGCCTTCAGATGCTGTACCTGACCAGCAATTAGAGACTCATGCTCCAAGTCCCAACTGCTATCAAATTCACCCAGAGACAGCTGTTCCTAAAATGACCCAGTGTTCCTAAACAAGTAACCAGAGTAGCACACCCACCACTTTGCCCAAATATATTAAAACAAAATTAAATAAAAAATAGGGTGATGCAAACCAACATACAATAAACAAATTAAGGTAACACCACAATATCTCAGAGACAACAAACAACTTCCAATCATACAAAAGGGCAAAATATCTTAAAGAAGTGAACAAACTATACAGCTAGAAAATCTTCCAGAGGAAAAAATGGTAGTTGGACAACCTGATAAGGAATTCAAAGGAATGATATGTATGTCCCTTCAGCAGATTAAGAAAGAGACCAAGGGAAACTAAGACAATACAAAGGAAATCATAAACAAAATAAAAACATAGATAAACCTCTAGAGGAATTCAGGAAAACAATACAAGAATCAGTTGACACAATAAATGGAAAGTTACAAATCATACAAAACCAGCAAATAGAATTCCAAAAGGTTAATACTAAAATTTTAGAAATAGATAAGCATTGTAAAGGCAAAGGAACTGAATTAATGGAACAAAGAATTAGTGAAACTGAAGAAGAATTTCTTAATACTAATCTGTTCAAGGAAAAGCCAAAAACAGGGATGAAATAAAAATGAAGAAAGTCTAAGAATTATGTGGCATACCATCAAGAGGGAAAACTTATGTGTGATTGGAATTATGGAACAGGAAGAGACCAAGAAAAAAAAAGGCACCAAGAAAATGTTAGAGATTTGTTGGAAGATAACTTCCCTAATATCATGAAAGATGAAAAAATATGTATTCAAGAAACTCAGTGAACCCCAAATAGGATTGATACAAAAAGAAAATCACCAAGACATATCAAAATCAAACTTTCCAAAACTAAAGACAAAGAAAGAATCCTGAAATCAACTCAGAAAAAACAAAAAGTCACCTATAAAAGAGCACCAATAAGACAAATCTCTGGTTTCTTGGCAGAAACTATTCAGAAAAGAAGGCAATGGATGACATATATAAAATCTTGAAAGAAAAAACAGTCAACCAAGAACTATACATCAAACAAAAATGTCCCTCAAATATGATGGCAAAATTAGAACAGATTAAGACACAGGATGACATAATCTGGAAGTTGGACTACATATAAAACTACCAAAAATAAAATAAACCTAAAAGACTGATAATAGGGAACCAGAGACATCAATTTGTAGGTGATGAGAACTGCAAAGCTAAAAGAGGGAGTAAAAGGTGTAGTTACTGAACTTCCAAATGGAGAGGAAGTCAAGATGAGATAGAACAAACTGTTTTAAAATTGGGAAGATAACATAAAATTAACAAACGTTCTAACCAAAATTTTTAAAAGATATTATAAAGATTAGTAAACACTAAATGAACTGCAAAAAAAAAAAAAAAAGGAAATAAGAAAATCCATAAACAAATTAACTCAGCACAGAAAAATATATGAAGTAAGCATCAGTACCATTTAAAAAAAAAAAAGGTAAAATGACAGTAGCAAATTAACAAAAAACAAACCAAACTCACTGCCATGGAGTTGGATCCAACTCATAGTGACCCCTCCTTGGGTTTCCAAGGCGGTATCACTACGGAAGTAGATTGCCCAACTTTCATTCCAAGGAGTGGCTGGTGGATTTGAACCACCAGCCTTCTGGTTAGCAGTCAAGTGCCTTAGGCACTACGCCACCAGAGCTCCCAGCAAACTAATGTTGTTGTTATGTGCCGTCGAGTCGGCCCCGACTCATAGCGACCCCTCCTTGGGTTTCCGAGGCAGTATCACTACGGAAGTAGGATTGCCCAACCTTCCTTCCAAGGAGTGGCTGGTGGGTTTGAACCGCCAGCTGTCTGGTTAGCAGGCAAGTGTCTTAGCCGCTATGCTACCAGAGCTCCCAGCAAACTAATACCTATTGATAATGACACTGAATATAAATGGTTTAAATGCACCAGTCAAGACAAAGAGAGTAGCAGAATAGGTAAGAAAACATGACCCATCAATATATTCCCTACAAGAAACAATCCTTAGATCCAAACACCGAAACAAGCAAAAAACATTAAAGGCTGGAAAAACATATGTGAAGTAAACACCAACTAAAAAAGAGCAGGATTGGCAATACTGATTTCTGATAAAATAGACTTTAGGGCAAAAATCAACAAAACAGATAAGGAATGACATTATATAACGATTAAAGGGTCAATGCAACAAGAGGACCTAACTATAAAGAACATCTATGCACCCAATGAAAGAGCTCCACAACACATAAATCTAACATTAACAAGATTGAAAAGAGTAATAGACAACTCCACAATAAAAGTTGTTGTTATCAGGTGCCATCTAGTTGATTCCAACTCATAGCAACACTATGTACAAGAGAACAAAAAACTGCTCAGTCCTGAACCATACTCACACTTGTTGCTATGTTTGAGCTGCTGCAGCACTGTGTCAATCCATGTCATTGAGGATCTTCCTGTTTTTCTACTTTACCCTCTACTTTACCAAGCACGATGTCCTTCTCCAGGGACTGGTTCCTGCAGAAACATGACCAAAATAGGAGAGAACAACTCTCACCATCCTCCCTTCTAAGGTGCATTCTGGCTATACTTCTTCTAACACAGATTTGTTCATTCTGATGGCAGTCTATAATGAATTCAATATTTTTGTCAACATCATAATTCAAATGCATCAAATCTTCTGAGGTCTTCCTTATTCACTCTCCAGCTTTCACATGCATATGAGGCAAATGAAAATACCATGACTTGAGTCAGGTTGCACCTTAGTCTTCAAAGTGACATTTTTGCTCTTTAATAGTTTAAAGAGGTCTTTTGCAGCAGATTTTCCCAATACAATATGTCATTTCATTTGTCATTTATGACTGTTGCTTCCATGGGCACTGATTGTGGATCCAAGCAAAATTAAATCCTTGACAACTTCAAACTTTTTTCTGTTTATCATGGTAGTGACTATTGTAACACTATTGGTTCAGTCAGGTGTGAGTACTTTTTTTTCTTTATGTTGAAGTGTAATCCATACTGAAGACTGTTGTCTTTGATTTTTCATCAGCAAGAGCTTCAAGTCTTCTTTGCTTTTAGCAAGCAAGGTGTGCTATCTGCATATTGCAGGTTGTTAATAAGTCATCCTCTAATCCTCATTCCACGTTCTTCTCATATAATCCAGCTTCTTGGGTTTGCTCAGCATAGATTGAATAAGAATGGTGAAAGGATACAATCCTGATGCATACCTTTTCTAAGTTCAAACCATGCAGTATCCCCTCATTCTGTTCAAATGACTACTTCTTGGTCTATATCTAGGTTCCTCATGAACACAATTTAGTGTTCTGGAGTTCCTATTCTTCACAATGTTATCCATAATTTGTTATGATGAACAGAACTGAATACTTTTGCATAGTCCATAAAACACAGGAAAACATCTTTCCAATATTCTCTTATTTCACCCAAGTCTCCTACAATAATAGATTTTAATATATAGCTTTTGGTGAAGAACAGAACAACTAGAAAAAATGTAACAAAGATATAGAAGATAAAATAAAATCAATGACATTGACCTCACAGACATCTACAGAACACTCCACCTAACAACAGCACAATATACACTCTCTGCCAGCACACATGGAACATTCTCAAGAATATACCATATATTAAACCACAAAGCAAGCCTCAAGAAATTTAGAAACCTTAATTATGCTCAGTGGCTAATAAAGTATATGGTTCATGGAAGTTACTCAATAAACATATACTAAACAGGTAAATACGAAAAGTCAGCTATCAAAATGAGCCTAAGAAAATTATGATGTGCTGAAATATTTACAGAAGCATCACCTTCTTCTTGACATGAAAATTTTGCAGACTTTGGAAAAGTCTCTCCCAAATGTCCCAGCACAAATTACTGAATGTTGACAGATTAGACTCCATGATCCCGCTACACATTATATTTTAAAAAAAGAAATCTGTTACACTACTCAGAAAGTCATGCAGTAGATATTTCATTTCACAATTATGAGAGAAAGACAAGTGAGTAACAAACAAGTTACTATCATATTCTTTTTCCAAAAAGGCAAGTTTCATGGTTGCACTGGTGTTAGTATCCATTCACATTTGGGATTATATATACAACAATATTTACATCTATACAACCATCATTACAGCTATACCACATGCCCATATTTAATTCAACAAGAATTTATTAAAACTGATTATGTGAGATCTCCTGTATGAAGAAACCACACACATACACTTTCCACAGTGGCTTGCTTGAAATCCTCAAGTTAATTATGTCTTTGGCCCTCAAATAAACTGTGATTAGAGCAGTTACTCAGGATGGTCTCTCTCTCTGACACTATTATTCCAATTTACCTTTAGCAACAACAGAAGTAAGTTTGCCATACTTAAAATGACCCACAGTACAATTCATTGACTCTCCCTTTCCCTGAAGTATTTTTCTCTGTGTGCTCTCAGTGCTTTCTTTTCTCCTTTTCCTTTGACCAGTGAGAACAAAAACTTAAAATATTTACAGAAGAAAAATGCACTGACATGTTCTCAATTCTAAAATCACCCGAGTTAAAGTTTTCATATTTCTCCCTCCAGAGAACTAAATTACTTTTCATCTATATTGTCAGCTGATAGGCCCAGATTTCTCTGTCAGGGTTGAAAAGGTTTGAACAAATACTCTAAGCAGGTAAGTTCAAGTCCCCTGTTACGATGAATTACAGTTACAGGATCAGTAACAGCATTAGGGTTGGTGTTATCCATTGCAGTAACTCATGGTGTCTCCCCCTTCAAGGACAGGTTAGCTGAACTAACCCACATGCACACCCTAGGTGAAGATGCCCAGCCCTCCTCCTCACCCCTGCACAGTGCCCAGTGCAGGGCTGTGCATACCACAGCTCCTCACTTACCCAGTGGCCAAGGCAGAGACCCTCCTCTCCACCCATTGTTGGTAACATTGCCGAGGCTCATCTACCTGCACTCTCACTGGTGAGTGATGGGAGGAGTGATAAGATACCACATTGAGTGAGGTGACACCAACCCTAGTGACACCACTGTCTTGGCAGCCCTTTCCCCTGCAGTGCCAGCCTGCCCATCACCATAGACCCTGGGGTCATTTTGGTATCAGTCCTCTGACAGTGTCAGGGGGTATATATAGTTGCACCTCCCTATACTCTTCCTAGTAACACCACTGTGCAGGATACTGAGACAATAACCACATGAGATTGCCAAATAATTATTGAAAATTCTTCAAGAATTCTAGAAACAAACAAATGTCACTGACTTTTAAAAGATAAGAAAAAGGTAGATCCCATCTATTACAAAAGATAAATGTAGCAAGTGTCATTGGTATCTATATCATAGCCCTTCAGCCTACTTTCAATCAAAGCTGTGGTATTAGGAATACTCACCTCATGCTAACAGAACACCACCTCAAACATGTGTTTGCCCATTCTTTCCACTTTCTGTCCCAGGACTCTCAATGGCACTAGAGTGACTTTCAATGTCACAACAATGACAGACAAGCGTCTGCTTAGCCATGACCAAGTGCTGTCTGGAAATATGGAGGTTGAAGGGGCAATATTCAATGATGGACAAAAGCTGATAGATAAATGCTCTAGTAGCCACTCTTCAGATAGAAATTCCAGGAGGCATTCTGAACAGTTTTCAGCACACCTCAGCAGAATCTAGCTTCCACTGCCCACAAGAACCTCAATAATGCACACACACGTACATGGGCTTTTCCTCCTTCCCTGTCTTACCCTTCCTCACTTCCTTACTCCCACTTCCTAGAACCACCTCTCGAATAAACTACCTGTACCTATGTCCTGTGTCAAGGCTCAGCTTTTAGGAAAACCAAAAGCAAAACAATGAGACTGGTATCAACTGCTCACAAAAAGGATTTAAGGGATGATTTGTGATAAATAAGATAAATCAGAAGCAGTGTTCAGTAGATGGACTCACTAGAAAAATGAGTGATCTAATTTTCTTTTCTGAGAAGATTTATAATTAGATGGCAGATTAGATAAATACAGTAGATAAACTCAAGTTCTCAAAATAAGTTTGCTGAAAATGAAGAAGTATGATTTATAATGAAGGATCTCTGGTGGTGCAGTGGTGAAAGCATTCAGCTGCTAACCAAAAGGCTGGCGGATCAAAGCCACCAGCCACTCTGTGGGAGAAAGATGTGGCAGTCTTCTGCCGTAAAGATTTACAGCCTTGGAAACTCTATGGAGTGGAGTTCTATTCTGTCCTATAGGGTCACTATGCATTAGAATCAACTTGATGGCAGTGGTTGTTTTTGTTTTTGTTTTTGTTTTTCTGCTGGTGGAGGTTCATTTAGAAGTCAGTAAGTGTAAGGATCTAAAGTTTTCCTATCTAAATCCAAGAATTTCCTGAATTAACACTTTGTAGACTCGAGAGATTAAGAACGTTTGGTAGAGATTAACCACCAAAAAACCAAACCAAACTCACTACCATTGAGTCAGTTCCAACTCATAGCAACCCCTCCCTGGGTTTCTGAGGCTGTATCTCTATGGAAGTAGATCGCTCAATCTTCCTTCCGAGGAGTGGCTGGTGGATTTGAACTGCCAGCCTCCTGGTTAGCAGTCAAATGCCACTCAAGCACAACACATTCTAAATTATAGAGAAAGTCTTTGTGACATAGGAAGAATGTCTAAAGAAACTGACAGTTTAACCTAGAAAAGAAACTTGGAGATTAAGTAAAGGTATGAAGCGGTCACAAAAGAGATACTTAATATTTCTTAATTGCCATGACATAGAGTTTAGGCTATTCTCCATCATTCTAGGAAGTCTAGGGCCAATGGATAAAGACTAAAAGAAACACAAAGCAGACTTTGGTTCATTACAAGTACTTAACTTTCTATTCGTCAATGCTGTCCAAAGACAAGATGAATTATCTTCAGAAGTATTGAGTTATACATCACGAGATCAATCTCTGCATAAAGCTAGCTTACTATTTAGTCAATGTGTTCAAAGAAATTCAAGTACTAAAAGACTAGATCATATTTCACTTCCCCTCCAAGCTAAATATTCTATTCTCATTTACCTATGTACTAACCTAGGTAGAAAACAAACTTTATATAAAAATGGAAAGCTTCTAAAGCTATAGCAACTCCTTACACATTTATGAAGCTTTTTTTTTTTTTTTAGTACTATCATTTTAGTATGGCTATTTGAACTATGAAGGAAAAACACCATTTCCTTCTCACATTAATAATAATGTAGTTAATAAATGTGGCTACCTGGAGACTGACCAAAGCTATAATGAATGACAGAAAAAGAACCTACACAAGTTAGATGGTGAGAATTCCATTGCTAATAATTTCTCCCATTTAAAAAATGATTTAAAAATAAATATAATAACTATTTCTTCTATTTGGGTCAGAATTTAAATAATTATAACAAGTTTTCTAAAAATATAATTAGGATCTTTTTAGCTAATTTCTGTTTAATGAAGTCAGCAATTATTTCACAAAACTGAAAGAATACACTTATATAGAAAAAAGGTTAGCATATATTGATTATATGAAACTTCAAAGAATATTATTAGTTTGACATTACCTCTGTACTGAAACATAGTCAGGTTTCTGAGAAAGATTTTAAAATACACAGAAAAAATATTAATGTTTTAATTTATGGATGTTGCTTCTTCAGGCCACCTGCCTCAAATCAAAACAGCTGCCAATGATAAACTGGGATTGTGGCCAATGTGAAACATAAACAGCTACATACCCAGGAGAACAATTAATAAGCCACAGAACAGTAACCCATTATGCAACCAATTTTGAAGTTTGAGGCTCCAATTAGGGATTAGAATAATATGCTCTGAATATTTTAAAACTTGATTTTAAGCTATGTAATGTATTCTTCTGAATGTATCCGGCTCCTACCATATTAAAACATTAAGGATATATAACTTGCTTACAATATTCATTTGCAGTATAATAATGCTAAAGGGTATGTGGTCAGAACTATTAAATATAAATTTTAATCACTGAAAATAAGATTATATTTCTAAATGTCTTTTCATTCTACCTGTATTGAACTAGAGAATGACAATTTCTTCAAAAGCATTCCTTCTGAAACACAAGAATTTCAATGCTTCTATAAAAAGGTATTTATGAAAGATCTGCTACTTAAATATTATGTTTATTACATATGTTTATAAACAGTCCATTATTTTTGTGACTCAATTAGCTTAAAATATGAAAGTTAAAAAAACAAAATTTTTAAAGAAATTATATTTTTTAAACCATCCTCTCCATACCACTACCACTGGGTTTTGGTTGCTTGGTTTTATGGAAAGTATTACAAAATGTTTCTTTAAAAAGTTTATAAAGATAAAAAGACCAGGTGTACCGATCTGATAGAGACTGGTGACTCTATCTGATAGAGAACCCCTGAGACTATGACCCTTACACACCTTTCAATCCTGGACCTGAACTTTACCCCATGGCTCAACTTTCAGCCAAAGCACAGACAGGCCTATAAGGTGAATAATAACACCAGGAAGGTACACTCTCCTTAGAACAATCAGCCATACAAGATCAAAAGGGCAGTGTTTACCCAGGGATAAAGCTCAGAAGACAGGAATGGATAGGAAAGAGTAACAATGGAAACAGTAAAGAACCTAATTATAATTTTAGAAAACTTGTTATAATTATTTAAGTTCTCACCCAAATAGAAGAATAGTTACTGTATTTATTTTTAAATCATTTTTAAATGGGAGAAATTACTATCAATGGAATTCTCACCATCTAACTTGTTTAGGTTCTTTTTCTATCATTCATTTTGGCTTTGGACAATCTCCAGGGTAGCCACATTTATTAACTACATTATTATTAAGGTGAGAAGGAAATGGTTTTTTCTTCATTGTTCACAAGGTAAAAGTAGAAGAGTACTATTAAACTGTGAGTAATGCAATAGTGTCACAAAATGTGTATGAATTTTTTAATGGAAAACCAATTTTCTCTGTAAAGTTTTACCCAAATCACAATACAAAGTTAAAAAAGGAATAATTAAAAATTAAATATATATATATATAACACAAAATGGCTTAAAATAAAAATGAAAAGCTTCCCTTTTTGTTCCTATGCTGTAGTGTCAACCACAATTAACAGTTTCTGTTTTGGGTATCTTTTGATTGTTGTTCTCTCAATAAATTACAGGACTTACCCTTCCTACAAAAATAATAATAAGCAAACCAATATATTTAGTCTAGGTGCAGCACTGTCCAATAAAACTTTATCAATGATGAAAATGTTCTCTCCAATATGCTATCCACTAATTACATGTGGCTACTGAGCATTTGAAATGTAGCTAGTGTAAAAGAGGGGCTGGATTTTTAAGTTTATTTAAGTTTAATTAGTTTAATTTAAATTTAAACAGCTATTTGTAGCTTGTGTCTACCCTACTGGACAACTATAACCCATCTCTTTTGCACAGTACCAACAAAGTGTTTTCTTTCACCTTTCAGTTCTAGGTAATATTCCCTTACAGTTCCACAGTTTTCACCAGAAAGTTTAAAACCAAAAATCAAACTCACTGCTGTTAACTCAATTCTGACTCATAGCGACCCCTTGTGGGTTTTGAGGCAATAAATCTTTACAGAAGTAGATCGCCCCATCTTCCTTCCATAGAGTGGCTGGCGGGTTTGAACCACCAACCTTCTGGTTAGCAGTCAAATGCCTTTGGCAGTGTACCACCAGAGCTCATTAGAAGGTCTAAAAAAATAGTCAGAAGGTCTAAGGATACATCTTATAATTATTACTTTAAATTTTCATAATTCAAGTTTTTCATTCTATTCCTCTCCTTTTGTCTAGTCCTGCTTTACCTTCAGTATGAATGATCTTATGATTATGAAATATGTAAAATTTATTTTCACTTCTTCTTTTGTATCATACTTCTCTATGTCTACTTCCCTAACAAAAGCTTTGTATCTTCTATAATTCTCTACATATTATCTCCTTTGTTCTATCCAGGAACTTTTCATCTACCTTCAAGTTAGAGTGAAGAAATATAATTTCATCATTTTCCTCTCATGCATTGCAACTAATTCATATTTGGCATACACTTACCTGATTGCTTTTCCTTTGGCAAAAAAAGAAAAATATGACATAGTCTATGGAAATCAGTAAACAGTCCAAAAGCTTCCATACATTTTGAATAGGATTAGAATTACAACCAGAACTCTGTTACTAACTTGTGTCTCCTGGATTACTACTTTTGCTGATTTTAAAGTTTATATGGAAAGGCAAAAAACCCAAAATAACCAACACAATACTGGAGAACAAAGTCGGAAGACTAATACTACCCAACTTTGAGACTTACTAAAAAATTACAGTGATCAAGACAATGTGGTATTGGTGAAAGAATAGATAAATAGAACCTGAGACTATACCCTTAGACACCTTTCAGACCTGGAACTGAACTCATCCCTGTGGCTCAATTTTCAGTCAAACAGACAGGCCTATAAGGTGAACAATAACACCAGGAAGGAATGCACTCCTTAGATCAACAATATGAGATCAAAAGGACAGAATCTGTCAAAGCTCAAAGGAAGAAAGGGATAGGAAAGAAGAATACATGGAAATGGGAAACACAGGGAAGAAGTGGGAAGTTGGAAGAGTGCTGTTACATTGTAAGAATTACAATCAATGTCATGAAGAAAATATGTATGAATTGTTGAATGGAAAACTAATATGCTCTGTAAACTTTCACCCAAACCACAATAAAGAGTTTAAAAAAAAAAAAAAAAAAAGTAATAGACAAACAGATCAATGGAACAGCATAGAGAGCCCAGAAATAGACCCATACAAATGGAGTCAACTGATATTTGACAATGGACCAAAGGCAATTTAGTGTTTTCAACAAATTGTGGTGGAACAACTGGATAACCGCATTTAAAAAAAAAAAAATGTAGACAAAGACCTTACACATCTCACAAAATTAACTCAAAACAGATCATAGACTTAAACGTAACACACAAAACTATAAAACCTCTAGAGGATAACAGGAGAAAATCCAGGCGTCAGGTACAACACCACTAGCATGATCTATGAAAGAAAAAATTGAAAAGTTTGACTTTGTTAAAATAAAACTTCTGCTCTGTGGAGAGGAAAAAGCTATCTGGAGAACAAAAAGACAAGTCACAAACTGGGAGAAAATATCTGCAAAACTCTTATCTGAAAAAGGACTTAAAACCTAACAACAAGAAAAAAACAACCCAATTGCAAACAAGCCAAGTATCTGAACAGACAGACAATGACAGATGGCAATTAAACATACGAAAAGATGCACAACACCATATGCCATTGGAGAATTACAAATTAAAACAACAATGAGATATCACCACACACATGTAGTTGTTATTGTTGTTGTTATATGCTGTTGAGTCAGACCCGACTCATAGCCATACCTCCTTGGGTTTCCGAGGTGGTATCACTATGGAAGTAGATTGCCCAATCTTCCTTCTGAGGAATGGCTGGTAGGTATGAACCGCCAGACTTCTGGCTAAAAAACTGTCTGCTGTCAAGTGGATTCTGACTCATACTAAACCTATAGGACTGATTAGACCTGCCCCATAGGGTTTCCAAGGCTATAAATATTTAAGGAAGTAGATTGCTATATCTTTCTTCCATGGAGCAGCTGGTAGATTTGAATCACACGCCTTTCTGGTTAGCAGCCAAGCAATTTAGCCACTGTTCCATCAGGGCTCCTAAGCTTACTCTACAATCTAGCAATTGTGCTCCTAGGTATATACCCAAATGATTTGAAAACTTATGTTGGTGGAAAAATCACACAAACGTTCATAGCAGCTTTATTCATAATTGCCAAAAATTAGAACTAAACAAGATGTCCTTCAATAGGTTAATGGGCAAACAAACTGTGGTACATCCACACAATAAAATATTACTTAGTGATAAAAAGAAATGAGCTGTGCACTCCTTAGAACAATCAATCATGAGAGATCAGAAGGGCAGCGTTTGTGCAGGGAAAAAGCGCAGGGTGCACAGGAAAGAAGGACATAGGGACAAGTAATCACAGGGAAGAAGCCAAAAGAGAGATTATATTGTCGGGATTGTAATCAGTGTCACGAAACAAAGTGTGTATGAGCTGTTGAGTGGAAAACGAATTTGCTCTGCAAACTTTCACCCAAACCACAATAAAAAGTTAAAGGAAAAAGAAGAACAAGAAATGAGCTAACACGCCAGGAGAAGACACTGGGGAACCTTAAATTCAAATTGCTATGTGAAAGGAGCCAATCTAAAAAGGTTATATACTGTATGATTCCAACTATATGAAATTATGGAAAAGGCCCAACTACAGAAACAGTAAAAAAAAAAAAAAAAAAAAAAAAATCAATGGTTGCCCTGGGTCAAGGGAAAGGGCAGGAGACAAATGGAGTACAGGACATTTTTCTGGGCAGTGAAACTATTTTGCATAATACTGTAATAGTGGATACACAACATTACACATTTGTTAAGACCCATAAAACTGTACAACGCAAAGAATGAACACTAACATAAAGTAGGATTTTCATTAATAACAATGTATTGATATTGTATCACACTAATGTTGTTAGGTGCCATGGAGCTGATTTTTGACAAATGGTGGCCCCACTAATACAAGAGTTAATAATAGGGGAAACAGTGGGGGAGGTGTAATATGGAAATGCTGTACTTTCTGAACAATTTCTTTGTAAACCTAAAACTGCTCTAAAAATTAAAGTTTTTTTTTTTTTTTTTAAATCTACTATATGCCTGTATCTGATATAGCACAGGAATATAACTGGACAGAATGGAACAGCCCTATAGAGTTTCCAAGGCTACAACTCATCTTGGCATGAGTTACATCTTGGAATAACTGCCTCATTTTTCTCCCACAAAGTGGCTGGTGGGTCCAAACCATGGACCTTTTAGTTAGCTGCCAAATTCTTCAAGTACTGCGCCACCAGAGCACCTTCCTCAGGTTTGCAGGCACTCAAAATATGACTGGAGAAGAGCTGTGTCTTCAAAGTAGAGTCAACCTTAATGACATGGATGGAGTTATGCTTTAGAGACCTTCATTTGCTGTTGTGGGATGATTTAAAATGAGGAGAAACAGCAGGAAACTGGAATGGGGCATGTACAAAGTATGAATTTAGGAAAACTAGAATTTGTCAAAAATGAAAGGAACACTTAAAGATTGATGCCCTAGGCATCAGTGAGCTGAAATGGACTGGCATTGGGCAATTTAATCAGATGGTCTATAGTTATATGGGAATGACAAGCTGAAGAGGAATGGTGTCCCATTCATCTTCAAAAAGAACATTTCAAGATCTATCCTGAAGTAGAATGCTGTCACTGGTAGGATAATATCCATACACCTGCAAAGAAGACCAGTTAATATGACTATTACTCAAATTTATGCACCAACCACCAATGCCAAAGAAAAAGAAATTGAAGATTTTTACCAAACTTTTAATCAAACATGCAATCAAGCTAGATTGATAATTATGGGTGATTGGAATACAAAAGTTGGAAACAAAGAAGAAGGATCCACCGCTGGAAAAATACAGTCTTGGTGAGAAATGACAGGGGATTTTCATGATAGAATTCTGAAAGACTAATGATCTATTCATCTGAAATAGCTTTTTAAAAGTGACATAAACGGTGGCTATACATGGAACACACAGGCATCAAATCAACTACATCTCTGGAAAAATGATGGGGAAGCTCAATATCGTCAGTCAGAACAAGGTCAGGGTCTAACTGTGGAACAAGCCATCAACTGCTCATATGCAAGTACACGTTGAAGCTGAAGAAAATTAAAAGAAGTCCACAAGAGCCAATGTACAACCTTAAGTATACCCAACCTGAATTTAGAGACCACCTAAGGAATAGACTTGACACACTGAACACTAATGACCAAAAAAAACAGACAGGTTGTGGGATGACATCAAGGGCATTGTACATGTAGAAATAAAAGGTCATAAAAAAGATAGGAAAGAAAGAAAAGACAAAAAATGGATGTTAGACAAGACTCTAAAATTTGCTCTTGAATGTAGGGCAGTTAAAGTCAAAGGCAGAAATGATGAAGTAAAAGAGCTGAACAGAAGATTCCAAAGGGCACCTAGAGAACACAAAATATTATAATGAAATGTGCATACACCTGGAGTTAGAAAACCAAAAGGGAAGAACACACCTGGCAATTCTCAAATTGAAAGAACTGATGAAAAAATCCAAGCCTCAAGTTGCAATATTAAGAAATTCTACGGGCAAAATACTAAACACAGGAATCATCAAAAGAAGATTCAAGAAATACACAGAGTCACTATACCAAAAAAGAATTGGTCAATCTTCAACCATTTCAGGAGTTAACACAGAATCAAGAGCCAGTGGTACTGAAGGAAGAAATTCACGCTACACTAAAGGCACTAGCATACAACAAGACTCTGGGAATTGATGGAATACCAATTGAGATTACAACAAACAGATGCAACGCCAAAGTGCTCACTCTTTATACCAAGAAATTTAGAAGATAGCTACCTGGCCAATTGACTGGAAGAGATCCATATTTGTGCCCATTCCAAAGAAAAGTAATCCAACAGACTGCAGAAATCATCAAACAATGTCATTAATAACACATTCAAGTAAAATTTTGCTTAAAATACTTTGAAAACAGTTATAGCATTACATCAGCAGAAAACTACCAGAAATTCAAGGCAGATCCATAAAAGGATATGGAATGAGGGGTATCATTACTGATGTCAGATGGACCTTGGCTGAAACACTGGTAAACATCTTTCTGGTATTCTTTGCTTTTAGCAAAGGCATTTGACATATGGATCATAACAAATTATGGATAACACTGTGAATAATGGGAAAGACAAAAATGGATGTTAGACAAGACTCTAAAATTTGCTCTTGAATGCAGGGCAGCTAAAGTGAAAGGCAGAAATGATGAAGTAAAAGAGCTGAACAGAAGATTCTAAAGGGCACCTAGAGAACACAAAATATTATAATGAAATGTGCATACATCTGGAGCTACAAAACCCAAAGGGAAGAACACACCTGGCAACAACGTTCCGTTGTGCTAATGAGGAACTGTACACGGACCAAAAGGCAGTCATTTGGACAGAAAAAGGGGATACTTCAATGGTTTAAAATCAGGAAACGTGTTTACAGGGTTGTATCCTTTCACCATACTTATTCTATCTATATGATGAGCAAATAATCCAAGAAGCTGGACTATATGAAGAAAAACACAGCATCAGAATTGAAGGAAGACTGATTAACAACCTGCGATATGCAGATGACACAAGCTTGCTTGCTGAAAGTGAAGAGGAATTGAAGTTTACTGATGAAGATTAAGGACTTACAGCCTTTAGTGTGGATTAGACCTCACCATAGAGTAAACTAAAATCCTCACAACTGAACCAGTAAGCAACATTGTGTTAACGGGAAGAAAAACTGAAGTTGTCA
>NW_006921601.1:12885724-12886262 GCF_000298275.1 Orycteropus afer afer | reverse complement strand
AATGCCAAATAAAGGCTCTTAGAAAGCTAAAAGTTCAATTATTAAATAGTTCTGTATAGGTATACATCATTTAAATCATGCTGCTCAATTAAAACAGTGCTCACTATAATTAAGTTATGCCATTATATCACAGTTACAAAAACCAACAGTTTTAATAAAAATTAAGTAGAATAAAGCAATTTTCAGGGGAGGGTCAAAAGATTTTTCTGAACTTATAAGGTACTTTCTTTCTACCTTCCTTGTTCTCCTGCAACCAAATTATCACAGTATTTATTAACAAACACAGATAATGTGTTAAGAAGCTGCCAAAATTTTTCTACAAAGGATAGGAAAGTAATATTTTAGGTTTTATGTCATGTGTATTTTTATTTACTGTTTTTTTTAACAATCCTTTTCAAATGTAAAAATCATTCTCAGCTCACAGGCAGTACAAAAACAGGCCATAGGTTGGATGTGGTCCACGGACTGTAGCTTACCAATTCCTGTTATTACGTACCTGGCACAATTCTAAGTATCTACAAATACAAACATCAACTCA
>NW_006921601.1:12864032-12870573 GCF_000298275.1 Orycteropus afer afer | reverse complement strand
AAGTACTTTTCAGAAATCACCTGTAAACCTAGAATGATTCTATAAGTCTAGATAATTCCTGACTTAAAGAATCACAAATACTGTATTTATGCAAATAACATAGGCATTATACATTTTTGCCAACCATGCCCTCTCCCTACAACGTATTTTTGTAAGCACACCATGTAAAAAAATTAGCATAGTGTGTCTTGGAGGGAGGATACGGTGACAAAAAAACATAATGCACACATTGTTGCTGTTATTGTTATTATGTACCATCAAGTTGGCTCCAGCTCATAGTGATCCTATGTACAACAAAACAAAACATTGTCTGGTCTTGCACCATCTCCATAATCATTGCTATGCTTGAGCCCACTGTCACAGCCACTGTGTCAAACCATCTCGTTGAGAGTCTTCCCCTTTTTCGCTAACCTCTTCTTTACCAACAAGCAGACTGAATAAGTATGGTGAAAGGATACAACTCTGACACACAACATTGTCAACTGTAAACTATTCAGTATCTCCTTGTTCTGTTCAAATGACTGCCTCTTGATCTATGTACAAGTTCCTTGTGAGCGTAATTAAGTGTTGTGGCATTCCCATTCTTTGCAATGTTATCCAGAATTTGTTATGAGCCACACAGTCAAATGTCTTTGCATAGTCAATAAAACACAGGTTCTGTTTTGGTTCTCTAGTGCTGTTCTAGGAGATCTGGTAGCATAGTGCCTAAGGCACTTGACTGCTAACCAGAAGGCTGGCCGTTCAAACCCACCAGCCATTCCTCGGAAGGAAGGTTGGGCAATCTACTTCCATAGTGATATCACCTCGGAAACCCAAGAAGTCACTAAGAGTTGGGTCTGACTCAATGGCACATAACAACAATTAACAATGCTGTTCTAACAGAAAATACCACAGGTAGATGACTTTAACAAACAGTGATTTACTCTCTTAGTGTTTAGGAAGCTATAAGTCTGAGTTCAAAGTACCAGCTCTAGGGGCTGGGTAAAGAGCTCCCAACCTTGGGCTTCAGCTCTGCCTCTTGCTCCCAGCCCACAAAGCTGGAGGCTTCTCTAAGTCAGTTGATGGCTGCTAAGGCTGACAAACCCACAGTCAACAAGAAGAATGGCACATCCTCAAATTATCAAGCAACAAACACAGCAGGCCACTAATTCAAGTCCATTAACAATCCCAAGATCAGCAGACAATATGGCAGGCCATTGGGATGAAGACTCAGCCAAATGCAGAATCCAGTGTACCAAAAGCTAGAGACATTTCTCAAAGTTTCTTCTTATATACTGTAAGCAGACTACATCCATAGGGCAGCTACTCAGCTGCCCACAGTAGATTCCACAATGAAGTTGATTACCAGTCTCATCATGGGGAATAACTACATCCAGCTGCCTAGCCACTCAAAACCAGGCCCAGCCAAGTTGACACACAACCTTAACTACCACAATATCTTTCTGATATTCTTTGCTTTCAGCCAAGCTCCATCAGACATCAGCAACGATATCCCTCTTTCCATGCCGTCTTCTGACTCCAGCCACTGAAAACCTTATGAATAGCAGTGAAATGAACCTATTATTTGCATAAAAATACTATATATGGTTTCTTCCTAGATCATCAATATATCTAATCTGCAGGTATTTGCCCTTGTTAGGTGCCATCATGTTGATTTTGACTCACGGATATCCAATGTAGAACTACCCCACAGGGTTTCCTAGGTTGTAATCATTATGGAAGCAAATCACCAGGTCTTTGTCCTACAGCGCTGTTAGGCAGGTTAGCAGCCAAATGCTTAAACAATGCATCACCAGGGTACCACCAAGAAAGGCTTCTTTGTGCTTGATTAAGTGCTTGCTAAAAGATCATTTAACTGCCAATGGGTCTCATAAAGTAAAAAATTATGTATAAGTAATTTTAAAAAAAATAAGAGTAGATTAAAATTCTGTAAAAACTGAAACAAAGAAGACTCTAAAAAAAAGCTCTACAGTAAAGTCTACTTCATGAGACATGAGAGTATATCAAAAGAACATCTCTAACACAAAGTAGGTCTGCAAGTAACTGTAGGTTACTTAGAACCCCATAGCCTGACCATTCTTAAGAGAATGTATTTTTATGACACTTATTATGTACATACTGTATTTGCCTGTAATAAATATAAGAGGGGGTTATTTATCAGTGAAAAGTACACTCTCACAAGATCAAATTTTTTTTTTCCAATTAAAAATTCAAAGTATCTTGGCACAGTTGAAACAGAGAGGTTTGAAATCAGACAGACCCAGTTAAAAATACAGTTTGACCTGTGTTATCTCGAATAATTAATGTAGCCTCTCCTTAAGTTTTCCCATCTATATAATTTTATATAATCATAAAGTAATATATGAAATTGTATGTTTAATGTTTACTTCTTCTATCAGTAAGAAGTTCTATGAGAATAAGGATCTTGTCTATCAAAACAACTGACCTGAATTCCCCAAAAAGTCACTTCATTGGGTAAAAAGATGGAAGATACTATTCTAGATTAGAGACACATAACCACGTGCAAATCATAAACCTTGTCTGGTTTGGAAATAAATGGAGCTATAAAATACATTCCAGAGACATTGGGGCAAAACTTAAATAGAGAATGGATATTAGATGATGCAAAATCAATGTTAATCACCTTAGAAGTAATAAGGCTACCGTATTGTGGTTATCATGTAAACCCATGGCTCTCGAGTTGATGGGTCATGGTGACCCTGTGTGTGTCAGAAAAGAACTGTGCTTTACTTTACAGGGTTTTTAATGGCTCATTTTTTGGAAGTAGATTGCCAGGTCTTTCTTCTGAGGTGCCTCTGGTTGAACTCAAACCTGTAAACCTTTTGGTTAGGAGCCAAGCACATTAACTGTTTGTACCATATGTCTGTATTGTTAGAAATACATGCTGAAGTATACAAAGTGAAGTATCATGATTTCTAATGGTTTAGGAAAAATTAAGCAAATATAGAAAAATGTTAATAATTGTTGAATTCAGGCACAATATAATACAGATTGTCATTGAACTATTTCAACTTTTCTGGTTGACTGAACTTTTTCACAGTAGAAAACTGAAAAGAATAGAATTATATGATGTGTTCCAGGAAGTCAAGAATAATTCAATATTGAGAACTCAATATACTTTACCTTATTAATAAGTAAAAGAAGAAAAAGAATGTAATCTTTCAATTAAAAACAAAAAGTCACTGCCATGGAGTCGATTCCAACTCACAGTGACCCCCTTTGCGTTTCTGAAGAGGTAAATCTTTACAGAAGTAGATTGCCCAGTCTTCCTTCTGCGGAGTGGCTGGTAGGTTTGAATTGCCAACCATCTGGTTAGCAATCAAATGCCTTAGGCACTATGCCACCAGAGCTCCTTAATCATTCAATAGATGCTGAAAAAGCTCTGTCCTGACAGTGCTAACTTTTGCAATTAAATAAAAATGCAAAATCTCAGATTGGAAAGAAAGTGTCACTATTGTAAATGATATTATTATTTACTTGGAAACTCCAAGAAATACAACCTAAAAGTTATAAGAAACAATAATAATTTCAGCAAGATTTTATCAGTATATAAAATTAACCACATTTCATTTGAATTGCAAAAGAAATGGTATTTATGAGTCAAGACCACACTTACAATTTTTTTTGTTTTTTTTCAAAATCAGCTTTGTTGTTAACTGATGTAGAGTCATCCTCCCACTCATGGTGACCTCATGCACAATGGAAAGTAAAGCCACCCCTGCACCATCTACCAGATTGGTTGCAGATTGGTTGTTGTGATCCATATAGTTTCCATTGGTTGATTTTCAGAAGTACGTCACGAGGCCTTTCTTCTTAGTCTGTCTGACTCTGGAAGCTCTGCTAAAACCTGCTCAGCATCAGAGCAATACACAAGCCTCCAATGGCAGATGGGTGGTGCCTGGGCTTGAGGTGCACTGGCTGGGCCTTGAACCTGGGTATCCCACATGGAAGGGGAGAATTCCTGTTCACAGTAGTTTCACCTTACACATATATCAGGCAAAACTTTTTGCTTGGAAATTACAATATACAAATTATAAAGTCTCATCTATATGTCTTATCTTACTTTACTATGTACAAGTTAATTTCTGCAACCAAGAAGGGATACAATGGAGAAGTAAGCAAAGGTGGCAGGGAGAAATATGACTTGTTTTCACTAAAGTAAAATTTCTCATTAAGGAAAATTGAGAAACTACAACCAGCCAAGTTCCACCCAGGACAGAACCTTACTGCTTTTGGCCAGAGGTCACTAAGAAAATAAGCACAAAAAAGAAGAGACCTATATGCCTGGACATAAAAGTTAATATATTCAAATTAATTATAAAAAAAGAGGTTATCAGACTAATAATTTCTATGATTTTATTAAGGAGCTCTGGAGGCTCAGTGCCTAAGTCATTTGACTGCTGACTAGAAGGTTGGCAGTTCAAACCCACCAGCCACTAAATGTAAGGAAGACAGGGCAATCTACTTCTGTAAAGATTTACTGCCTCAGAAACCCAATGGGGATCACTATGAGTCAGAATCAACTCAATAGCAAAAAACTGAAAAAACCAAACTCACTGCCATGGAGTCGGATCCAATTCATAGTGACCCCTCCTTGGGTTTTCAAGGTGGTATCACATGGGTTTGGTTTTATTTATATAGATAGATAGATAGATAGATATAATATATGACATTCTTAAAAGTGGGGTACTAATTTCAACAATTAATAAATGATTGAGATGCTTTCTTATTCATATGACTCAATAATGCATTTACTGTTGGCATCCTAAGGTAAATGTTAGGGAAAATATCTCCAAGAAACAACTGATCTTGGTGGGTGAGGGCAGGTGAAAAAAAAATCTGATCTTGACCAATTTATCTGAAACTATATCAGAAGTAGTATGGAAAGTTCTCCTAATCAGTCATTCCCATAGAAGAGAAATGAACTGGGAGGGAGCAAAAGTGAGGTTATTCATGGGTATGTGCCTTCAGTGTGGCAATGAGCAAGGTCCAGAAGCATACCACTATAAGATCAGTCTGAGGTTTGGAAAAACATGAAATATCATGTATATTTCAGAGATCTACTGTAATAACTTTTTATTATTCTATAGCACTCTTATGGGTGAGTTAATTATGCAGCTTAGTACTTATATTTGAAAACACCTGCAGGCGTATATGAAAGTATGGTTATATCTTGATGTTTTTGGTAAATAAGATTTTAAACAAAAAAAATGTAAACTTTAAATATAATGGTTCCATAAAAGTTCTGCTATGACATAGAATAAACAACTTTTTACTTAGGAAAACTCAAGAACAACTCCATGAAGTAACAACATGGATTGAGCTTGGGTATCAAATAGATCTGGATTTGAATCCTGGTTCTGCTATCTTTATGGTCTTTGTCAAGATAATTAACCTTTTGCCACCTTAGTTTCCTCATCTGTAAAAGGGAGGAATAGTGGTTAAGGCATTCAGTTGCTAATAAAAAGGTAAGCAGTTTGAACCCACCAGCTGCTCGGCTACAGAAAGATGAGCCAGTCTGCTTCCGGAAAGATTTACGGTCTTGGAAATCCTATCAGGCAGTTCTACTCTGTCCTACAGGGTTGCTATGAGTCAGAATCAACTCAGTGGCAATGGGTTTTTTGGTACCTTACAAGACTTCTGTGAGAACTGAGATAACATATATCAAACCTTTATCGTTGAGTTGGTTCAGTGTTAGAATTTTCACCTTCCATGGGAGACGGGTTTGACCCCCTGCCAGTGCACCTCAAGCACAGCCCTGACCCATCTGTCAGTGGGGGCTTGTGTGTTGCTGTGATGCTGAACAGGTTTCAGTAGGGTTTTCAGACTAAGACAGAAGAAGAAGAAAGGCCTAGTGATGTACTTCCGAAAATCAGCCAATGGATACACCATGGATCACAATGGTCTGACCCCACTGTATGGGGGTCGCCATGAGTCAGGGCCAACTGACAACAGATAACAAGAAGAACAAAACAGGAGTTCAAACAATGTTACTTCCTCTTCATTTCTGATACTCCTCAGCTCCTCCCCATTATCTCTGGCATTCATTATAACATGAGCATGGGTGGTGGGGAACCCAATGCCACTGAGTCAATTCCAACTCATAGTGACCTTGTAGAATAGAGCAGAACTGCTACATAAAGTTTCCAGGGCTGTAAATCTTTATAGAAGCAGACTGTGTCATCTTGCTCCTACAGAGCAGCAGACAGGTTCGAACCACTGACCTTTTGGTTAGCAGCCAAATGCTTTAACCACTATGCCACAGAGCTCCTTTTATTATGGAAACCCAAAATACTAAACTCAATGCCATCAAGTCAATTCTGACTCACAATAACCGCTTTTGGGTTTTCAAGGAGGTAAATCTTTACGGAAGTAGATTGCTCAGTCTTCCTTCCAGGGAGTGGCTGGTGGGTTTGAACCACCAACTTTCTGGTTAGCAGTCAAATGCCTTAGGCACTACACCACCAGAGCTCCTTTTTAGTACAGAAAACAAAAAACCAAACCAAACTCATTGAGTCAG
>NW_006921601.1:12861733-12863525 GCF_000298275.1 Orycteropus afer afer | reverse complement strand
AGATAAATGAAAGAACTTGCAGAACTTTCACATAAACAGTTTCAACATTCCTTTTCGATGATGCCTATGGGTACACTCTTCATCACTGTCAAAATGGAATTGCATGAATCCAAAAGTGTTCTTAAGAAGTATAAACCTGATATGGCTACTCTGACATACTGGAAATGTTAAGCCTTGCAAGGTTAGTAACACTACTCAAGAAATAAATAGTACTTACTGTTAGAAGCACAAACAAACATAAAATAAAGTTCATGTGTGCCATCAGAATAGAAAAACATGCAAAAAAAAAAAAAAAAAAAAGTACAGGGAAAAATGTAATTTAGGAAACAGGTCAATCTGATCAATCTGATTAACAAATTTTGTTCCAGTCATTATTTTATTAAATACTCTAACTAGCTCTACCTGATTATTATAAAAATAATGGAGTTCTCAATGGCCTAGTCTAAAACATAAATTTATATAAAGGATATAAAAGCAAAGAAAAACAATTCTTGATTTACCAAAATGATTCACTAAAGGCATATTTACTTAACATAATTAGAATATGAGACATTTGCTTTGCTAATGCACAGAAAGAACAGCACAGGGGTGAAGAGCAAAAGCTCTACAGTCACAATGCCCGGATACATATCTTAGTGACTCACTAACTGTTTAATCATGAGAAATTTATGTAAACCCTCTCCTTGGATTCGCTATTGAAGATAATAATAGCACCTGCCTCCCAGGGTTGTTTTGAATATTAAATAAAAACATATAAGTAAATTTCTTCAAAAGTCCCATGCAAGAGTAAACGTCAATAAGTAATAGCAACTATAAGAAGCCCTCCACACATCTAAGATTTTATTATACTGTGATGGCTTGGGTGTTGCTGTGAGACAGGAAGCTATGCAACCGATATTTCAAATACCAGCAGGATCACCCAATGGTGGATAGGTTTCAGCAGAGCTTCCAGACTAAGACAGACTGGGAAGAAGGACAGATCCATATACTTTTGAAAACACTGGTCACTGGAAATCTTATGAATAACAGTGAAACACTGTCTGATACATTACTGGAAGACTTTATGAATAGCAGTGAAATACTGATATAGTGCTGGAAGATGAGCCCCTGAGGTCGGAAAGCACTCAAACTATGACTAGGGAAGAGCTGCCTCCTCAAAGTAGAGTCAACTAAATGATGTGGATGGAGTAAAGCTTTTAGGACTTTCATTTGCTGATGGAGAATAACTCAAAATGGGAAGAAATAGCTACAAAGATTCATTAACACTTAGAATGTGGAATGTACAAAGTATGAACCTAAGGAAATTGGAAGTTGTCAAAAATTAAATAGTATGCATAAAAATTGATATCCTGGGCATTAATGAGCTGAAATAGACTAGTATTGGCCATTATGAATCAGACGATCATATGGTCTACACTTCCAGAAATGACAAATTAAAGAGAAATGGCATTACATTCATCATAAAAAGAACATTTCAAGATCTATTCTGAAGTACAATGCTATCAGTGATAGGATAATATCCACATGCTACAAGGAAGACCAGTTAGTACTATATCATATAAATTTAAGCACCAACCAATAAAGGCAAAATTGAAGAAACTGAAGATTTTTTACCAACTTCTGCAGTCTGAACTGCCCAAACATACAATCAAAGGTTCCGGCAAGATGGCGGACTAGGCAGAAGGATTGCACAAACCCTCTTCAACAAAGAAAAGGGAAACCAATTAACACAGACACAGAAGATAATCTTGGACCCCTGAGCCTTGAAGGGAAGGATACAGAATTGGACTAA
>NW_006921601.1:12842162-12848376 GCF_000298275.1 Orycteropus afer afer | reverse complement strand
AAGAACGTCATACATGAGGAAAGCAAAAGATCATTAGAAAGACGTGAAAGGAAGAAAAGACTAAAATGGATGTGAAAAGAGACTCTGAAACTCTCTTGAATGAAGAGTAGCTAAAGTGAAAGGAAGAAATGATGAAATAAAAAAGCTGAACAGAAGACTTCAAAGGGTGGCTCGAGAAGACAAAGTATAGTGTTACAATGGAATGTGCAAAGACCTAGAATTAGAAAAACAAAAGGGAAGAATATGCTGAGCATTTCTCAAGCTGAAAGAACTGATGGAAAAAAATAAGCCTCAATTTGTAATACTGAAGTAGTCTATGGGCAAAATATTGAATGATGTAGGAAGCATCAAAAGAAGATGGAAGGAATACACAGAGTCATGTACCAAAAAGAACTGGTCAACATTCAACCATTTCAGGAGACAGCATATGATCAAGAACCAATAATACTGAAGGAAGAAGTCCAAACAACACTGAAAGAATTGGTGAGCTCCACGATAGATAGACTACCTATTAAGATGTTTCAACAAATGCATGCAATTTTGGAGTGCTTACTGTTTATGCCAAGAAATTTTAAAGACAGTTACCAACTAACTGGAAGAGCTCTATATTGGGCCCATTCCAAGGAAAGGTGATCCAACAGAATGTGGAAATTATCAAACAATATCATTAATATCATACACAAGTAAAATTTTGCTGACGATAATTCAAAAATGGTTGCAGTAGCGTATTGACAGGGAACTTCTAGAAATTCAAGCTGGATTCAGAAGAAGACATTAAATGAGGAATATCATTGCCAATGGCTGATGGATCATGGCTGAAAGCCAAGAATGCCATAAAGATGTTTACATGAGTTAATTCTTGACTATTCATAGGCATTCAACTCTGTGCATCATAACAAATTATGGATATATGTTACAAAGAATGGGAATTCCAGAACTCTTAATTGTGGTGATGGGGTACCTGTACACAGACCATAAAGGCTGTCATTTTAACAGAACAAGGGGATACTGCATAGTTTAAAATAGGAAAGGGTGTGTGTCAAGGTTGTATCTATCCTTTCACTATACTTATTCCATCCATATGCTGAGCAAATAATCCAAGAAGCTGGACTATATGAAGAGCAACATAGCATCAGGATTGGAGGAAGACTCATTAACAATCTGCAATATGCAGATAACACCACCTTGCTTGCTAAAAGTGAAGAATATTTTAAGCATTTACTGATTATATCCCAACATAAAGAAAACAAAAGTCCTCACAACTGGACCAATAAGCAATATCATGATAAATGGAGGAAAGATTGAAGTTGTCAGGGATTTCATTTTACGTGGATCTACAATTAGTGCACATGGAAGCAGCAGTCAAGAAATCAGATGTCATATTGCACTGGGAAAATCTGCTGCAAAAGACCTCTTTAAAGTGCTAAAGAGCAAAACTGTCACTTTGAAGACTAAGATGCACCTAACCCAAACCATGGTATTTTCAATCACTTCATATGCATGTGAAAGCTGGACAGTGAATAAGGAAGACTGAAGAAGAGTTGATACTTTTGAGTTGTGGTGTTAGTGAAGTATACTGAAAGAACCATGAACTGCCAGAAAAATGAACACATCTGTCCTGGAAGAAGTATAGGCGGAATGCTCCTTAGAAGCAAGAATGGCCAGATTTCATCTCACCTACTTTGGTCATGTCAGAAGAGATGAGTCCATGGAGAAGGATATCATGATTGGTAAAGTAGAAGATCAGTGAAAAAGGAGAAGACCCTCAATGAGATGGATTGACACAGTGGCTGCAATGATAGGCTCAAGTATAGCAAGGATTGTGAGGATGGTACAGGACTGGGCAGCGTTTCATTCTGTTGTACACAGGGGGGCTATGATTTGGAACCAACTCAATGGCACCTAACAACAGCAACAACAATAAGGAGCCCTTGTGGTTATCTCAGCTGCTAACCAAAAGGTTGGTGATTCAAACTCACCAGCTGCTCCATGGGAGAAAGATGTGGCAGTCTATATCTGTAAGGATTTACAGCCTTGGAAATTCTATGGGGCAGTTCTACTCTGTATTTATAGGGACACCATAAATCAGAATCAACTTGATGGCATTGGATTTGGTTGGTAGAGCCTATAATTATCATTATTATTACAGTTTCATTAAACTGTAACTATAACAGTTACACACTACAATAAAATAAGCAAGAACAGTAAACATGTGAATCTTAAATACATAATGATCTCTTCTGACAAACTGTTGAAGAAACTTTACTAATCATCCAAATAAACAAGAATCATCTACTAATAATCTAATGAAATGCACCTTGGTAGATCTGTGGTTAAGGAGGAAACTAAGCCTTGCCACCTTGCAAAAAAAGGCATTCTGAACTAATTTCCCAATGATAACTAGATCTCAGTATAAGAGAGGAGATAACTAGATAGATTTTCAAATTCAGAAAATCCTGATCCCATTTTCTGCCTTCAATGATTACTCAATTCCCTGCTCCCTTCACAGCATAACTTCTTAGAGGCCTTTACCTTTGCTTTCTCTACTTTTTCACCTATCATTCACTCTTCTACCTGCTCCAATTTGGTTTCCATACCAGCCATTCCAATGCAAATACCACAAAACAACTTTCATCTTATCAAATCCAGTGGTGAATTTGCAAACCTCATTTTAGTCAACCTCTCAGCATCATCCAACAGTTTTGTTCTTAGAATATTACATCCCTTAGTTTTAACGATATATCTGTCTTTATTTACTTCATGCCTTGATGGGTCTTCCTAGTCTTATAGGAATCTGGGTCCCCTTTTCTTCTCTGGATACACATTGCCTCTTGATAATCTCATCCAGTCCTATGTGTTTTAATGTCACCTATATGCTATTGATTTATAAATTTATATTTCAGCACTGAAGTTTCCTCTGGGCTTCTGTGTTTGTTTGTTTGTTTGTTTTAATTTTATTATGATTTGGGTGAAAGTTTACAGAGCAAATTCATTTTCCAAATAGCAGTTCAAACACATTTTGTCTCATGACATTGACTGCAATTCCCCACAATGTAACAGCTCTCTTTTTACTTCCTCCCCGTAGTTACCTCTTCACTGTGTCCTTCCCTCCCATGCATTCCACGCCCCCACACCTGTCTTCCCTGTGCCAACACTGCCCTTCTCTTCTCCTCTGATTGATCGCTCCAAGGAGTATATGTACCTGTTGTAAATGTTCACCCCATATGCCTGTCTATTGTTTGGCTGGAAGCCACAGGAATGGGCTCATTTCTAGACCTAAAGGGTGGCTAGGGGCCATAGTCTCATGGGTCTCACCAGGCTTTATCAGAGCAGTAAATTTGATCTTTTTTTTTTTTATGATTTTGAGTTTTGTTCCACACTGTTCTCCCACTCTATCCAGGATCTCCTGCACCAATTCCCCTCCTAGTGGTTGACAGTGGTAGTCCGGCACCATCTAGTTCTGGTCTCGTGGTCATATAGGCTGAGGATCATATGGTGTACCAGTCCCTTGGACTAATTGTTTCCATGGGTCTTTGGTTTTCTTTGTTCTTTTTTGCTCTGGACGAGGCGAGACCCATCATTGCATCTAGATGGCTGCTTGCAAGCTTTTAAGATCTCAGTGGCTACTCACCAACGCAGGATGTAGAACAATGTTTTTGTGTGGTATGTTATGCCAATTGAGCTTGATGTCCCCTGTGACTATGGCCCCATGGGTCCAGGTTTATATATTCATTCTTTCTTTTAACAAATATTTATTGGAGGCACACATTATATACAAGCCATTACTCTAGATTATTAGGATACATATATAAACAAGTCTTTGTACTCCAGAAGGGGGGGGGATAATAAACAAATATATAATAGATGATAGTGGAATGAAGAATATGAAGTGGGTTAAAAAGATATAGAATAACAGGCAGGAATAAAGGGAGGTCATCGGGGAAGACCTGTCTAATAATGTCACACCTAAACAAAGAGACTGGTATCAAGTAAAGGAGCAAACTATATAAAAATACAGAGGTAGAGCATTCCAAATTGAAGAAATAGAAAATGCCAAAACCATTAAAATCCGGAATAATTCTAATACCTTGAATGAACAGCACAAAGCCATGCCAGTTTAGTTTAAGTAGAATGAAAGACCACCAGAACATGAAATCTTGCCAGGAAATGGCAAGGTCTTACAGAGTATTAAAGCCAATGTAGTGTTTAGATTTTATAAATAATTGGAGTATTTGGTCAAGAAAGTAACAGAGTAAGATTTTAGCCTTTAAAAGATCACTCTGTTCATCTTGCCTGTCTACCTACTTACCTAAGATGAACTCATACAGGTAGGCATATGCAACTACACGCATGACCACAGATAGGACTAGCAGATGATATTTCTACATATTTGTATGTGATATTAAAATACCCACATATATAGAGAGCAAACAAGGGGTAAAGTTATGAAAACTTCTTAGCCATTACCAAACACTTTGAGGAATAAGTCGCTGGCCTGGGGCCTCAGGACCATAGTCTTGGGGGACATCAAGGTCAACTGGCATAACACAGTCCACAAAGACAGTGTTCTATATTGTGGTGGTTATGTTTTTGTGTCAGCTTGGCTGGGCCTGGTTGAGTGGCTGGGCAGCTGGATGTAGTATTCCCCATGATGAGACTGGTAATCAATTCCATGGCGGAATCTACTGGGAGCAGCTGAGTAGCTGCCTTTGGGTATGTGGTCTGCTTCCTGTATATAAGCAGAAGCCTTTGGGAATGGTCTCTAGCCTTTGGCACTTTTGGACCCTGCATGTAGCCGTGTCGTTGCTCAGCAGCCTGCTATGCTCTGCCAACCTTGGGACTTACAATGGACTTAAGTTAATGGCCTGCCATGTGGATTGGTAACATTGGGACTGTGCCTTTTTACTTGTCAACCTTGGGGCTTCTCAGCTTCAGCAGCCAGCAGCTGTCTGAGTGAAGAAATGCCTCTAGCTCCAGTGGGCCGGGAGTAGGAGGCAGAGCTGGACCCCAAGGTTGAGGGGCTTTCACCCAGCCCCTAGAGCCTGGCACTTTGAACTTGGACTTAAAGCCTCCAAATTGTAAGAGTAAACTCCTGTTTGTTAAGGCCATCCCATTTGTAATATATTTCTTGTCAGAGCGGCACTAGGTAACCAGAACATACATCTTACATTGTGAGTAGCAATTGGGGTCGAAAAAACTTGCAAGTGGCTCTCTAAGGCAACTATGGGCCTCTCCTCATCTGGAGCAAAGAAGAGTGAAGAAAATCAAAGATGTACAGAAACAATTAGTCCAAGGGACAAGTGGACTCATGAACCTCAACCTCTATGACTCTGATGCCAAAGGAACTAGAGGGTGGCACTGCTGACTGCTCTGAGAGGGATCACAACACAGGGTCCTGGATAGAGTGGGAGAAAAATGTGGAAAACTCAAAATCACAAAAAAAAGATCAGGCTAACTAGTTCGATAGAGACGGATGAAACCCTTGAGAGTATGGTCCTTACACACCCTTCAATCGTGGAACTGAACTCACCTCACAGCTCAACTTTCAGCCAAACAACAGACAGGTCTATGGAGTGAAAAATTATACCAGCGAAGTACACATTCCTTAGAACAATCAACCATAAGAGATCAAAAGGGCAACATTTTCCCAGGGATAAAGCTATGAAGACAACAATGGACAGGAAAAGAGGATCAATGGAAATGGTAAAAACAGGGAGGAAGGGGGAAGAGTGTTGTTACACTGGGGGCACTGCAATCAATGTCATGAAACAAAATGTTTATGAACTGTTGAATGGGAAAGCAATTTTCTCTACAAACTTTCACTCAGATCACAATTAAAACTTTAAAAAAGTAAAAGAAAAGATCATTCTGGCTGTAGTGTGAAGGCTAGATTACATAGAGAGATGAGATGAGAAATAGAAATAATGCAATAGTATAGGCAAGAAGAAATAGTGGTTTGAACTAAAGAGATAGTGTAAGTAATCAAGGTAATTGGATCTGGCACATATTTTAAAGGGTCATCAGGAGTTGCCAGTAGACTGAATATGGGGTGTAAGAGAAACAGAAAGGAATAAAAAATGACTGCTGGAGTTTTTGGTCTGCCAAATTGGGTGAAAAGGGATGCTAGGCACTAGCATGAAGAAGACACTATAATCATTTGGATATCAGATAACTCAAAAGTAACACGGCTTAAAGGAAGTTTTTTTTTTTTTTT